>NC_054378.1:11710712-12035730 GCF_017654675.1 Xenopus laevis
AAGGTCTGACAAGGGATGCTGGGATTTGTAGTTTATTAAAAGCTAGAAGACTACAGGCTGCAGGTGTGACAAGGGATGCTGGGATTTGTAGTTCATTAAGAGCTAGAAGACTACAGGCTGCAGGTCTGACAAGGGATGCTGGGAATTATACTACAGGCTAAAGGTCTGACAAGGGATGCTGGGATTTGTAGTTTATTAAAAGCTAGAAGACTACAGGCTGCAGGTCTGACAAGGGATGCTGGGATTTGTAGTTCATTAAGAGCTAGAAGACTACAGGCTGCAGGGCTGACAAGGGATGCTGGGACATTCAGCATTTTCCTTTAAAGCTTTTTAAGAAGTCAGTTTTATATACAAAGTGAGATGCAACGAGAAATATGGAAATTAATAGTATTGGAGGAGAAACACCAAGTGGCCAACTGTCAACTGTCACTCCAAACACTGGGTGACCCCTGTTATATGGGAACATGGGGGATTTCAGTCTTTTCCCCTTAATCATTTCTTAACTTTCCCTTAAAGCTTTTTTAAGAAGTAAATGTTATATACAAAGTAAGACACAGAGAGAAATATGAAGATTAATGGCATTAGAGGAGAAACCTGAACAGCAAGTGGCCGTCACTCCAGATGTTGCCATAGTGACTCCTGTTATATATTAACATAGGAGATTTCTGAATTGTTATTATTTCTTAATTTGCATTTCTGACTTTTTATTATTTCTTAACTTACACTTATTTTAAATATAAAGCAATTGGAATCCCAAACTTTATTTTATTCTTTCTGTATTTAGCCTGACAGGTGTGTAGTCTCCCTGCATCCCTGTTCCTTCCCCCAACCCCAACTCTCCTATAATAAATGACAAAACCAAGGCTAATATCCCATGCGCTACCTAGTGACTCAATTTAGTAGTGATTTTCTTCATTTATATCATTATAATTAATTTATTCCCATAAATTGACCCCCAGTGTGTGCTGTGCATTCACTCACCTCTGATCCCAGAAATGAAAGTGAGAAATCCGTTATTTAACTGTCAGTTAGTCGTGCGGCCAAATGCCAGGATGTACTTCTGTGTATTTATCCTGAGTTGTCTGTAGTCTGCCTGTTTCCCCAGTCCTCCCATAATGATATTTTCTATTAGAATATACACAAAAGCCAGGCTAATATCCCAGGCACTAGCCAGTGTCACACTCAAATAATCATTTCCTTCATTTCTGCCATTATTTCCCTTAATGCCCCCGTGTATCAATGCTCCGCTCACCTCTGATCCCAGAAAATAAAAAAGTGAGTTTACAGCCAATCACGTTATATGTTTATATCCTGATAGTGATTGGCTGCAAGTTCAGCACATGTTTAAATGCTGCTTAGATAAGTGGGACCCCAGTAAGGAGATGTGGGGGTTCAGCCCTATGGAAACCTCCCATGAGCCTCTATGGATAGAAGATAATTACCTGCCCTGGGATGTTGCACCAGTTGCTGAGGGAGTCCCATTCTACCATCTTTAATGCTGGCATCAATATTCTCTCCCAGTGTGCGTTTGACAGTGACGGACCCACAGTAGCCATTATGCTGCTCTTTCATACATCTCCCTTTCTGATTGAAGGTCTCAAGCGATGTCCCACCTCTACCAAAGGTTCCCATCCTTCTTGTACCTCTGTCCTACCGAGAGGTAAAGTCATCACACCATTGGAGAGCACGTCTGAGTCACTGGGAAATTGGGGTTACAGTAAAAAAGGAACATTTATATAAATGATCATCTTTGATTCCTATCATACAGACCAACTGCAGGAAGCTTATTCTTTCTATCAGTCCCAAGTTCACCACAAATAACCCGTTTTTATTAAGAAGAAAATGTGGTGGATTTTTCCCATATTGTGTATTATTTTCATTGGCTTATTTGAACCTTGAATCTAAAATGCTATCTTTTTTATACCTGGTTGCTAGGCTCAGTCCCCCTGGCAGCCTGAAAGCAGCTGTATTATAAAGCTTGATGTGACGGCTTATTCTTATATTATAACGTTTTACAGATTCGATTACTCTGTGTGAAAAACTGGTCATTTTGATGGGTGCCCTGAGCTTTAAAATGGCCATAACATGGAAATATAAAAATATATAGATCTTTCTATGTACAGGCAGCTTGAAGGGGTTGTTGACCTTTGAGTTCATAATTAGGGGCAGATTTATCAAGGGTCGAAGTAAAAATTAGAATTTCAAGCTATTTTTGACTATTTCAAATTTGATTAGTGATGGGTGAAATTCTCTCATTTCGCTTCGAGAATTTCCCGCAAAACCCAGCAAAAGTCCATCACTAAATTTGACTATTCAAATATCGAAATTTATCATGTACTGTCTCTTTAAAACTTCGACTTTGACCATTCGCCATCTAAATCCTGGCGAATTGCTGTTTTAGCCTATAGGGGACCTCCTTGAACCTATTTGGAGTCATTTGGTGGAAGTAGATCAAATACGATCTTACTTCGATTCAAACGATTCAAATACAGCCTATTCACCCACAGAAAAAAAACTCTTTTTAAACAAATTTTGACTGGTCTTTTTTTCTTCGAATTTCAAGTTATGGGAGTTCAAAAAAAACTCCCATTACTTCGAAATTCGACCCTTGATAAATCTGCCCCTTAATGTTTACATGAATATCTAGTAGACTTAAGGTATGAAGATCCAAATTATGGAAACATCCGTTATCTGGAAAACCCCAGGTCCCGAGCATTCTGGATAAAGGATCCTATACTGTACTTCCCAGTCTGCTTTATAAAGCCAGTCCCCCTACCCTTTGCAATCCAAAGAGCATCATGCCCCCATCTAGGATCCTATTAGCCAAGTATCTCCTGCACCCACTGGGCATGTCCAGTATTGTAGACTTTCCAAAAGTGGGATCTGGAGATACTTGGCTAATTGGATGCAACATGGCAGCATGGCGATCTTTGATAATATACCTCAGGTGGGTGCAATTTTTATGGAAGTTGTGCACCCACTTGGGTCACATGTTTAGCACTTTAAATCACTAGGAAACACCTAATATATTGGTGGATTTCAGTCCTATAAGGGATTTAATTACCTATCCAGGGATGTTGGCATCTCCCTCATATTGACCTTTTCTGCTTCCTTGTCTTTTGCCTTGGCCTGAATAGTCTCTCTCAGGTTGTAGTTACCACAGCCCCACAGAAGATGTTTTACCGCTGTGTAATTGATCTCACTTTTTTTTCTTGGAGGGCTCCAGCCATGAGATTGTGCACCAGTGCCCAAGATTCCTGTCTTCTTCATACCTTCACCTTCCAAAAGAAAACATAGTACTTTAGATACCAATGTATAACTCCAGCTTTGGGTGTTTCTAATGTAGGGAATCTGTGCAAAACCATTGCCTTTATCCCTGTAAGGGCAGAAGCCCAGATCCTATGTCTGTGTGCTGTAAGCTGTTACCTAGCAACCAGCTATTCAGTGATCTCAGTGCAACAGGAAGTGACACAGCAGCTAATGAGTGGCTGGCAGGAAAAGGAAGTCACAGAGACTGGCAAAATAAGAGAGCCTGGTATAGAGAGCCGCATGGTGGACAGAGGGGGAAGCAAGAGAGCTGCTGGTGGGCCCAGAGAGCCAAGAGGCTGCACCAAAAGTATTCATTTGGATCGGGCTGGCACAGAGAAGCCACATACTGTACCTGGAGAGACAGAGAGTGTGAAAGGAATCCAGACTGGAGGAACAACAGCAGGAGATTCCTATCTGAGCATCCAAAGGGGCTGCTAGTCGCACTGTATGTCTGACTGTGCTGGACTCGCCTGAAGAGAGATCTAAAGTATCCAAAGAGGATTTGTGAGTATCCTGGTTAAAGGGACAGTACCCAAAAGAGGCGCTGAAGAATAAAGAGATTGTTTGTAGGACTTTGCCTTTTCTTAGTTAGGTAGACAGCTTTGCGCTAGCAAGTTAGTTAGTGAGGCTGAACTAGTTGGCCATTTATTTTAGATAAACTGTTATTCAGTTTAACCAATAGTGTGTGTGTTATTACTGTATTCCTAGTGGGGCCACCCGTAGGTGCATTCCTGCACTGCGCTAGTAAGTACCAGGTACCCAGTCTCTCCCAATACCCAAGTGGCTCAGCTTTGTTCCGTGTCATCAGGTAAGCACCCCACGTGGAGTGTACCACCGACAAAGGGGTGTCGAAAGGGTTACACTTACTACACAGACAAACTATTAATTTGTACTTGCAACAAACTTTTATCCCATTTATATGTAGAAGCTGCCATATCGTTTGTCAGACAACATCTTTAGCAAAGAGCTGGTCCTCACAGATTCGGGTGATCCACTGTAGGTTATAATTTCTAAATGGTAAAAAAAAATAACACATGAACATTAAAAAGCTTTTCACAGCCTTTACTTCCTCTTTAATTAGACAACAGAAGCAGAAACACCATTGCTGTTTTGGAGAGAATACTTGCTCATTAACTTACAGCTGAGGTGCAGTTTAAAGGGAATGGGTCAAAGAAGAGAGAGAGAGAGAATGAGAGGGAATGGGTCAAGGAAGAGAGAGAGAGAGAGAATGGGTCAAGGAAGAGAGAGAGAATGAGAGGGAATGGGTCAAGGAAGAGAGAGAGAGAGAGAGAGAGAGGGAATGAGTCAAGGAAGAGAGAGAGAATGACAGGGAATGGGTCAAGGAAGAGAGAGAGCATGAGAGGGAATGGGTCAAGGAAGAGAGAGAGAACGAGAGGGAATGGGTCAAGGAAGAGAGGGAATGAGTCAAGGAAGAGAGAGAGAGAGAGAATGGGTCAACTAAGACAGAGAGAATGAGAGGGAATGGGTCAAGGAAGAGAGAGAATGAGAGGGAATGGGCCAAGGAAGAGAGAGAATGAGAGGGAATGGGTCAAGGAAGAGAGAGAGAGAATGAGAGGGAATGGGTCAAGGAAGCAAGAGAGAGACTGAGAGGGAATGGGTTAAGGAAGAGAGAGGGAATGGGTCAAGGAAGAAAGAGAGAATGAGAGGGAATTGGTCAAGGAAGAGAGAGAGAATGAGAGGGAATGGGTCAAGGAAGAGAGAGAGAATGAGAGGGAATGGGTCAAGGAAGCAAGAAAGAGACTGAGAGGGAATGGGTCAAGGAAGAGAGAGAATGAGAGGGAATGGGTCAAGGGAGAGAGAGAGAGAGAATGAGAGGGAATGGGCCAAAGAAGAGAGAGAGAGAATGAGAGGGAATGGGTCAAGGAAGAGAGAGAGCATGGGTCAAGGAAGAGAGGGAATGAGTCAAGGAAGAGAGAGAGAGAGAGAGAGAATGGGTCAACTAAGACAGAGAGAATGAGAGGGAATGGGTCAAGGAAGAGAAAGAATGAGAGGGAATGGGCCAAGGAAGAGAGAGAATGAGAGGGAATGGGTCAAGGAAGAGAGAGAGAGAATGAGAGGGAATGGGTCAAGGAAGCAAGAGAGAGACTGAGAGGGAATGGGTTAAGGAAGAGAGAGGGAATGGGTCAAGGAAGAAAGAGAGAATGAGAGGGAATTGGTCAAGGAAGAGAGAGAGAATGAGAGGGAATGGGTCAAGGAAGAGAGAGAGAATGAGAGGGAATGGGTCAAGGAAGAGAGAGAATGAGAGGGAATGGGTCAAGGAAGCAAGAAAGAGACTGAGAGGGAATGGGTCAAGGAAGAGAGAGAATAAGAGGGAATGGGTCAAGGAAGAGAGTGAAATTTTAAAAAATCAATAGTTTTTTACAGTTACTGCATCTCACACATTATCATCATTGAGAGTGTAATAATTTTGGGAACCCAATTTGCCACCTTCTGTGGGGCTCACCTGTTGGCACAGGGCAAAGCTGAGCCTCACAGCATGGAGACTGGCCGTGAATCCCATTTAAGGCAACTCCATTGGCGGCCAGCAAGTGGTGCTCCTCCAGCAGTCTCATGGGATCGGTGGAATTCAAGAAATAAAGGTCAAATTTACCTGACACGACTCTGCTTCAAAGATTCTTCTCCAGTAAGAGTCTGCCAGTGGCATAGGTAAATATCCCTGCGCCCCACAGCAAAGATATTTTTCACTCGTACTGTATATACTCAGGTCCGGACTGAGAATTTAAATAGTCCCTGGCATTTCAGGTATACAAAGGCCCAATCAGCCCACACTTAGGCCCAAACAGCCCACTAAATACTGACTGTCTATGGCACCTTATAGCAGCCCCTCTGGCATTTGTCAGAACCCACAGGTTGCCAGTCCGGGCCTGTATATACTGGAACGACTCCCACTGGACTCTGTATGCTTTCTGGGCCACCCAGCGGTTGCAGTTTTTGCTTCCTCTATAACCGAGGTCCTCTTTAAAACATGTCACTCTGTCTTCCAAATTCCAAAAATTAATATAACTCTGGGTCCCCTCCCAGTGTCTCTTAATCATCTCTGCTGCCCTGCTAAGGGGAAAATTCCAAGGGCAGACAAGAAACCCTCACCCTTTGCCTCCCCCAATAGATGATTACAGACATCATTTAGATTTACCCCCCACTTCCAGCATTTTTTATGAAACTGCCATTTTAAAACCCTATAACCAGTGGTCCCCACAGCACATCTCCCAACATTTTTGAAATAAAAAGAGGGACAAAAAAGTTGCAGCGTGCAGTGTGGTGATTTTTTGACCACGCCCATTTTGTGGCTACGCTATTTAATTAGCATGTTCATTTTCCAAAATTTGGCAGGTTATGAAAGTTCGAACATATTTCTGTGGTTTTTTTTCAGCTATTACAGTTTTGCTAATGAAGGTAAATTGCCCTTTAGGGTAAGGGCACACGGGGAGATTTATTTCCCGGCGACTAATCGCCTCTTCTTCTGTGCGACAGTCCACCCAAACTGCCATCCAGCCGGTGATAATGAAAAATCGCCTGCGTGATGGCACTCGCGGTGCTTCATTTTCTGAATGTTGCCTGAAGTTGCCTCACAAGTAGGGTTGCCACCTTTTTAAAAAAAATTTACCGGCCACTGGTGGGAGTGGGAACTAAAGATGCGGGCCGTGACGCAAAAAGGGGCGGAGCCATGGGGGTCGTGCCGCAAATCTCCCAAGATTAATTATTTGCTTATCTCTAAATTGTTACAAAAGTATCTTTTTTTGCAGCTGTGGCTGTTCTGGACTCTCTGCCAAAAGCCAATTAAGTTAGAAACTTTGTTTTTCTGGCTGTGCAGTGCAGAGAAAATAGGGACTTACCAGTACAAACGAGGGACTGGGGATTGAGCTGTCAAAAGAGGGACTGACCCTCTTAAAACGGGACAGTTGGGAGATATGCCCACAGCAAAATAATCAGACCTGTATATGTAGCAAAACAAAGGCCCGGGTGTAGGGCGGCAAAATATTAGCAGCTTCTTTCCTGGGAGCACAGCTCCGTAGTGCTCCGTTTGCGCAGAGGGGAGTATAGGACCGCGCAGCCTTGGGGCGCCCACCCACTAAATCCGGGCTGAAAATAAACTCTCAAGAGGTTGTCCTGTTTTACCAAAAGTCTGCCGCCCAATACAGTTTCTGGGTATGCCGACTGTAATTATTTCCATAACTGAATCCCAGATCCCAAATTACCCTGCAGATAAAAGAACAGGCGAGAACTGGGGGGTCTGTTCACACGAGTCTTTTATTATTTCAGAAGTATTGGTTTATAACAATGGAATCCATAATCTAATAAGCAAAGACAGAGCTTATACCCCATTCCTGCACTGCCCTGTTATCTACTCAACATATCTGTACCCAACACACGGCAGATTATCTCAAAAGGAAGTGAGTAAAATGTGACTGTGACAGCAAACAGAACACTGATCCCTTCCTGACTGCTGTTCTAGACCTGTTATGTTCTAGACCTGTTCTAGATGCAGCAACTCTAGGCAAAAGAAAGCCTTGGTGGGGAGCAGCTAGAAGTGAAATAACCTGAAGCATGACACAGAGAGCAAAGTGCCATTTTTTGTACTTTGCATTGTGGGAGTTACACCCATAGATTATTCTTTCTAGAATGGAGCACAACATCTTTCTTCTATTTAATTAATACATTAGGGGTGGGCAGTAGTGATATGCGGGCGCGAAAACCTGTGGGACCCAGGGGTCGGGCAGGTTCGGGCCCACCGGGTTTTTTCCCAGGGTCAGACCAGTCCGACCCTGCCTGCACAAAATCTTCGGGTCATGGGCAGGTCTGGGTTGAGTTCTTCCCCTTGCTCTCCCTGCCCGCCCCTTTCGTGATGTGTCTGTGGGGGGGGGGAGAAGTGGGTCTATAAATAGAGGGGGGAATGGTGGGCCCGGCCAGGTGCCAATTGGGAGGGGGTGGGTTAGGGTCAAAAAATTCTCAACTCAGGCATGGAGCAATACATCAGTGTTCCCTTGAATGACCATTAGCTCTTCTTAGACACTATTTTGCACCCTATGACGCTCTTGCAACAGTCTCTAAACCACAAACAGAATTGGAATACAGAAAAAATTGCCTTAGGTCAGTGATCTCCAACCAGTAGCTCGTGAGCAACATGTTGCAGGTGCTTGTTTTTGAATTCTGGGCTTGGAAGCAAGTTTTCATTGCATATAAACTAAATATACTGGCAAGTAGAGTCTCCTGTAGGCTGCCAGTCCACATAGGGGCCACCAAATGGCCAATCAAAGCCCTTATTTGGCACTGCAAGGAACTTTTTCATGCTTGTGTTGCTCCCCCACTCTTTTCTATGTTGCTAACGGGCAAGAAAGGTTGGGGACCCCTGCCTTAGGTTGTGCAGTCATTTCAATTTCACTACAGACTTAAACTTTTTCCGGCAGTCCTATTTTCTCTGTGTTCTGCATAGTGTTTATTTGGAGTGGGGCTTCCTCCTAGTCAGGCTGGAACCCACTCCATCTGGCACTTTGGAGAGCAGAGAGAAGTCTGGTTGCAGGCAAAGGTATTACAATTTTAGTGAGCTTATAAACACATTAAATCAGGGCCACCATCAGGGGGCACAGGGGGTACATTAGTGCCGAGCCCCGGCCTAAAGGGGGGTTCAGTTGTGCTGCACTTTTCCAATTAACCTGGCCCCCTTTGACAGTGCCGAACCGACGAAGTCCCAAAGAACCGAAGCCACGAACGGAGCTGAAGTCACGAAAAGACCCGAAGCCACAATTGGAGCCGAAGCCACGAAAAGATCCGAAGTTCAAGTCCTGAAGCCCAGAAAAGACCCAAAAGCACAAAAGGAGCCTAAGGTAATTTCCACTGAACACCAATGTTGTTTTAAATTATTTTATTAAACCCCTGGCCACCAATGTAATATTTTAATACTATAGGCCCCTGGACCCCAATGGGGGTTTTTTTTAAATATTCTATGGGGCCCTGACCACCAATGGGGGGCCCTGGCACAATTTTTTTTTTATTTATTTATATGGGGGGGGGCCCTGGTCACCAATGATTTTTTTTAACTTGTAGGGGGGCCCTGACCACCAATGTTTATTTTTTAACTTTTATTTGAGACCCTGGACACCAAATTTTTTTTTAACTTATAACGGGGGCCTGCCCACCAATGGCTTTTTATAACTTGTGCATGGAGGGGTTTACCCTGTTTGTGTGGCCTTTTTACTGTGGTGTGGGAGGGATCTGGGGTGGGTCGGGGACCAGGGGCCCAGAAATTTTTGTTGTACGGGGCCCTGTGATTTCTGATGGCGGCCCTGCATTAAAAACCAATCAAGTTTGGGGAAATCCTATATCAATCCAATGGTGCCATTACTTTAGTATCACTTAGCACTAGCAATATCATTTTATATTTTTGAATTAAAAATGTGTGTGTGTGTATATATATATATATATATATATATATATATATATACATATACATATATATATACATACACACACACACACACAGTTTTAAAAATCCAATTCCTTGCACTTTCCTATTAGATTCAATCTCTGACTAGTTAAACAAATAGATTTGTTTGATTGATTGTATGTAGGAAGACAAAAGAGAATAAACAGTGAGTTATTTGGGACCTTCCGTGGAACACAGATCTTTACAGCATTGCCTTGTTCAGCCGTTTAAGGTTCAGAGCTGTCACTGTCAGGCACAACGTGGTCCTGGGATTGGGTTCTGCTGTGGAAACTGTACACCAGACAAAATCCAAACTCCGGATCTACTGATGTGGTGGAGACCTCAATGGTAACAGAAGAGCCCTCTGACCAGACAGTCCCTGGTACCATCTCATCCGTGGGGAACCGAACTGCAATGAAACGGCCAATGGAATTCACAGCACAGTACAAAAGCAAACCAATCATAGGTGAACCTATATGTAAGTGTCCATCCATTGCTTGTGATCCATGTAATGCAACACTGACTGCCTATTGGCACAACTACAAAAGGATCCCTGACATTAATGTTAAGTCAAAGGATGGGCTAAGTTACAGGGCTCCTGTAAGCATATATAGGTACAGTCACTATGGGGCAGATTTATCAAGGGTCGAAGTGAATTCGAGGGAATTTTCAAAGTAAAAAAAGTAATTTTTTGGATACTTCGACCATCGAATAGGATACTACGACTTCGAGCCAAAGTAAAATTGTTTGAATATTCGACCATTCATCATCGAAGTACTGTCTCTTTAAAAAACCTTCAACTTCAATACTTCGCCAAATTAAACCTGCCGAAGTGCTATGTTAGCCTATGGGGACCTTCTAGAGCATTTTTCTAAGTTAAAAGTAAAAGTCAAAGTAAAATCGTTCGATCGATCGCTGAAATCCTTCGAATCGTTCAATCGAACGATTTTACTTTGACCGCAGGATACCCAAATTTGATGAAAAATACTTCGACTTTGATCGAATGGTCGAATTTCGAAGTATTTTTAACTTTGAAATTCGACCCCCAAGTTTATGTCATTTTATTGTATACTTGCAGTTCTGCACCCTGTTATGTTCCCAGCACTGTGCCTACTATTAATAACAGAGCCCAGCCAGCTTAAGGCACAGGACTGCTTTACTAATGCCAAGGTACTGCAGCCTTTTGCAGACAATGATATGGTCCTTTACCTTTAAAGGGATACTGTCATGGGAAAAATGTTTTTTTTTTTTTTCAAAATGCATCAGTTAATAGTGCTGTTCCAGCAGAATTCTGCACTGAATTTTTTTCTCAAAAGCACAAACAGATTTTTTTTATATTTAATTTTGAAATCTGGCACGGGGCTAGACATTTTGTCAGTTTCCCAGCTGCACCCAGTCATGTGACGTGTGCTCTGATAAACTTCAGTCAATCTTGATATCATCCCCCCCCAGCAGCCCAACAACAGAACAATGGGAAGGTAACCAGATAGCAGCTCCCTAACACAAGATAACAGCTGCCTGGTAGATCTAAGAACAACACTCAAAAGTAAAATCCATATCCCTCTGCGACACATTCAGTTACATTGAGTAGGAGATACAACAGGCTGCCAGAAAGCAGTTCCATCCTAAAGTGCTGGCTCTTTCTGAAAGCACATGACCAGGCAAAATGACCTGAGATGCACCTACACACCAATATTACAACTAAAAAAATACACTTGCTGGTTCAGGAATGAAATTTTATATTGTAGAGTGAATTATTTGCAGTGTAAACAGTGTCATTTAGAAATAAAAACTACATATTTTTTTTTTTTATTGCCATTTTTCTTTTAACTCTTTCCTACTTTCCAATGGGGGTCACTGACCCCATCTAAAAACAACGGCTCTAGAAAGCTACAAATATATTGTTATTGCTACTTTTTTTATTACTAATCTTTTTATTTAGCTTCATTCATATTCATACACCTATTCCTGTTCTAAGCAATGCATGGTTGCTAGGGTAATTTGGACCTCCAGATGCTGAAATTGCCAACTGGAATGCTGCTGAATAAAACCTTCCCAAATACCAATTGCTAATTGTCTCAGAATATCACTCTCTACATCATACTAAACGTTATCGTGAACAACCCCTTTAACTTCAGCTCCTAGCCTGAATCTGCCAGTCACCTACGCAGGATTTAGGGCCCAGGTAGACATGTGCTGACCAAGGATACACATGACATCACCGTAGGATAACTCAACAAAATAGGTAAGGGTGGTGTTCAGATGCTTGACATGTCTGAGGTCAGTGGGGGTTATTTACCAATCAGAAGTAAAGTACCGCTGAACTGACAGTCTAATCCATTAATGTCCAAGGTTTACTTCTAATATCTAAGTCATTAAAGGGATAGTGTCATGGAAAAACATGTTTCTTTAAAAATGCATCAGTTAATAGTGCTGCTCCAGCAGAATTCTGCACTGAAATCCATTTTTCAAAAGAGCAAACTTTTTTTATATTTAATTTTGAAATCTGACATGGGGGCTAGACATATTGTCAGTTTCCCAGCTGACCCCAGTCACATGACTTGTGCTCTGATAAACTTCAGTCACTTTACTGCTGCTCTGCAAGTTGGAGTGATATCACCCTCCTCCCTTACCCCCCAGAAATCTATCAGAACAATGGGAAGGTAACCCGATAACAGCTCCCTGGTAGATATAAAAACAGCACTCAATAGTAAAATCCAGGTCCCATTGCAACACATTCAGTTACATTGAGTAGGAGAAACAACAGCCTGCCAGAAAGCAGTTCCATAGTGCAGCACTGGCTCTTTCTGAAAACACATGACCAGGCAAAATGGCCTGAAATGGCGCCTACACACCAATATTACAACTAAAAAAAATACACTTGCTGGTTCAGGAATGAAATTTTATATGGTAGAGTGAATTATTCGCAGTGTAAATTTAGGAATAATAACTACACCATAAAAATCATGACAGAATCCCTTTAATGTCTAAGGCTGTACTATTTGGCAGGGCTGTGTGACCCCTGCCCATTCTCAGCACAGGTTAATTATCTGTTGGGAATAAAAGTATTATGATTTTACTTTATTTCCCTTTCTATCTCATAGACAATCTGCAGTAGAGCCAGGAACTACTGGGGCAGAGGTGCCAGTAGAGTCAAAACTGCTGATGTCTCTGTATCATCCCCCTACCCCTGCCCAAATCATTTTGGGCAGGGGTATGGGGCCAGTTTTACTGCAGCACACAATTTCTCTTGCCCACATCATCAACCAGAAACAGGGCAGACAATTCTAAGGGAGTCAAGCCTACTCTGGTTCCTATTTCTGCTAAATCCCATGGGCCTATCATGTAGATATGTGAGCCTATGTTTTGCCCCTTCATATGTAAATAATGCATACTGTGTCGGTATTACGGAAACACGGTCGAAATTCTACCTTTTAAGGTCTTGTTCTTGGAGATTCCTTCATAGATGATGAGAGAATTACAGCACTTTCCATTCTCCGCAGACATGTGCACTTGCTTCATGACTAATTTTATTATTTGGAACTTTGGGGCAATAATTCTCCACTGGCAACTGAAGGACAATGAAAGATTTTGTTATTTAATAGCTTTATGTCAGATCCTAGATTCACACAGTTACAGCGTGAAGCCATAGCTAAGTCAATAGCACCAAACACTTGTCTGTATTTACTGTACTCCGGCTTCATGTCTCACACTCCTTTACAACCACATTCACCGTTTCGTTCCACTCTTTCACTTCACTTTTTGCTAATTAAGGCAGACTGGCTGCAGTGGGTATAACATGAATTTCCTGAAAATAAGAAAGTCTTGCAATGTGCTCGCTAACGTCATATTATATCTAAGCAGAACAACATCACAAAGCTTTCCTATTCTCAGAAAGTCGATTTTAAATCCAGTGTAACCAGTGAGTCCAAATGACCAGCAGGTGGCACTGTCTACTGTACTTGTGGCAAGTACCAAAGTAGGTGGCTGGCCCATCACATTGTGGGTGTATGAAGCAGACAGTGAACAGTGGAGACCTACCTGAAACCATTGGGATACATCTGGCTTTTGGTTTCCATTTTAATCTCTCCAGGTGACTGCAGCAGTACCACATCCTCACAGCTGGACGCAATGTAAAGGTTTTGGTTGGAGCTGGCGTCATTTGTGGGAAACCCGCCTGTAACACAGTAACATAGTAAGTTAGGTCGAAAAAAGACACATGTCCATCAAGTTCAACCTTTTAACTCTATTTTAACCTGTTTAACTGCTAGTTGATCCAGAGGAAGGCAAAAAAAAACCCATCTGAAGCCTCTCCAATTTTCGGACTAGTCCCTGTATCAACTTGTACTATGAGCTATCTCCCATATCCCTGTATTCCCTCACTTGCTAAACACCATCCAACCCCTTCTTAATCTAATGTATCAGCCTGTACCACTGATTCAGGGAGGGAATTCCACATCTTCACAGCTCTTACTGTAAAAAACCCCTTCTGAACATATTGAGGCAGAACCTCTTTTCTTCTAATTGGAATGGGCGACCTTGTGTCAGCTGGAAAGTCCTACTGGTAAATAAAGCATTAGAGAGATTATTATATGATCCCCTTATATATTTATACATAGTTATCATATCACCCCTTAAGCACCTCTTCTCCAGCGTGAACATCCCCAATTTGGCCAGTCTTTCCTCATAGCTAAGATTTTCAATACCTTTTACCAGCTTAGTTGCCCTTCTCTGTACCCTCTCTAATACAATAATGTCCTGTTTGAGTGATGGAGACCAAAACTGTGCGGCATATTCTAGATGGGGCCTTACCAGCGCTCTATATAGTGGAAGGATGACCCCCTCCTCCCATAAATCTCTGCTCCTTTCAATACAGCTCAAGAGTAGACCTTATATACTATTATATAGATGATTTCTAACAGGTTTCTTATTATGGATAGCCATTAGTTACCAACCGTGTAACAATGGCAAAGTCAGATTTCCATGTTAAAGGAAGGAAGAATGAAAATACATTCTCTCAACGCAGCTTTTATCCAGCTATATAAAGCTTTATAACAGAAGAAGTATTATAACATATAAAAACTAATACCTTGAATAATGTCCCTGCCTGCTGTTTCTTCCGGCTCTATATTTCCCATCGGATGGGGTTTCGGGTCACCAAGGTTTGAATGGATTTGTCCTTTTGAGAGAAGACATAACTAAAATATTCATGGAAGCAACCTCATATTCCTGTAATGATAAGTTTCATCCCAGGAATATTTTTGCCTGTGCCTGGTCTTAAAGGAGAACTAAAGCCTAACTAAAGAAGTAGCTAGAAATGTTGTACATTATGTTTTGGGCTTCTGTACCAGCCCAAGGCTACCACAGCCCTTTAGCAGTAAAGATCTGTGTCTCCAAAGATGCCCCAGTAGCTCCCCATCTTCTTTTCTGCTGATTCACTGCACATGCTCTGTGCTGCTGTCACTTACTGAGCTTAGGGAGCCACTCACAATATACAGTACACATAGAATAGAAATGTCACAATATAAGGCTGATTAGTAATTAATACACATAATTACTACATGGCAGCACAGAAACCAGTGCAATTAGCATCAGAATTTAATAATCAGCAAACCTGTAGCATCAGCTTATATTACAGGGGAAGCTCGTTTTCTGCTGGATAATTAGTGACAAGCCCTAAGCTTAGCTTCTCAACAGCCAATCAGAGCCCACTGAGCATGTGAGTGTCACAGACACTTTCCAAGATGGTGACCCCCTGTGACAAGTTTGAAGTCCTGGATCATTGCTGCTATTGACAAGCTGAAACTTTAGCCTCGTGCAATAAGTTCACTATATAAAATGTGACATTTTTAGCCATATTCATTTTAGGGTTTAGTTCACCTTTAATCTCCCCAACTGATACTCACTTCTTGCATCACCTGGCATTTCCCTAGTCACAAATACAGCAGAGTAGGGCTGTTCCCAGAGATAGGTCCATGGTGCCCTTTGGTCTAAGATTAATTTTGAAAGCAAACTAGCACCACAGTTAGAATCACCTGAGCACTTTTAATGACTACCCCTCCACAGTCCCACACTAGTGATGAGCGAATTTATTCGGCAGCCATGGATTTTGCGGCAAAATTCCTAATCGCCATGTGCAAATTCTTTGGCAAAACTGCGGGCAAAAAACTCCCAGCAGAAAAATTTGCAGAGAAAAAGCCCATTGACTTTAAGTCATAAGAAAAAATGCCCATTCATTTGGAGCAAGAAAAATTGTTGCACGCTTGACTTCAATGCGTTTTGCAAAGTTTAGCTAATGTTTTTGCAGTTTTCGCCAATTTTGTGGCGAAGTGAAAAGGGACAATTTCACTCATCACTACTCAACACAGCAATTAATTATATTAGAGGTCTTATTTGTAACTATGATAATATTGTACCTGTATCACTCATTATTTGTCGAATCAGTCGATAAAGGGGGGACACCTTAGTATAGATCCCAGGCTTGGAGTTTTCCTTGCAGTTGAGCCCCAACTGGCAATGCCCAAAATTGTGTAGATGCCTTTTTTTTCCGACAGACAAACCAATGGACTGCCAGACTGCTCCTGAATCATAAAATAAGAGAATTTGCATTTCTGTTACACATTCTCATTGATACATGTATGACCAGCTCTACTATGTATGTGTATGTGTATATTATATATATATATATATATATATATATATATATATATATATATATATATATATATATATATATATATATATATATATATATATGTATATATATACAATTCCAACGTTTATGATGCACTAATCCCAATGTATATCAGAGTCAAGGGTGCTGATCCCAATAGCAGTGAGTAATTCCGCTTCTTAGTTATATTGGTCCAACCAGATCGCACTCCATATTTAAAACATAGCTTTTATTAGCTTGTTAAAATGTATCAAAAAAATGGCATTCTGGGCAACTAATATTATTTTGTGTATATTTTTCTTTATAAGTACTTTTGTATTTTTTAAAAAAAAAATTTTTTTTTCTTTTTTGCCATTTCATCTGTCAACTTTTGCTTTTCATTTTGGCATAATTTGCTCAAACAACTACAATTATCAGATATAGTGAAAAATGCCCATGTAATTTGCTGTTACTGATATATTTCTTTTCTTTGGTAACTATGGACTTTGCATAGTAACGGGAGGGTGGAGATATGTGGTGACTGACGTGCAGATCCGGCCTCCAGGTGAGGAAGCATCATCACAGTTACTTACCACGTATGCCCCGCCTAACGAGGAAGCAGAAAGTTGTGTGCAATGGAGTCCTACACGCTACTACACGATACATACGCTTGAGAAAGGAACGGATGTGTCCCGAAACGTCGCGTGAGTGTGGATGGATATAGCGTTTATGCTGGACTTTTAACAGATAAGTGTCTTGATACAAATGACGCTGCTACTATGTTGTGAGAATGCCATTTTTTGATACATTTTAACAAGCTAATAAAAGCTATGTTTTAAATATGGAGTGCGATCTGGTTGGACCAATATATATATATATATATATAATATATATATATATATATATATATATATATATATATATATATATATATATATATATATTATATATATATATTATATATATATATATATATATATATATATATCTGATTCATCATCTGTTCATGGTGAAGTTTGCAGGACAGACAAATATCCCTTTGCCAGATCTTCCTGGAAATACCCAGCCCCCTTGGAAACATGCGGCCAATCCAGAAGGGTAACCGAAACGCGTCAGGGATCTGATGTTTTTAACAAAGTTGGAATAAAAATTACCTTTTAACCTATATGGATGGAAACGGAGTCCTCGTCTTTTTGAAAATTGATCGTCACTCACCTATAGCTACGGGCTTGGGGCGATGCACCCAAGCCCACCCGTTGGATCTGGTGAGTTCCTTTGGACGATTTACCCTTAATACTCTTTTAAGGCACCGTAAACATAGGAGCAGGACCCGGGTCACTATCACTTACTGGTGAGCTGTTCACATGCGAACGGGAATAATTGGCCGCCAATATATGTGTTAATGGGCACTTAGTAGGGATGCACCGAATCCACTTTTTTGGATTCGGCCGAACCCCCGAATCCTTCACGAAGGATTCGGCCGAATACCGAACCGAATACGAACCCCTAATTTGCATATGCAAATTAGGGGTGGGAAGGGGAAAACATTTTTTTACTTCCTTGTTTCTGACAAAAAGTCACGCAATTTCCCTCCCTGCCCTAATTGCATATGCAAATTCGGATTCGGATTCGGTTCGGCCGGGCAGAAGGATTCGGCCCGAATCCTGCTGAAAAAGGCCGAATCCTGGCCGAATCCAGAACCGAATCCTGGATTCGGTGCATCCTTAGCACTTAGAAGCAATAGTCTTTTTGCACACTGATCTCAGTTGCCCATTTAAGCGGTATTTGTCAAGAAATATTCATAGTGTTTGGTACCAAAATTAGTAGATATTTTGTATTTATCCACATAGAGAACCAGAGAAGCCTTATTTTATTTATAGTAAATTGTTTAGTACTGCAACATAATAGAGTAATAGATATTAGGGGATAGTTACATCATAGAAGGCAGGGTATAAGTGCAAAAAAACAGAAGCAATCTGGAACTTTTGCACTTTCATCTTGTCTTCCATGCTTGTGAATTGGCTACCAAATCGCCAATCACAACCCTAATTTGGTATCTCCAGGAACTTTTTTCATGCTTGTGTTGCTCCCCAACTATTTTTACATTTGAATGTGGCTCAATGATAAAATAGGTTGGGGACCCCTGGTGGACAGTGGAAGAATGAAGGCATCCCAACTCCTAACCTTTATCTATCTTGTACGTTAAGGACATGCAAGTTCAACAGCAGCAATGGACACTCTGGACCTTGCACCAGATTTTTTTTTATCCAAAAAGTACAAGAGAAAAGGCTTGTGGCCAGGTCAGCGTGTCTCTTGGGTTGAAGCCCACAAAGTATGGTTGACTCCCATCTTTCTTTCTCTGCCTGGCACAGAGTCATTGTACTTCCCTTTGAAGAATCCTCTCTGATTAAAGCTGATTTTAACCTATTCGTGAAAATGAGCCATGGCAGGGTATCTCCTACACTTAAGTTACCTTAAAGGAGAACTAAACCCTATAAATGAATGTGGCAAAAAATGCCATATTTTATATGCCGAACTTATTGTACCAGCCTAAAGTTGAGCTTTGTCAATAGCAGCAATGATCCAGGACTTCAAACTTGTCACAGGGGGTCACCATCTTGGAAAGTGTCTGTGACACTCACATGCTCAGTGGGCTCTGATTGGCTGTTGAGAAGCTAAGCTTAGGGCTCGTCACTAATTATCCAGCAGAAAATGAGCTTCCCTGGCTGTAATATAAGCTGATGCTACAGGTTTGCTGATTATTAAATTCTGATGCTAATTGCACTGGTTTCTGTGCTGCCACGTAGTAATTATGTGTATTAATTACTAAAAATGTGACATTTCTATTCTATGTGTACTGTATATTGTGAGTGGGTCCCTAAACTCAGTAAGTAACAGCAGCAACGAACATGAAAATAAGATGGGGAGCTACTGGACATCTTTGGAGACACAGATCTTTACTGTTAAAGGGTTGTGGTTTGCCTTGGGCTGGTATAGAAGCCTCAACATTTCTAGCCTACTTCTTTATGTAGGAAAACATGTAGAAACCTTTCACACATCCTCCCTAAGCAGAAGAACATCAGAGCAGCCTCTTTCTTTCTCCTGACAACTTCCTTGACCACTTGCTGGTCAGAATGGTCAGAAAACTGACCGGCAGGTGGGGCTGTTGTAACAAAAATCGTTAATATGAACAGTACATGTATCCTTTAATATCTTGGAATAGAAAATAAATAAATAATGAATGTACATTGCAAAAGTTCTTGGAATAGCCCCCTGGTCAATTTTACATTCACTTGTTTTTAAGCTATACTTATCCTTTAAGAATACAGCCAAAAAAATATGCATCCGGTGCATTCGAAAGAATTGTGAGACTCATATGCCAAATACAAGAACAATGTACTGATGAGTTTTATTGTACCAAGGAAAGGAATGACTCACTGAGCAGGAATCATTGTCCTGTCCGGTTCCTATCCCAGCACATAGCATCCTATCCGTGATGCCCCCTGGATTTTGTATATAGTGAGCACTGCAAGCATCATCCGTAAGGATGGGGACTTCACGCTGCTGAAGCTTTGTTGACTTTTCTGCCTCTGAAATATACAAAAATGCAGATTATAATAGAATATGTTTTGTTATTTTATCATATCACAGTCATTTAGCCTTTCATCCTTTATACATTGGAGTTCTCCGTTATTGGGAGAATCATTCTGCTAGAGACAAAAAATTCACCAAACCACTCAATATAATTATATTTATTTACATCTTAGGCCTCTTCGTTAAAGGTATAGCTTATAGACTGATCATGAATATTGATAGAGTGGAGATATATAGGGGCAAATTCACTAACAGCGCGAAAATTTGCCAGCGATGGCTTCGCGCACATCGCAACACTTTCGCCAAGCATAAATTCGCCTGGACAACGCTAATTCACCAAGATCTGAACTTGCGCACAGGGTACCGAACGCTGGCGAAATTACGCCAGCGAAATTAGCAGTCCGAAGTTACGCTAGCGTTGGCTAATTAGCATACGGCGTGCAGTTAAAGTACAATGGGCCGTATATTCTGCAGCAAATACATTACACTACACAAGTCCAGGGAACCTTAATAAAATTATATAGAGTTGTTATAATGCCCTACACATATACACAGTATAGTTTAGGTGCCATATGTTAGCAAATGTAGGGGGGAAGGAGGATACCCGAAAAAAAAAATTTACAATCTTTTTCAGTCTATCACCCTTTTAAGGGCTGGACACACTGGGCGATTTGGGGAGATTTAGTCGCCTGGCGACTAATCGCCGCGACTTTTCTCCCCGAATGCCTCCCCTCGCTCTGCGCCTGGCTAAAATGAAAAATCGCCTGCGCTAATCACACGCGGCGATTCGTTTCCGAAGTCGCCCGAAGTTGCCTCACGAGGAAACTTCGGGCGACTTCGGAAAAAGAATCGCCGCGTGTGATTAGCGCGAGGCGATTTTCATTTTAGCCAGGCGCAGAGCGAGGGGAGGCATTCGGGGAAGATTGGTCGTGGAAAGTCGCGGCGATTAGTCGCCAGGCGACTAAATCTCCCCAAATCGCCCAGAGTGTCCCAGCCCTAAATAGGAAAAAACGCCAGTGTTTTTTGGGACTTAGAAAATGTTAAACTTTTTTTTGAGGAACTCCCATCTACTCTATTTCATTTCGCATGGTCGGAGGTGGCGAAGGCAAGTCTGGTGATAGAGGTAAGGGTCAGTAAAATCAAAAACTTAGTAATTTGCGTAGTAATGCTCTTTCGCCAGACCGTTAATTCGCCTGGCGTTAGAGTTCGAAGTTGCGCCAGGGTCTATCTCCTTGGCGAATTAAGCCAGCTACCGTTGGTAAATTGGCGAAGTGCCGAAATGACATCACGCTGTCGAATTTTCGCCAGCGTTAGCCACTTCATCCTTTAGTGAATTTGCCCCATAGTGTCAATGTAGCTGCAGTGAAAACAGTGGGGAAACCCTCCATTAAGTAGTTATTATACCATAAGGTGGAACATTCTGATTATAGTTCTTTCTTCTATATCATCCATACTTGTAACTATTATATTCATTGAGACGGGAATGCCTTACCTTTCCCGCGAAGACTCCATCCGGAGACAACACAGAGGCTGGCAGGTGCCAACTCGCTGGTTTTGCCAGGGAGGCATATAGGGAATATGTCACTGTTGAACTGAAGGCTTTCATCCAGCTCCACTAAAGCAATGTCAAAGTCATTTGTTTGGCTGCTGAAACTGGGGTGAGGGATAATCTGCTTCACTAAACCTTTCTAAAACAAAAAGGAAATGTCAGGCCTCGTTAGCTCTGAAGTTAATAAAACAACAAATCACAGGTGGTTAACCCATTATTGCCATAAAGAGGAAATCTGAAAATCAAATGTATTTCTCTCATTGACAGTAACAACACAAATAAAGCTCAAATGGGGGACTTAAGCTGGCCATAGACGCAAAGATCCGATCGTACGAATCAACGTATGATCGGACTATCCCATCTCCCGACCCTCCACTAACCATTCAGATCAAAGTCTTACCATTCCGCTCAAATAAAGAACAGATCAGCCGATGTTTTGCCCCTGACAGCAATCGTACGATACTTATGTCTGACAAAGCTGGTGACAGTCTCCCTCGGAAATCGTACGATCGGCAATACACGCAGAGATATTATCGGCAGGCGACAGAAATGTTCTAACCTGTCCGATCGACCAAACGACTGATCTCCAAAAGGTCCGAAAAGTCCACGATTCGTACGATCGGGTCGTTGCGTCTATGGCCAGCTTAAAGGAGGACAGGCATATGGCTGTATATAACTTAAAAACCATTGAGCATTTGCAGTGTGAATTCCAATTTTTCATTATGCAAATATAATCACACATTTGGTTTATAACCCCTTAAATGTTGTTATTAGATAAACATAAATAAAAAATAAAAACTGAAGATAAAACAGACGTTAGGAAGTAAGATATGTCCATGGCTGTTTCTCAAAAAATACTATTTTGTTCAAAAACTCAGGTTGACACAGATAAAAGCTGGACATACTGTGAAGCAGAGGAGAGGAGACAAAGTAATGATCCACACCTGATTGTGTCCAGGCCGCAAGAGATCATGTATCCCAGGATCCACCAGCCACACATCACTGAACTTTCTTAAAAAGAAGGAAAAGTACTGAATACTTAATGGGGCTCATTCAGCATATATTTGGCAAACATGCAGTTACCTATGGCCAGGGCCCGATTTCAGAGGTGGGAGCCCATAGGCCACACGTCTCCAGTGCTTCTCAGCAAGTGGCTGTGCCGCATGCCACCCCTAATAACTTGCCACCCCTAGGTCTCGCCCCAAATCCAGGCTTGCCTATGGCCCTATGTTTTGAACTTGCACCTTGCCCTAAAAGTTGGTGCCTATAGTAGTAGTGGGATAATAGACTCAGTAAAGAGACTGTGGCTGTGGGATAGAAAGTATTGTAGGGAGAGATGGTGCCTATAGTAACAGTGGGATAATAGTCTCTGGGAAGGGAGTGTGACTGTGGGATAGCAGGTATAGTAGGGAGAGATGATGTCTATAGTAACAGTGGATAATAGTCTCTGGGAAGGGAGTGTGACTGTGGGATAGCAGGTATAGTAGGGAGAGATGGTGCCTATAGTAACAGTGGATAATAGTCTCTGGGAAGGGAGTGTGACTGTGGGATAGCAGGTATAGTAGGGAGAGATGGTGTCTATAATAACATTGGGATAATAGTCTCTGGGAAGGGAGTGTGACTGTAGGATAGCAGGTAATAGTAGGGAGAGATGGTGCCTATAGTAACAGTGGGATAATAGTCT
The DNA here is from genome assembly GCF_017654675.1 of Xenopus laevis. Lineage (NCBI taxonomy): Eukaryota > Metazoa > Chordata > Amphibia > Anura > Pipidae > Xenopus > Xenopus laevis. The sequence goes on from NC_054378.1 coordinate 11,733,943, forward strand.
CTGGGAAGGGAGTGTGAACTGTGGGATAGCAGGTACTGTATAGTAGGGAAGATGGTGCCTATAGTAACAGTGGATAATAGTCTCTGGGAAGGGAGTGTGACTGTGGGAAGCAGGTATAGTAGGGAGAGATGGTGCCTATAGTACAGTGGGATAATAGTCCTCTGGAAGGGAGTGTGACTGTGGGATAGCAGGTATAGTAGGGAGAGATAGGTGTCTATAGTAACAGTGGGATAATAGTCTCTGGGAAGGGAGTGTGACTGTGGGATAGCAGGTATAGTAGGGAGAGATGGTGTCTATAGTAACAGTGGGATAATAGTCTCTGGGAAGGGAGTGTGACTGTGGGATAGCAGGGTATAGTAGGGAGAGATGGTGTCTATAATAACAGTGCGGATAATAGTCTCTGGGAAGGGAGTGTGACTGTGGGATAGCAGGTATAGTAGAGAGAGATGGTGTCTATAGTAACAGTGGGATAATAGTCTCTGGGAAGGGAGTGTGACTGTGGGATAGCAGGTATAGTAGGGAGAGATGGTGGCCTATAGTAACAGTGGGATAATAGTCTCTGGGAAGGGAGTGTGACTGTGGGATAGTAGGTATAGTAGGGAGAGATGGTGCCTATAGTAACAGTGGGATAATAGTTTCTGGGAAGGGAGTGTGACTGTGGGATAGCAGGTATAGTAGGGAGAGATGGTGTCTATAGTAACAGTGGGATAATAGTCTCTGGGAAGGGAGTGTGACTGGGATAGCAGGTATAGTAGGGAGAGATGGTGTCTATAGTAACAGTGAGATACTCGTCTCTGGGAAGGGAAAGTGGTTGTGGGATAGCAGGTATAGTAGGGAGAGATGGTGCCTATAGTAACAGTGAGATACTAGTCTCTGGGAAGGGAGTGTGACTGTGGGATAACAGGTATAGTAGGGAGAGATGGTGCCTATAGTAACAGTGGGATAATAGTCTCTAGGAAGGGAGTGTGACTGTGGGATAGCAGATATAGTAGGGAGAGATGTTGCCTATAGTAACAGTGGATAATAGTCTCTGGGAAGGGAAAGTGGTTGTGGGATAGCAGGTATAGTAGGGAGAGAATTTTATTAAAATATTAAACAATTACAAAAGAAATACAATTACATTTCAATCAGATCAGAAGTAAGCAATAAATCAATAATACATCAAAAAGGAAAATAAACATTCCTGCAAAGCATAATGTTTCCGACAGATTTCTCAGTTTCCACACCATTTTCCCTCCCTGCACCCATCAGCCCATAAACAAGATTTAACATTCTGGTTATGTTCATATAATGCATATCAGGAGCCATATTTATGTTTCTTATTTAAAGACTTGTCTAAACTTTTGCCTCCTGATATTTTCACCTGAATCCTTATACCGGTCTCATGGCTCTCAATCCCTCCTTCTTCCTCCTCCTCCTCAAGGGACTCCCAATCTGCCTCCTGGGATTCAGAAATCTCTTCCCTCTTACTCTTTTTCCTACTGGAAATAACGGAAGGGAGACTTTTCCTTTTCTCAGGTGCTTCCTCTATTCTCGCCTCTTCTTCCTCTGCTAATTCCCCCCATGATTTCCCCCCTGGCAAAACAAACCTATTTTCAGTTTTAATGGTAATTACACCAGGGCACTTATTCTCTTTAACTTTCTTCTTTGATTTGCTGCCCACCACTTTCCACTCATCCCTTCCTCTCCCCTTCTCATGGGACATCAGTACCTTTGTCTTTTTATTCCCTTCACACTTCCCTGCGTCACTCTTCCTTCCATCTTTCTCAGCCTCCTTCCCTCTCACCTCTGTTTGGGGCCCTCTAGCTGTTTCTCTTACCCCTTCTGCTCTCTCCTCCCTCTTGTCTCAGTCTGTGGCAGGTTCTCCCCTGGCATTGGGGTGCTCATCTCCTGTGCCAAATTGGGACAAGCTCGCTGAATGTTGCGCCAGGCTTCGGGGCATGATCTATAAGCATGGCCTGACTTCATGCACAGGTTACACTTTATTGCCTGGACACATTCTTTGCTCGGGTGCCCAGTCTCCCCACACAAAGCACATTTCTGTACATTACATTTCATGGCATAATGCCTGTTGGACCCACATTTATAGCATAGTCTGGGCTGACCCACATAGAAGCAGACACCCCTTGTTTTCCCAATGAAAAACGAATTTGGGAGATGACTCTGAACATTGTGCTCTACATGCAGTTTAACTTGGACTTTATATCCCCCCGTCCAGAAACCCTCCTCATCAAACAGTCGCACCAGGGGGGATAAGACAGAGCACTGGCGCCTGAGCCATATGAGGACGTCCTGCTCATCTACCGTCTCATTCTTCATCATTATAGTCACTACTTTAGTTTCAGGTTTGGAGACAGGTATTACCCTAAACCCCTCCCACTCCTTGGCCTCTTTCTTCAGATGATACCTCCTCCAGAATTCCTCTAACCCTTGGGATAATTTAAAACTGACGTCAAATTCAATATCTGTGACACTTGTTAGAGCATAAATATCTTGTGGGGTGAAATCCAACAACTGTTTAATTATGTTTCTGGCAACAAACCTGCGCCCCGGGAAATACTCTCTCTCATTCTCCCACTTCATTTTAACTACATTTATTCTCTTATCAATCATCAATCTGAACATCAGAGTCATCTTTCGTCTCACGTGCGAAGAACCTCCTCCCTTCCCAAACATTACCCCCAGCAGCCCTCTCACTCCCACCTTGCACATTGCTCTCCCCAGCAGAATAAACACCATTTTTTCCCTCCCCCACTCACTTGCATTGCATCAACCACATGCACCTCAGCTGCACCTCTCTCTGCAACTTGCTCCACACTGCCCCCAGCACTCACAGCATTCATTGCACTCACTCCCCCTTCAGCCAAAGCAGCCTCATCACTCGCATGCATTGTATTAATTGCATTCACCTGCACCTCACTGCCCCCAGCACTCCCAGCAGCTGCACACACATTAACAGTATGGTTATCATTATCAGTATGGTTCTCAGGATTATTTCCAACACTATTATATTGTGCAATGTCTGTAGCACTGCTACATTCAGCAACAGTTTTTGAACCCTCTGTTTCATTAAGCAGTTCAGTAACTTTAAGCAGAGTCTCAGCAGTCACTTTGCCTTCCTGCATCTCCTTAAACCTCTGCCGGTTTCCATAAAGCTCCTTCCATGGCTCAATAACATTCAGAATGTCTTTAATGTAAGTCTCGGTCTCCTTCAAATCCTTATGAAGGAAAGTCAACTCCCGTAAAACCTGGTTTCTCCTCTCTCCTTTCAGCGACTGCAGTTCATCTATCAGATTATCAATGTCTCTGTTTAAACAGTTTTGTTTATCTTCCAAACTCCTCAAGTCCTCCAATGCTTTAATAATAGTGTCATATTGTATCACAGTCTCACTCACTTTGGGAACATTCCCTTCACTCACTTCTGCTTTCCCCATGGGGGTCACAGTCATTACCTGCTCAGTGTCCAGGGCCACACGGTTTCCATGTTTCTCACTGGCAGCCGCCATTTCCAGGTCACCCAGAGCACTTTCTGCAACCTCTAGGGCAGGGATCCCCAACCTTTTGAACCGGTGAGCAACATTCAGAAGTAAAAGGTGTTGGAGAGCAACGCTAACATGAAAAATGTTCTTGGGGTGCCAAATAAGGGCTGTGATTGGCCATTTAGTAGCCCCTATGTGGATTGTCAGACTACATTGATACTCTGTTTGGCAGGGCACCTGTTTTTTATACAACCAAAACTTTCCTCCAAACCTGGAATTCAAAAATAATCACCTTCTTTGAGGCCACTGGGAGCAACATCCAAGGGATTGGAGAGCAACATGTTACTCACGAGCTACTGGTTGGGGATCACTGCTCTAGGGCCACACTGCACTCAGGCTCCATGTTGTCTGTAGCCATCTCCTGGTTGGTCAGAGCACTTTCTGCAACCTCCAGGGCCACACTGCTCCTAAGCGCCTCACTGTCAGCAGCCATCTTGCAGCCATCAGACTCCACTCTCTCCTCCTGGCTTGCCTCTGTTGTAGCTCCGCAGCTCCCTGCAGTCACTCCAACACCAGCCTCCAGTTCCACAGAGTCAGAGTCACTCTCCATGCCGCTTCTGGAACAGCTTTTTCTTTTTCTTTCCTTTAATGGAGCAGGAAACCTTGCCCTTTGTTGTGCGTTCCACGGTCACCTCTATATTAGGATCAGTAGCCCTCCTGCTACTGCCCAAACGGGTCTTCACTGAATAACTTGCAGGCATAGTCTCCTTCTTCCCCATGGAGTGGGGAAAGGTAATAAAAACAAAGCAGAAGTTTCTTCAATACTATCCCCCAGACCCAGCCGGGCCTAGGAAAAGCCACAACTCAACAGAGCTCTCCAAACACCTCCTCACAGTAGCAGTAGTGATTAGAAAATGGCCTCTGGGAAGGGGGTGTGGCTGTGGGATAGCAGGTATAGTAGGGAGAGATGGTGCCTATAGTAACAGTGGATAATAGTCTCTGGGAAGGGAGTGTGACTGTGGGATAGCAGGTATAGTAGGGAGAGATGGTGCCTATAGTAACAGTGGGATAATAGTCTCTGGAAAGGGAGTGTGACTGTAGCATAGCAGGTATAGTAGGGAGAGATGTTGCCTATAGTAACAGTGGGATACTAGTTTCTGGAAAGGGAGAGTGGCTGTGGGATAGCAGGTATAGTAGGGAGAGATGGTGCCTATAGTAACAGTGGGAGAATAGTCTCTGGGAAGGGAGTGTGACTGTGGGATAGCAGGTATAGTAGGGAGAGATGGTGTCTATAGTAACAGTGGATAATAGTCTCTGGGAAGGGAGTGTGACTGTGGGATAGCAGGTATAGTAGGGAGAGATGGTGCCTATAGTAACAGTGGGATAATAGTCTCTGGAAAGGGAGTGTGACTGTAGCATAGCAGGTATAGTAGGGAGAGATGTTGCCTATAGTAACAGTGGGATACTAGTTTCTGGAAAGGGAGAGTGGCTGTGGGATAGCAGGTATAGTAGGGAGAGATGGTGCCTATAGTAACAGTGGGAGAATAGTCTCTGGGAAGGGAGTGTGACTGTGGGATAGCAGGTATAGTAGGGAGAGATGGTGTCTATAGTAACAGTGGATAATAGTTTCTGGGAAGGGAATGTGACTGTGGGATAGCAGGTATAGTAGGGAGAGATGGTGCCTATAGTAACAGTGGATAATAGTTTCTGGGAAGGGAATGTGACTGTGGGATAGCAGGTATAGTAGGGAGAGATGGTGCCTATAGTAACAGGGGATAATAGTCTCTGGGAAGGGAGTGTGACTGTGGGATAGCAGGTATAGTAGGGAGAGATGGTGCCTATAGTAACAGTGGATAATAGTCTCTGGGAAGGGAGTGTGACTGTGGGATAGCAGGTATAGTAGGGAGAGATGTGCCTATAGTAACAGTGGATAATAGTTTCTGGGAAGGGAATGTGACTGTGGGATAGCAGGTATAGTAGGGAGAGATGGTATCTATAGTAACAGTGGATTATAGTCTCTGGGAAGGGAGTGTGACTGTGGGATAGCAGGTATAGTAGGGAGAGATGGTGCCTATAGTAACAGTGGATAATAGTCTCTGGGAAGGGAGTGTGACTGTGGGATAGCAGGTATAGTAGGGAGAGATGGTGCCTATAGTAACAGTGGATAATAGTCTCTGGGAAGGGAGTGTGACTGTGGGATAGTAGGTATAGTAGGGAGAGATGGTGTCTACAGTAACAGTGGGATAATAGTCTCTGGGAAGGGAGTGTGACTGTGGGATAGCAGGTATAGTAGGGAGAGATGGTGCCTATAGTAGCAGTAACATAATAGTCTCTGGAAAGGGACTTTATAGAACATTTCCCTAAAAGAATCCTCACAGGAAAGCAGACTTTATAACTTGGCAATGGAAACACTACATACTCACACTAAATTGAGTGCATAAGCATGGAAGCCAATTAAAAAATTAATGTAATTTGTCCAGCTCGATGTTCCTTGTGCCTGAGCATGTTGTATCCAGTTCTAAAGGACCTATTTTCTGAGTGGGTTTAAACCCACAGTTTTATCTGCCCTACTGTTAACCCAGCACTGTATATATGATTGGGGTGAACCCTATTCCTACCAGACTTACCTGTTTAAGACACAGCTCGCTGTTGTAAGGATCCAGTTTTCTGCAATAATTGCTCCATCGCACACATGTTCTCCAGCATACTGTAAGCTTGTGTGCCAGGGCCAGGAGTGGGGGACTGCCTCTTCCACTTTAGCAATGCTATTATATATAAATATGGGGGGGACCTGGGAAACTCCACAGATGCTGTCTGAGAGTAAAAGAGGAGATACAAGTGAGCTGGTGCTTATCTAACAGGTAGTATAGGGGCCCTAGGCACTGCAGGAAACCTCATATCTATGGCTGATATCTAAGGATCAAATCTATGGCTTGAAGTTCAGCTCTCAGTATACAGTATACATATCCTTGACATATATACATATCCATATTTATATTTATACTGAGAGCCATCTAACATTATTTTAAAGATATGTTGTACATGTTCTCCCCAAGGGGTCCCTGTGATGCTGGGGGTTAGTAAAAATGCCATCTTTGCACCAAAGCCAAAATTCAGTTGCAGAGGCTGCTTAAACATAGTGAGCAACGGTATTAATAAGAGATTATGGCTGGGATCAATTTGGGTGTAATGTTGTAAAATTCACACCTGGTCTAGTAACCAATAGCAACAAATAAGAAAGAGACATATACTGGTCGCTGGTTTGCAATCTGATTGGTTGCTATGGGTTTGAAAGCAAACACCCACTTTAGGTTACTTACTATACCTGGTGCAAATTCTGTGACTTATATTACATTACTCCACAAGTCCTTCCCAACAAGTATCCCTTCTTCACCCAGCACTTCATCGCATAAGTTCAGGGACCTACTGGGAGGCATTGCCCAATCACATGACTACTATTTAATGATGAAGAGTAGAGAAAGGAACTTTTACTATAAATATTCTTATCTAAGGCAGAGAGAACATACAGGTGGAACATTATAGACTAGAATGTGGGGCAACAGTAGTGGGGCTGGGAGCTGTGACCCCCTGAGATTGCAATAACAGGCACCAAGTGTAGCTCATGCCATTGAGTGTACAAGTAAGACTTGTGCTGAATGCCTGTATAGTAGCCATAGTTAGGTCCATAAAAGCCATTGTTATGCCTAAGCTCCCTTACCTTGGGCAGTTGTTTCCTTCTTGTTTGTGCTGGGCATGTTTCCTTGCCTACTGTCTTCAACTAAACCTGCAAATATGTTCAAACAAAAGAAGATAACTATTATTACTTATTGATAACCTAGTAGAAGTCACACCTTTGCATTGCTGTAATCTACCATTCAGGTTTTAAGGTGGCCACACATGATAAGATCCACCCACTTGGCAAAGTCGCCAAAAAAGCAGATCTCTCTCCAATATGCCCACCAACAGCAAGGCGATATCGGGTTAATCCGATTGTTTGACCCAAGGCCGAAGAAAATGGACGCTGCGGTCCTCGATCACATCGAAAAATCAAACCTCCCCAATGAATATCTGGCCAATCTTTGGCCAGAGATCAACCGGGGAAACTTGTCGGAAGCCCAATACACGGGCAGATAAGCTGCTGAATCAGTCTAAAGGACCAATATTGGCAGCTTTAAAGGAACTGTTCAGTGTAAAATTAAAAACTGGGTAAATAGATAGGCTGTGCAAAATAAAAAAATGTTTCTAATATAGTTAGTTAGCCAAAAATGTAGTATATAAAGGCTGGAGTGACTGGATACCTAACGTTGTAGCTGAGGCTCTCTTGGTTTCCACTGATTGGTTACCAGGAACTAACCAATCAGTAACTTGAGGAGGGCGCATGGGTTTATTGATGTGCGGGTCGAGCTTTTCTCGACCCGTCTGCAACCTGACCTCCCACCACCTGCGCCCGCCCGACTTCCGGGTCTCTTTTATAGATGACATCAAAAAAGGGGCAGGGCGAGAGTCTATAAAAAATCAACCTTGAAGTCGAAAGCCGGCATTAGGGTCATAACTGTTTGCTTTTGAATCTGAGCTGCATGCTGAGGATCAATAGCAAACTCACAGAACAGTTGTGTCCCATGTGGGCCTCCTTAAAGTCGCTGACTGACTCCTACCTAAATACATCGGCTCATTTCACCTCCTTTTGACTTGAATGGGAAAAGCCTCTTTACTGTTTTTTAAAGGCCAGGCTGATGCACGTGACCCACAACCTCATGACCATTGACTTAATTAGGTAGTAAAACTTATTGTATGCAAATAACACATCTTATCTGCATACTTGTATTAATTCCATCACATACCTAATTTATATTATTTATTTTTCTAATATAAAACAGCAGCCCTGGTCAGCATACAATAGCAGGGTCAAACAGCAGGGCAGCTCCAGTAGTACCTGTCTACACTACAAGCTAAAGTTAAAAACAGGGCAAACATACTGACAGATTTTAATTGATGGCACATTGTTAGAAGAAGAGATTACGTACTGTTTGGGCTGACAAAAGTGAAGGTCGCTCGGAACCCTTTATCATTGTCACGTTCATCTGTTGAAAACTTTATGTGCATCACAGCCGTAGTGCTATACACTGGAGCAGGAAGGGAAAACCCACAGAACGTTTCTACAGAAAAACAAAAAAGCCACTGATTGAATAAGAGCATCAGCTAGTTACATTTATCAGTTATATTTAATATTCCTTTTAACGCTAGGCCTGTCTTTAGGGAAGGGTGCAGGAATTTGCTCTGGAGCCCATGTATCAGAGCATGAGACATGGGCCTTAGGGGTTAAACGTATTTAAAAATACAATGGACATTTCAGATTGTGTAACATCTTTCACTATATACATCAGGATATGCACTAGCGATGCACAATTTGTATCCCTTTAGCTGTTGTTGATCTGCAACTTCTAATATGGGATTCTGGGAGTTGTAGTTTAACAAAAATTGATGGGCTGCAAATTGGACATCCCTGATTCATACTATCCTCACCCCAGCTGGGGCTCAGATTTTAGCATTGACAGAGGTCTTCTGTGTTCTCTAGGGCTGATGAACCCCCAAATATCCCTGTATTATAGATGGCTCACATGTAGATGGAGTCACATATAGATGGAGCTCACATAAAAATGGAGTTAGAGAGTAACATGTTGCTCTGTAACTCCTTGGCTGTTGCTTCCAGTGGCCTCAAAGCAGGTGCTTATTTTTAAGGCAAGTTTTGGTTGCATAAAAACCAGGTGCACTGCCAAACAGAGTCTCAATGTAGGTTGACAATCCACATAGGAGCTACCAAATGGCCAATCACAGCACTTATTTGGCACCCCAAGAACATTTTTCATGCTAGTGTTGCTCCCCAACTCCTTTTACTTCTGAATGTTGCTCACGGGTCCAAAAGGTTGGGGTTCCCTGATCTAGGCCATGATATACAGTATCTAGTAGAATAAAGTCTTCTTATGAGAGTGAGTGATCTTTAAAAAAACTTTCTAATCTACCGAAATCCAAATATCAGCTTGGTAAATGAGCTCTAGCAGCATCTGTGTGCTAACTTATTGTTCAGCTCGAGGGCTACACCAGACTGCAAACCTACAGATATGGTTGAACTAAAAAACACCAGTAGTGGCCCACATGTTAAACATCACTTGGCAACACAATTAGATGGTTAAAATGGTGATGATCCCTGCTAACTCTGGGTTAGAGAGTGGCCCATTTGATCTTCTAGAATGAGGTTGTTTTCTGTTTGGAGTAGACAATTCTGATGCAACTGATTTCAAATCTGGTAGCTGTTAGTTCCAGCTTTAATCTTGCACGTGATGCCCGGCCTAGACTAACCAATCTTGTCCTCGGCAGCCAAATCCTCATAAACGGCCAGATAGTCGGATCTGCAGTCGTCAGAGGGTTCTAGTGCAAAGTCTTCAAACTGCAGCTGAAACAATTAAAAACAGAGAGAAGTGCAATATCCTAATATAAGTTCAGCAGAAATTGTGTGTTAATTTCGCTTAAGCAAACAAAACCCCAGCCCAGCCAAGGGTAAAGGTGGCCATACACGGGCCGATAAAAGCTGCCGACAGACCGAGTCGGCAGCTTATTGGCCCGTGTATGGGCTTTCCCGATCGAGATCTGGCCAAAAGTCGGCCAGATCTCGATCAGATGGGACTAAAAATCCCGTCGTATCGCGGGCGCATCTGTTCATTGATGCGGTCCCGCGATCCGACCGCCCGTTCCCGTTCGTTAGGATCCGATCGTTGGGCCCTAGGGCCCACAATCGGATCAGCCCAATCGGATCAGCCCGATATTGCCCACCTCATACACGGAGAGATCGCCAAACGAGCGGATCTCTCCGTGTATGGCCACCTTTACTTAAGTGATACAGTGGCGGAAATACTGTGGGTGCGATTGCACCAGGGCCCGCACCCCCTCGGGGCCCACTGGATGCTTGCGCTGACGGGAATCCAGAACCAAAATTCCAACCCTTAATCCTCCATACTTGGAGTCCTCTTGTTGGTGACTCTGCCTAACTTTCTTTTGTTCCTTGAGCAACTCAGCATTGAATCTAGCACCATTCTAGATAATCTCCTCTTATGGGTTCCTGGATCTGGGCTGGGGTTTACTCATTCCAGCTCAAGAATCAATCAGTGAAATACACTACTTCGCTCCTCAAGTAGAAAACAATCCTGTAGGTCGGTTAATCCACATATCTAGAAGGGTAATTCCAACAGGGATTTGTGGTATACTAGTCCTGTATAATGATAATAATAACAATAATGTAGTACAGACGCACATTGCAGTTCTGAAAGACTGTCTGTAATGTACCTTGATATAGGAACCAGATGGACCATGGATTATCCAGTGACATCTGGAGTTGCTTAAGTAATTCTCAGGGTAGTTCATACTTTGTATCTCTCCTTCCTCAAAAAGCACAGCAAAGGATCCGCAACCTGAGTCTATAAAACAAAGAAATATGGGAGTCAGAACAGCCAGTTTCCTTGATTCCACTTCCTTCCTGATCTTTTTTTTTAATTTTTAAAACGGACCCAAAAAAATAAGAGAGTGTTGCACGCAATTTAATATATATATATATATATATATATACAGTATATATACAGTATATATATATATATATATATATATATATATATATATATATATATATATATATATATATATATATATATTAACTTAACTGGTAAAAATGGTGTGCTTGCTTGAGAAACACTACTACACTTTATATTAACTGCTGTCATAGGACAGTCGTGCAAGTTAAGATTCTGTTGAACAGAATGGTTTTAGATGGACAAAAAGATGATAGATGGATAGATAGATGATAGATAGATAGATAGATAGATAGATAGATAGATAGATAGATAGATAAAAGATAACAATAATTTTACAGTGCATTGGTATAGTTACCCATAATACCCAGCAATTATAAATTAATTTTTTTTTTTTAAATTGATGAGAGTGCTATTCTTAGCACTTTTGTAATTCATTATTAATTTTTTTTAATTCCAAGATATTAAAGGATTTATGTAATGTTCATATGAATTAATATTGTTACAACATCGCCACCTGCTGGTCAGTTCTGATCATTCTGACCACCAAGTGGTCAAGACAGTTGTCAGGAGAAAGAGGCTGCTCTGATGTTCTTCTGCTTAGGAAAGGAATTAGAAACCTTTCCCAAATCTTTACTAAGCAGAAGAACATCAGAGCAGCCTCTTTCTTTTTCCAGACAAATTTCTTGACTAGATGATGGTCAGAATGATCGGAAGCAAAATTCTTTCATATTAACGGTACAAATATCCCTTAATATCTTGGAAAAAAAAAAAAAAATAACAAATGTACATTGCAAAAGTTCTTAGAATAGCACCACGATCAAATTTACATTTACTTATTTTAAAGGTTTACTTATCCTTTAACCTTACCCCTTGGACAAATAACAATATTCATATGAATTATATGCATCCATTTTAATTGTACCTTTCTTTTGGGGACAAAGAAATAAATATGCCATAGCACATTAACTGCCTCAAACACCTCTGCATTTTACCAATGGCACCTCTAGGACAAGGAAATAAAGACCAGTACCTGGGTAAGTGTTAGGTTCCACTGCTGAATAGTACAAGACAAACCCAGTCCGGTTTTCGTGAAAGTCAGAAAAAAAGTTTAGCTTAATGCTTGAAAAGGAGATAAGAAGGGACCTCGGGGGGATATCACCGCAAAACTTCCCTGTGGAAATATAATATTGTTTTGTGATACATATAGCTAATATTATACATCTGTATTAACTGGTTGGTCTCAGACTATTTTAGACAGATTCCAGAAAGGTTTGGAAGCCTTTTTTTTGGAAGTGAGGAAATACAAGGTTAATATATTACAAAGCTGAACCAGGGGCAGGTCCTATTACACTTTTAGAGTCAGGAATTAATTAATCTGAGTCACATATAGGTTTTTTTTTTGTTTTCCTTTGGATCAACAGGTTTTACTTTATAATAACGTTTTTTCAATATTAAACTGAGCAGCAGTTGGCCTCCCCAAACAAATAATCCAAGCTTCTCTGTGTATGTATTCATCATATGTATGTATAACTCTGTCTATTTAAATAGCAATTAACCCTTGGCAATCCAGGGCCCTGAGCCTTTGCGTATGAAAAGTACTGGGAACTGGGATTTACAGCGCAGTGCCTCCACCTAGGGAACACTGAGGGGGATTTCAACTATTAAAAATAACACACACAGTTTGCAATAAAACAGATATAAACTTTATGTAAAACTGTATGTAAAACTGTATGCAATAACTGTAAATGTATATCACACAATATCACTTTGTTCTAGGGAATCTGTGTGGACTATCAACCCCATGCCACAGTCCCACACTCCACAACAGGTGCATAAATGCAGAATCACTCCGGTCAGTTCAATGACCCTTCCCCAAGAGCTCTTATGTTCCCAGCAGGGTCGGAAAGACCCGCTCCTGCACTCCCTCTCTGGTTATGCTGTGTCCGCACACTCCACTCTACTATTCAGGCTCCCATGCACAATAATGGTTTTCCCCGTGTGCACCAACTGCAAAACTACAAAGAGACTCCAGAGCATCTCTCAGCAGGCCCGGATTTGTGGCAAGGCCACATAGGCCCGGGCCTAGGGCGGCACATTTTTTGGGGTGGCATGCCACCTCTGTGTGGAGCACTAGGGATGCGCTGCCCCCAGTGCTCCGGCGCTTGCATGCCAGCGCTCTTGCAACTGCATGCCAGCAAATCCGGCGATGTCTCTCAGTCTCTGCTATTTCCTATTGTAGTTGTGTAACTCAAGCCGCCACATCTGCACAGCGAAAACTGTGTCACCAATAGGAGTTGCAGTCCGTGGAATGCATTCTCTGGCACATCACTGCTATGTGGACATGTTCAAAGCACTTCCACTATAAATGGGAAAATATGCCCGCGGGCTTCAGCCAGAGGATCCTGGTAACCGGAGGGGTATGAGCGTGGGGGGCGTGTTGACGGCAGCGGCACAAAGTTATATGCGGCTGGGGGGCCCAGGGGATGGTGTGGTGGGGGGGCTGAGGCTAAAAGCCCGATAGGCCCTGGGCCCCCCAGTACGACACTGGCGCCCTCATGGAGTGCTACCTGCCTCAAGGTACCTTTCCCTTTGAAAGTAGTAGCTGCTCCCACATGGCAGGTACACAAGCCAGACCTGTTCTCATCATGGGGAAACCCACAGTGGCCAAAGTATCCACAGGCAGGCTCTCCCTGATGCTCAACTGCTTTATCAAGCAGAGCAAAGCACAGCCTATCCTTTTCCTTCTTCCTGGAAACTCCTTTCAAGCAGCAGTGTCCCTCTCCACAGATCTGGATCTCTCTGGCTGCTGCAGCAGATCCCTTTATAAGCTCTGTCAGAAACCTTGTAAATTTGGCTCCAAAGTCAGGCACTCCCCCTCTCCCAAGGATGCACTGGGGCGCCCTGCCAATCGGGCTGGATGATGTCACAGACAGAAAAACAGGGGAAGGATTTGTCTGATCCCCTCCATATATATTCATCATATCTACAGTATGTAAGATGAAAAAAATTTCCTTATGGGACCCCTCTCATTCTGGGGACTGGAGGCAAATGCCCTCTATCCTAACGCTACCACTGTGGCCAGCTTTAGATAACAGTTAAAGGTTTCCCTTTTTCGTCTACTTACCAATGAGCCTATGTGAATCCGTATAGATCGCCAGATAATCCAGATTGCAAGCAAAATCAGACTCTATGTCCAAATGGGTGAAATTCAGCAAGATGTGCATGTTTTTAGGGACAGTGAGAATCCAGTTGCACCGCCTTGAATAGAGAGAAAACACACTTTGAATCAAACCTCACTGTAAGTGACATATTTTATTATAATATAGCCATTCAGCCTCTAGTACAGTGATCCCCAACAAGTGGCTCTTGAGCAACATATTGCTCGTCAAGGCCTTCGATGTTACTCCCAGTGGCAAGTGCTTATTTTTAAATTCCAGGCTTTGAGGCACGTTTTGGTTGCATAAAATCCAGGTGTAATGCCAAACAGTACTGCCAATTCACATGGGGGCTTATGGGTATAAAAGGTTGAGGATCCCTGCTCTAGTAGATATAGTGACACTACTTATCAGTTAATGTCTCACTGGGTCCCTTGTACACCCTGGGTCCCTGCCTGATGTATCCAAAACCTATGAGTTACTCCAGGCCTTGTACATACAATAGGTGGAATATGGTCCAAGGTTTATTGGATACCAGAAGCTGACATATCCAGCAACAATCTGCAATTTGTCCAATTTCCCCATTATATGTTTTGAGCCTGTGTTCACTGCAGCTATAACCCCCACTGTGGGCCTAGACGCACCTACAAAACCCTTCAACTGCTCTCTGGAATCTTCTGCCAAATTGCTACTCCTCCTACAGTAACTAAACTTGAACTCTTGAAGGAACAGTAAAATTAATTGGTTCCCCTAATCACCGCTGACCTTCGGAAACCCAAGTTCCAGGTTCAAGCCAAGCCCAAAAATTAGATATTAGTAATGAAAATGCCCCCAGCCCTCTTCTTACTCCATGAAAATGGGAAAAGTGTAAAAGAACACACTTACTCATTGTTCTTGTAACGGACATTGGGTTTTTGAGGAAATATTAGCTCCCCCGATTTCCCGGAGAGGACGCCATCCTGCATGCTGCAGCTTTCTGCATTACATGACAAAGAGCCATTTGTAATCTCTCAAACATATGCGGCCGTCTTTGGGGGTCCATTAGCAGATTGTACTTACCCTGGTTTTTATTTGGGACAGCTACAAATATAAAGGAAAAGAACAAACACTCACTGGAACATGTCTGCATAATTACATAAGTATATAGAGCCATTTCACAATCACACATAGCATCTAAATAGCCACAGACAGGATACTCCAAGGAAACGTCAGACCTGCAAGTAGGTTACCCCTAGAAGTAACCTACTATTTGTCGGACTCGGACATAACTTTCGTGCGACTGCTGTCACGGCCAGAACATCGTCTGATTTGTTATTTGTACTACTTTTTTTAATCTGTATGGTTCGTGGCAGGTCGGAAGAAAAAGTCTTTAGGCTCACAAAAGAGACCAACTGCTAAAAATATATGTACAGAGTTATAAACTTTCCCAAGCAAAGACTTTGATTTATCTGTAGCCATTTGTAGCCTCGTCGGTCCAAAATTTCACCCTTTTTCCTTGCCTAAATGTACAATCAAAGCAGTGATACACACCAGTGTGGCTCTACTATTTGTTAGGTCATTCATATTAGGTGTTTCAGTTATTTTATCCACCCCATGTATTTTGAGACTATGTTGTATATTTCTACACTGGCATTACCTGTATTCAACTGCGAGCTCACCCAGCCAAGCAATTTCTGGATGTCTGTGAAAATGCCTGGAGATCCTTTCCTATTATGAGGCAAAAACACATTATTTTTCCATGAACGTCCACACCCCATCCCCCAGGAGGTCAGACCATGTAGAACCCAACTTCCATGACGGCGCTGGCACAGCAACGGGCCTCCTGAGTCCCCCTGCAACAGGAATTGGCACAAAAGTAACACAATTAGCACAATTTCCCACCAACCCCTCAGCCCTGAACATACATTGCCATCTATCCTTTGTTAAGGGCCCCAGCTCTCCCAGGATACTAATACCATAATGAAACGTGTTTTTGCTTAATTTAACGTTTTTGGCATTTTTCTGCTAGTATGTTTGCTGTTTTACATGACCCTATGAAATATTTTCTATTTATGATTTTAGCTGAAACTGACCATACAGGTTCTGCATGGGCCGGAATAAGCTGCTGACTCAGCCCCTCCAGACTGAATTGGCAGCATAAACCCTCATGATTTGAAGCTAGAAGTCTGTCGACAGGTTTAAGAATGCGATTAATGTGTTCATGTGGCCCTTAACTAACTGGTATCCATACGCCTGCAGTATGATCTAGTCATTGGCACTTTGCCTGATCTGTCACAGCTAAATGTGGCAGAGATAAGCTCAGTTGACAACCTCGCCAAGTGCGGAGAACTGGAGCTACCTCTTTTAATAGAGCGCTGCTTGCATTTGGCCAGGCTCTCTTTAAGAGGAGCAGATTGGATAAGAAACATAGGAGTTCATCCTCCTGCCCCCAAATTTGCAAGTCATAGAGGACACAGGTCACAACAGAGCCCTGTCCTTACTGCATACCCTGTGGCAAGTGTTAAGGACAGGGCTGGTCCATACCCCCTGACGGGTGTGCTATGCACTTTACTGCCATTCCCCTGGGCAGAAGTACCATGTGCATGAGCATGAATGCATGTCCAGTCTTGTACCTCTGTCCAGGAGAATTATAAATGACCCCTTATAGTATAGTAAATATTCTGAATGACAGTATCTCATAACCATATTAACAAATTATTATTTACCAATTTACCTAGCCAGTTAAAGGCATTTGAAACAATTTTGTGTATAGTGTATTCCTACCGTCCTCCCCGGCCACAATCCCAACTGCATCTGGGTCTGTTGCCTTTACAGAAAATGACAAATATTCACCTGGCAGGCGTCCTTCCCTCCTTCTGGAAATCCTGCACACACTATATACGAAGACACAACGGTTCCTTTCAGAGCTGACATGACATGCAGGCACGATGAGAGGTCCACAATGGGTAAGTAGACCTCTTGTAAAACAACAGGGAGAATTCCATCTGTACAAAGCCAGAGAATAGAGGAGCTGACCTTGTACCTTGGTACTATATATATATACCATATATATATATATTCTGGACACCTGATAGTGTTATGCTAGGCTGAAGCTTTGAATCAGAACTTATTTAATCGGAAACATATTTATTCAATTCCTTAAAATCATGGGAAAAATCCAAATCTTGAATTATTGTCCCTCCTTATTGTCCCAGTGCCAAATGGCATGAGCGAGCTGTCTGGTAGAACATTACACATCATGAAAACATTGCCAGTTGCCTTTTACAGTATTATTTTAAATAACATGAGACATAGGGTGTTTATAAACTTACATGATGAATTGCTCTAGCGCCGTTACCCATAGCAAACAATCAGCAATGAGTTTTGGTCAGTTTGCTACAGTTAGAAAAATCGAGTTGTTTTCTACCGGTGGCTACAGGATTGCAGATTCAGGCAGATGGGCATTTGGCTGAGATTAGTTTGGCATGGGCTTCTAGGATGAGACTGGTCTAAACTGCTCATACTGGGAATAATGCAAGGTGTGTATGTTACTTTAGTAATTCCTTATAAGCAAATATTCTTACTCTCTGTTAAATGACCCCACCCAAGAGTAACACAGAGGTCACCCGGTTCAAAAACATCATCTGGGTTTGGCAGGCATGCTGGTTGGATATTCTCGTCTGGAAATAGAAAAAAAAAGATAGAAGATTGAAGATACAGGTTTTATAGGTCAACAAAACACATCCAGGGTGACCACTATCCCCACACTTTATGGACTATGTGACTGCTGCTGTTTTTCAATGGATGCCCTGTAATAAAACTCTGTAACTCAAGCACATGCAGAGAGAGTGGAGGACCACTGCTTAAAGGAAAACTAAATCTTAACGCAAACTAGGGGTCAAAATGCTGCACGTTTCGTTTTGGAGTTCTGCACCAGGCTATGGCAACCATCTCTATGGCATCTGGGTGTGCCGCAGTAGCTCCCCATCTTATGATTCCCAGCACATGATCTGGGCTGCTGTCCCTTACCTGAGCTTAGGAACTGACCTACAATAAACAGTATATATATATATAATAGATAAGCCACAATGAGTCATTACTTCAGATTCACGTTACATGGCAGCTCTGGAAGCAGTGCAGTCTGCATCAGAATTAATAATCACCTTCTATGACAGACAAACCTCATTTTCTACTTAATGATTCACAACAATCCTTAAGATTAGATTCTCAACAGCAGCCCAGATTATGTTCAGTGCCACCGATAATCCAAGATGAGGAGACCCTGTGCACAATTTTGGTCTGATCAAAATAGTTCCTTAATTATAGATGTGAGAGGATTCTTCTGTTAAGGTGGCCATACATGTAAAGATCCTCTTGTTTGGTGATTTTACCAAACGAGTGGATCTCTCCCCGATATGCCCACATTGAGGTGGGTGATATCGGGCTGATCCGATCGTGGCCCTAGGGCGGTTGGATCGCAGGGCCGCATCAATGAACAGATGCAGCCGAGATGAGACAGGATTTTTAACCCTGCCCGATCCACATCTGTCCATCTTTCAGCCAGATATCGATCAGGGAAATCTGTCGAAGCACCCTGTCGGCCGCTTTTATCGGTCTGTGTATGGCTAGCTTTAGAATCATCCCTACCAGCACTACATTAGTGATCTAAATGTTAGCTAACAAAAGCTACTATGGTAGATAATTACACAGTGTTTGAATATCAGATAGACAGATCCAGTGCAGGTTAGGTGGATACTTTTCTGACAAAGATTCACTATTTGCTGATAATTTTTTTGTGTTTGCATAATTTCTTATCTTACTAAGAAATGTATTTAAAAAAGTGCCTTACTAATACATTTTAAACAACCTTTAAAGCTTTAGTCACTGAGCATCAG
Organism: Xenopus laevis; assembly: GCF_017654675.1. Lineage (NCBI taxonomy): Eukaryota > Metazoa > Chordata > Amphibia > Anura > Pipidae > Xenopus > Xenopus laevis. Next base: position 11,753,031 of record NC_054378.1, read on the forward strand.
TTACCAAAGGTTACGGAACCATCCAGCAACAGTACAGCAACATCATAGTTCATTGGCTGACTCTGGTTAAAGTTGGGGTGTTTGAAGATTTCGATAACCCTGAACATCTGTTCAGTTTCTTCTTTTAGTATTTGATCATATTCTCCAATGTAAACTCTCATATATAATTTCACATTCCTGTCAATGATATTAGGAAGAATATTACTGTGCCATGTGAAAACAGATGTACTTTGGAGAGATGGTGCCTATAGCAGCAGTAGAGATAATAGTTTCTCGGAAGGGAGTGTGACTGTGGGATAGCAGGTATAGTAGGGAGAGATGGTTCCTATAGTAACAGTGGATAATAGTCTCTGGGAAGGGAGTGTGACTGTGGGATAGCAGGTATAGTAGGGAGAGATGGTTCCTATAGTAACAGTGGATAATAGTCTCTGGGAAGGGAGTGTGACTGTGGGATAGCAGGTATAGTAGGGAGAGATGGTGCCTATAGTAACAGTGGATAATAGTCTCTGGAAGGGAGTGTGACTGTGGGATAGCAGGTATAGTAGGGAGAGATGGTGCCTATAGTAACAGTGGATAATAGTCTCTGGGAAGGGAGTGTGACTGTGGGATAGCAGGTATAGTAGGGAGAGATGGTGTCTATAGTAACAGTGGGATAATAGTCTCTGGGAAGGGAGTGTGACTGTGGGATAGCAGGTATAGTAGGGAGAGATAGTGCCTATAGTAACAGTGGATAATAGTCTCTGGGAAGGGAGTGTGACTGTGGGATAGCAGGTATAGTAGGGAGAGATGGTGCCTATAGTAACAGTGGAATAATAGTCTCTGGGAAGGGAGTGTGACTGTGGGACAGCAGGTATAGTAGGGAGAGATAGTGCCTATAGTAACAGTGGGATAATAGTCTCTAGGAAGGGAGTGTGACTGTGGGATAGCAGGTATAGTAGGGAGAGATGGTGCCTATAGTAGCAGTGGGATAATAGTCTCTAGGCAGGGACTGTAGCAGTTAAAGTAGGAAGAGTTGGTTCATATAGAAACAGAAGGGATAGCAGCTGTTCTCATGACTAGGAGTGCATATGTATTTACATATAAAGCATTCCTTACCTGTCGAGTAAACAGTGGGCAGCTGTAAGTACATGACAATGGCTCACAAGGGTTCCTCCACAAAAATGCTTTCCATTCCGTTTCAATGATACCTAAGAGTGGCACACAATATAGTGTAGCATATTTTTGCAGGTAGAATTTGCTTATTTGGTACTCTACTATAGATACAGAGTAAAAGGTAACGTTAGAACGGGTGCAATGTTTGCTTTGTTGAGGCAACTACGGGCAATTGTGTGCAGTTGCAAGAACTGGGAATCTGAAAAGGAAGCAGCAGTTATCATCCCATTTCTTACTTTTAGGAGGTTGGGGGTTGTAGGGTGGATATTAATGCACTATAAACTACAATAGATTATATAGCAATAATAGCAGCTACACACAAAAGCAAACTGTCATTTTTCCTTACAGTGCAGATATCGAGCATAGGGGTTGGAATGGTGGAATGGCCCACCGGAATTCTGGGAGAAATCCTGGCATTGGTGACCAGGAGTAGGCAGCGGGGTTGGGAATGTACATAATGGGGTGGTGGTAAAGGTTTTTGGTGGGCCCATATTACCCAGTATGACATTTTCTAATGGGTGCATTGGGCAACCCTATTCTTACTACAGACTAACAGTGGTAGAACAATTGGAGCAGAGCCTGCTAATTAGGCAAATTATGGCCCTTTGGGTTAGGCAAACCATCATCTAATTCCTCTTTAATCTGCACTTCCCGTGGACATGCGCCTGTACACTTAGGGCCATGGGATCAACATTTTAAACTGTCATTTATTCTCTAGTTATGCATCAGACACTGAATCCTTCCCCAAAAGTCAGCCAAACAATGAACCAAATTGAAATCCAAATTTGCCTTTTAAAAATTTGAGGAAGATAAAAAGAAAAAGCATTAACTGTAAAAGGGGTGGTTTCCATTTAAGTTAACTTTTAGTATGTTACAGAATGGCGAACTCTGAGCAATCTTTCAATTGGCCTTTTTTTTTTATAGTTTTTGAATTATTTGCATTCTGACTCTTTCCAGCTTTCAAATGGGGGTCACTGACCCCATCTAGAAAACGAATGTTCTGTAAGTCCACACATTTATTGTTATTGGTTCTATTTATTACTCCTCTCCTATTCATAGTCCAATATTATATTAAAATCAATCCATGGTTGCTAAGGTATTTTGGACACTAGCACTAGTTAGCAAACGAAATAACTCGAAAACCACAAATAATAAAAAATGAAACCCAATTACAAATTATCTCAGAATATCTACATCATATTAAAGTTAATTAAGAGGTGAACAACCCTTATAACAAAGATTTTCACTTTCAGTTGTCCATTGCTTTAAAGTCATGTGACTTTTAGGGTTCCAAGCTAAACTTGGCGAAATTAGGGTTGCCACCCGTGCGGATTTCACCTGGACAACCAAGTTTTTGGAAGGGCTTCCCGGGAGAAAAATCCTGTCTGGATTTCAAAATTAGGAAATCCGGACAGGACATTGAAGTGAATGACATGGCGATCAGCCTATCACTGATCACCACATCATCAGTCCTGCCCCTGATGTCATCGGTCACACCCCCACGGCACCCACCACGTCCCAACATCATCGCCCCGCCCCCCTATTTTACCATCCTGCCCCCTGCCGCTTTCAGGAAAAAAAAAAAAGGTGGCAACCCTAGGCCAAATCCGCATCCTGCAAAAAGTGATGTAATTGGCTGAATTCTATGTATAGAGAGAAGGAAGTTTTGCCTGCCAGTTTTCTCCCTGAGAGCACCCCTGCAGTCAATGTTTCATGACATTTTTCTTTACAAAATAAACTTTTGTTTGTTCCAATTTAGCCATTTAAATTGGAGATAAATCTGCCATGAGAGTATTGTTCAAGCATAAAATGTTCCTGAACTTAAAGGGATACTGTCATGGGAAAACATGTTTTTTTTAAATAGTTAAATAGTGCTACTCCAGCAGTCTTCTGCATGGAAATCCAATTCTCAAAAGAGCAAACAGATTTTTTTATATTCAATTTTGAAATCTGACATAGACATATTGTCAGTTTCCCAGCTGCCCAAGTCATGTGATGGAACTACTTTCTGGCAGGCTGTTATCTCTCCTACTCAATGTAACTGAATCAGTCTCAGTGGGACTTGGCTTTTACTATTGAGTGTAGGTTTTAAGCTGGCCATAGATCCGATCATCATCATGAGACCACGATTATCTCGGAACGATCGTACGATTTGTCCATCAACTAAAAAGACCAATTTGCCAAGAAAACAAAGGGGAGCTGCCTGCTTGGCCCTGCAAATATAGATAGATTGCACTGGGACCAACAAAAAATTTTTAACCTGGCCGATCAATTTCCTGACAGATGTCGGCCGAAAAATCGTAAGATGTTCGATCGTTCGAATCCCACTAACCGCACAATAATTTCGATGGATTGGTCGGACTTCGCTAAAATCGGTCGTTCGGCAAAATAAATCTTTGTGTCTATGGGGACCTTTAAGCTGGCCATAGACGCAAAGATCTGATCGTACGAATCGAGGATTCGTACGATTTTCGAACCGTGTGTGGAGAGTCCCGACATTTTTCGTCAGTCGGAGATCGGTCGTTTGGTCGATCGGACAGGTTAGAAAATTTCTGTCGGCTGCCGATAATATCTCTGCGTGTATTGCCGATCGTACGATTTTCAGTGGGAGACTGTCACTAGTGTTGTCAGACATAAGTATCGTACGATTGCTGTCAGGGGCAGAACATTGCTGATCTGTTCTTTAACTAATCTGACTGGTAAGACTTTGATCTGAATGGTTAGTGGCGGGTTGGGAGATGGGAAAGTCCGATCGTACGATGATTCATACGATCGGATCTTTGCATCTATGGCCAGCTTTAGATTTACCAGGGAGCTGTTATCTTGTGTTAGGGAGCTGTTTTCTTATGTTAAAGGGATACTGTCATTGGAAAAAAAAAAAAATTTCAAAATGAATCAGTTAATAGTGCTGCTCCCGCAGAATTCTGCACTGAAATCCATTTTTCAAAAGAACAAACAGATTTTTTTATATTCAATTTTGAAATCTGACATGGGGCTAGACATATTGCCAATTTCCCAGCTGCCCCAAGTCATGTGACTTGTGCTCTGATAAACTTCAATCACTCTTTACTGCTGTACTGCAAGTTGGAGTGATATCACTCCCTCCCTTTTCCCCCCCAGCAGCCAAACAAAAGAACAATGGGAAGGTAACCAGATAGCAGCTCCCTAACAGAAGATAACAGCTGCCTGGTAGATCTAAGAACAGCACTCAATAGTAAAAACCCATGTCCCACTGAGACACATTCAGTTACATTGCGAAGGAAAAACAGCAGCCTGCCAGAAAGCATTTCTCTCCTGAAGTGCAGGCACAAGTCACATGACCAGGGGCAGCTGGGAAATTGACAAAATGTCTAGCCCCATGTCAGATTTCAAAATTAAATATAAAAAAATCTGTTTGCTCTTTTGAGAAATGGATTTCAGTACAGAATTCTGCTGGAGTAGCACTATTAACTGATTCATTTTGAAAAAAAATTTTTTTCCCATGACAGTATCCCTTTAAGGAGCTGCTATCTGGTTATCTTTCCATTGTTCTATTGTTAGGGTGTGGGGGTGGGGGGGATGGAGGGGGGTGATATCACTCCAACTTGCAGTACAGCAATAAAGAGTGACTGAAGATTATCAGAGCATAAGTCACATGACTGGGGGCAGCTGGGAAACTGACAATATGTCTAGCCCCATGTCAGATTTCAAAATTGAATATAATAAAATCTGTTTGCTCTTTTTAAAAATGGATTTCAGTGCAGAATTCTGCTGGAGCAGCACTATTAACTGAGGCGTTTTGAAAAAAACATGTTTTCCCATGACAGTATCCCTTTAAAGTTCCACCATATACTTTTTATCAAATATATACTGGCCTTTTTACCTTTGGCAATTCTCTATTTAGACAACAGAACGATGGCATGACATAGTGTCAGAGCATTGTTACTGGAGAGCTGGAGACGTTTAACAATAACAGCGTGCCTTAAAGGACAAAATGCAATTAAATTAAAAATACTATAGATCCTATGAACTCTGTAAAAAAAAAAATCACTTACTGTCCATGGATGTTGACCTTTCTTTGATTCTCTCCCTCCAACAATTCGAGAAAGGTAGTTCAATTCCGTTGCAGAACCCAATGGGCTTACTCCACACCGTGCACCTTATTTTAGTACGGAAAAGAAAATTGTCAAAAATACGCTTTTTTTAAATACCAGTTCAAGAATGTGCATGTCATAATGAAACTGGAGTATGGAGTGTTATAAACTTACTCTCTACAGTATACTATTTCATTATTCCTTTAAAGTGAATAATGCAATGGCACATGCTATTGGACCCCTCTACAGTAAATCCTACCTCCTTTTATCATGGCATTTAGAAATATGACAGTTGTTTAGTATCAGCTTATAAACAGACTGTTTCCCAGTAGAGAGAGAGCCAGGTACTGGGGGCAAGGTGCCACCTGACTTGCACTTTACTCATCCTCAATGTTAATAATAAGGAACACAACTGGGGTTGACACTTTTTCTAAAAAAAAATACCAGCCTGATATATATTTTTATCTGTAACTGTTATGGCGTCAAGAATTATTTTAATGGGCAGTAGGATAGAACCCTAAACATTACAGATAAGAAGAATGGATTGTTTTTAACAAAAAAAACTGTTACCCCTACCTGCAACCACAGTTAACTTATTTACATCCTTGAACCCAGAAATAGTACCCAGCGTGGAACCTGTTTAACCACTGTCTGACCCTTTCCTATCAGAATGAGATGTAGGAATGAGATGTCATCAGGGAAAGAGGAGGAACTGAAGGAATGGGAAGCTCTAGCAGATATGCCCCTACCCACAGCTTGGCTCAGCTTGGCACAACAAAACCACAGACTTTAATGTACCAATAACCCATTACTTGCCCAATGTCCGAAAGCCTTTCCATTAAGTATTTTATGCCAGAACTAGGGGTAGGCAGCAGAGGCAAATGCCTAGGTTGAAAAAAATTTTTAGTTAAAGGGATACTGTCATCAGAAAACATGTTTTTTTCAAAACGCATCAGTTAATAGTGCTACTCCTGCAGAATTCTGCACTGAAATCCATTTCTCAAAAGAGCAAACATATTTTTTTATATTCAATTTTGAAATCTGACATGGGTCTAGACATTTTGTCAATTTCCCAGCTGCCCCTGGTCATGTGACTTGTGCCTGCACTGCTGTTTTTCCTTCTCAATGTAACTGAATGTGTCTCAGTGGGACATGGGTTTTTACTATTGAGTGTTGTTCTTAGATCTACCAGGCAGCTGTTATCTTGTGTTAGGGAGCTGCTATCTGGTTACCTTCCCATTGTTCTTTTGTTTGGCTGCTGGGGGGGGAAAGGGAGGGGGGTGATATCACTCCAATTTGCAGTACAGCAGTAAAGAGTGATTGAAGTTTATCAGAGCACAAGTCACATGACTTGGGGCAGCTGGGAAATTGACAATATGTCTAGCCCCAAGTCAGATTTCAAAATTGAATATAAAAAAATCTGTTTGCTCTTTTGAGAAATGGATTTCAGTGCAGAATTCTGCTGGAGCAGCACTATTAACTGATTCATTTTGAAAAAAAAATTTTTTCCCATGACAGTATCCCTTTAAAGGGAAGTGGGGTAAAATTCCATTCACAGCATTGAAAAAACTTCACTGTAATTCCATAGATGTAGCAGTGCTTGGACCCTCTCTCTAGTCCTGCCTGACAAGTCCCTATTGGCTGCAGATACACTAGTTGGCACATTTTATCTGGGTGGCACCTTATTAGACAAACTCCTTGTCTCTGCCCTTCCCTGGCAGCTGCTCTTCATCCTCCAATTACTCTATCAAACAGGAGGTAATGGTGAAGCCAAAACTGTGCCACCTTTTCCATGAGTGCCAAATCTGATGGTTTCATAAGTGTCTTGCCAAAATTTGTTAGGGTGCCCTTTAAATCTCAAAAGATATTTGTGGCTCAAGGCTTCATTCTGTCATCCATCGATGGGTTAACAGGGCATTCATATATAGACAGGTTAGTTTTGTAAAAAATCTCGTAGGCATCGTTCATGCCGTACGTCTATGGAGTAGGAATGTGCCACAGATAGATTTACATAGTAACATAGTAAGTTAGGCTGAAAAAAGATAGCAGTCCATCAAGTTCAACCTTTTGACTTTATTTTAACCTGCTTAACTGCTAGTTGATCCAGAGGAAGGCAAAAATCCCCATTTGCAGCCTCTCCATTTTGCCTCATAGGGGGACTCCAAGATGGATCAACCAGTCCCTGAATCAACTGGTACTATGAGCTATCTTCCATAACCCTGTATTCCCTCACTTGCTAAACACCATCCAAACCCTTCTTATACCTATCTAATGTATCAGCCTGTACCACTGATTCAGGGAGAGAATTCCACATCTTCAGAGCTCTCCGAATATCTAATATTAATGTTAAATATTTATCTTTCTTCTAATCGGAATGGGTGACCTTGCTTAAGCTCAGTTAATTCACTGAGATGAGTTAAAAATGCTATAATTATCAATTTAGAACAAAATATTATGCAGCCCATAACATACATGCACTGAATACCAGAATGGGATCCGCTATCCAGAAACCAGTTATCCAGAAAGCTCCAAGGTACAGGAAGCCATCTCCCATAGACTCCATTTTAATCAAATAAATTCAAAATTTGTAAATGATTTTCCTTTTCCTCTTTAAAAACAATACCTTGTACTTTATCGCAGCTAATATATAATAAATCCATATTGGAAGCCGAACCATCTCATTGGGTTTAATTAATGTTTAAATAATCTTTTAGTAGACTAAAGTTACGGAGATCCAGATTACAGAAATACCCTCATCCGGAAAACTCCAGGTTCCGTGCATTCTGAATAACTAGTCCAGTACCTGTGTTATCCATCAAATAATCTGTAATTGTTCTGTCCATTACCTCTATGGGGTCCAGGATCCCCCTTCACAGCCAGGCTTAGAAGAATAGATCCTAGAAGTAAGTTCCGTGTTGGCATCTTCACGTCTTTAACAAAAGCTGGAGGAGGCCAGTGGCATTTTTATGGAGGACTAGGGAAAATGGGAGGGTGATAGTGATGAATTAGGAACTTGGTTAATTATTGACTTGGAAAATAAAAACACTCAAATAAAAATCGTTTTCAGATGTAGCCAAGCATTGCGCCATTTGATTATTTAATTCAATGAAAGATAAGGGCAGATTATTTTTTTATTCAGGTTCAAAGCACCAAATACAATGGGTAGATATAAATAGATGGAACTTTATTCTCTGAGATGGTCCCACGTAAAGGCCAGTTGCCATGCTATCCAAGCCATGCTAGAGGAAGCCATTGTCATTTGCTGCTGGTCAGATGGGAACCATTATCAAAATGGATTTTCAACCATGCTGAATGGGCTAGAAATGGGGAAGGGTTACATGATGCACTTTTACCAGAGGGTCAGCAAGAGCATTAGGAAGATAATGGGCCAAATGCCAAGTCTTATTGCTCTGTACATCACAAGCATTAAGGATAATTCAACAATTTGTAAAAATATGACCTGCCCTTTTATAATTAATGGCATGCCTCCCAATGGACCCAAGAATACTGAATCGTTGCCCCTAACTGAGGTAGGGTTTACTGAAAAGTGGGTAAATTGAGAGTGGGCACCTGGTTGTGGCTATGGCACATTAGGGCATTGGTCTATATTGTACAACTTTTTATATTCAGATTTTGGTAAGAATGTAAATATCCCCTTAAAAAGCCATAGTGGGTATGAAGTCCATGTAGGGCTGAGATGAGGTTAGCCAGGGCCCCCTCCGTTCCCCCAGGTGTGTCATAGTGCCTGGCTGCCCCAGCCCCCCAAGCTAGAACAATAGAGTGGTTGCCCAGCGGTGGGAAAAAGAAGGGCATGCCTGGGGGCAGATCCAGGGGGTTGGTTGCTGGAGCTTAAGGAAAGGTAGGTAGTTTTGCAAACAGACTTACTGATTTTGGGAAGAATGTAAATATCCCCTATAAAAGCCATATTGTGTACACTTTAAGCCAGGGGTGCCCAACCCGTGGCCCAGGATGGATATGAATGCGGCCCAGCTTGAACTTCCACCAATCCAGGAAACGTCATGTTGCAATGTCACACACAGAGATCGTATGTATGCGCTCGCTAATTGTGTGCATGTGTGGTTTAAATTTTACATGGGGTGTGTGGCTTCCTAAAGCAGAAAAAAAAAAATATATATATATATATATATGCAGAGCTTACAATTGCAACTACTTCCATTCAACTAGATATTCATTTCTCAAACACAATGTCAAAAATCCCACTAGGTTTATGATACCCTCTGTTCTTTTACTTTTACAATAAAATAAATCAAAAATTATCGTTAAGGTCCCCATAGACGCGACGATTCTTCTTGCCGAACAACCGATTTTAGGGAAGTCCGACCAATCCTTCGAAATTATCGTGCGGTTAGTGGTATTCGAACGATCGTACATCTTACGATTTTTCGGCCGACATCTGTCGGGAAATTGATCGGCCAGGTCAAAAAATCTTTGTCGGCCCCAGTGCAATCTATCTATGTTTGCAGGGCCAAGCAGGCAGCTCCCCTTTGTTTTCCTGCCAAATTGGTCTTTTTAGTTGATGGTAAATTCTTACGATCGTAAGATCGTTCTGAGAAGATATTGGTCTCACGATCAGGATCTGATCTTTTAAAAATCTCAACATCTATGGCCAGCTTTAGTGTGTGTGTGTGTGTATTTCGAGTGTGGCCCCAGAACATTTTTCTTCTTCCAATGTGGCCCAGGGAAGCCAAAAGTTTGGACACCCCTGCTTTAAGCTATACTGAGAGATCTGTTGGGGGAAACCATAAATCCCAAATATTAGTTTCCTTGGAATCCTCATATCTTTAGCAGAAAAACTTCACCTGCCCTCAACTCTTTTTGATTACCAAGAGGTTAAATACCTATTATACAGCCTTTAGTTTCCAATTTGCCAAACAGATTTGCATTCTGAGAATGTATTGTTTTTGTTTCAGTGCCCAGATTAAGTTGTGCCTTCTGGCAACTCATGCGTGTTGTTCTCGAGTGCTAGGATTCCTTTCAAGCTCTCTACCCTCAGCTTTTCTATCTGACTTCTCTAGCATTGCTGGAAGGTTTCAATTGATTCTCTGTGGACCTTTGGCACACGTGTGTGTAGCAGTATCATAAACAGGGGGTCCTGGAAAGGCCCACATGTTCTGCTTACCTATTGGCATGGGAGAAACATCAGCTACTTGGCTATGGTGTAGGGTACTTGGTTCACTATGGCCCAGTGCCTCCACCTAATGGGACTGGGAAACACACCAGTAATTTAATAGAGCCACATAGGGGTCACAAAATAATACATTAAACTGGTTCTTGCTATTGCTTAACATTTGCCCAAGAATGCCTTTGACAGCACTGCAAAACATGGGTCCCAGAAATCTACTTTCTGGGAGTGGACATTACTATCCAGATGTTAGTCTTTTCTCCAAGTACTAAGAGCCACCAGTGGCCCCCACATGGGGACATCCTCCATCCACTGGCATGGACAAAAACTTGAAGAACATTCACAGACAACAATTGATTGAGTTTTGGAATTACTTTTAACTCAGACATTTAACAGGACATCCCTGTGTGATCTACAATTATCGATTGTGGTCAGATTCCCTCAACTTGTTTGTTGGTGTCTTCAACCACACACCTTTGTCTTGTTTACAGTCCTGTAGATCTTCCACCCACCTTCAAAAGTTCCATTTTTATTATGCCTAATCAACACACTGATTAATATTCAGAGGTCAAAGATATCATTCAAGGTTGTTTGTGCTGCATACACCCTACAAAAATTGTACAAAAGCTATTTTCCTGGTACAGGTATGGGATCCATTATCCGGGAACCCATTATACAGAAAGCTCAGAATTACAGGAATGCCTTCTCTCTCTTTCCTTTCTCGCTGTAATAATAAAACAGTAGCTTGTGCTTGATCCCAACTAAAATATTATTAATCTCAATTAGAGGCATAACAAGCCTATTGGGTTTATGTAATGTTTTCTAAGACTTAAGGTATGAAATTCAAATGATGGAAAGATTCGTTATCCAAAAAAAAAAAAAACGGGTCCCAAGCATTATGGATAACAGATCCCATAGCGGTATGTCTACAGCCAGCTTTAGTATAAAGGGGAAGATGAGGACAGGGTTCAGAGTCTTTGCTACAGCAAAAACTAGACCAGGGGGCCCCCATTTAACCGTGAGCTACATTTAAATGTTAAAAGAGTTGGGGAGCAACACAAGCATTAAAAAATATAATAAATAAGGGCTGTGATTAGCTATTTGGTAGCCCTTATGTGGACCTGTACTTGGCAGTACACCTATTATTAAATTTATCAAAGAGTGAAGTTCCGCCACTAGAGTGAAATTCCGCCACTCTCCATTCATTTCAATGGGATTTTTATAGGCGTATTTATCAAAGGGTGAACTTTCACTTCACCCATTGATAAATACGCCTTTCAAAATCCCATAGAAATGAATTGAAAGCTGCGGAATTTCACTCTAGTGGCGGAACTTCACTCTTTGATAAATTTACCCCCTAGTTTTTATGCAACAAAAACGTATCTCCAAGCCTGGAATTCAAAAATAGTCACCTGCTTTGAGTCCACTGAGAGCAACATCCATAGGGTTTGGTGAGCAACATGTTGTTCGCGACTAACTGGTTGAGGATCACTGCTCTAGACAAACAGTCCAAAGTACTGGCAAAAGGCAAAACAAGTGACCTACAGACCACCCAAACATCTGGCATGGAATTGATGGAGCAGTTGTGGTACTTTCTCACCGCAGCTGACAAGTTAGACTTGCATACTTGCAGATGGAAGAAGATTAGGACAAATTTTTATTGATGCAAAGCCAGCAACATTAATGTTGAAGGGTACATTGTCTAAACTAAAAACTTTCTGAATTTAATAGAGTAAGAGTTTATGCTAATTATCTTAATCCTTGTACTTTCTCAGTAGTGTTGCGCCATGCTACAGAACATTCTAAGCTTTTGATCAGCCATGGAGAATGAACATTATGATACTGATAAAGTTCACAGCTGGTGCACCACTTGAAAGGTATGAATCCTATTTGGAATGCAGATACAAAAGTAGATACCCGTGTCATTCATTGAATTTCAAGGTCTAAAAGGTCTTTGTATTGTTTGATTTTCCTGTTTTATTATTAATCTGTTTATTAAAATGCCCAGGTAAAGCTGAAATATTAGCGAACCCAGTGGTGGAACTGGCACTACTGTTTGGTTCAGCCAAAGGGTCAGTTAAGGTAGCCATAGATGTAAAAAATTTCGATCTTTCCCAGAAAGATAGTTAGTTTCAACACACACGAATAGAGCTGAATCGTCAGATATACAGGTAGAAACAATACAATTCTTTCTTCAAAAGTGCCAGATCAAAATTTTCCAGCCTACCCGATCAACGAGCTGATATACAAGTCTTCTGCCAATATCAGTTGGCTCATCTCCCACCGAATATCTTACGAAAATCAGTTTTGTACGATATTATCGGTGCGTCTATGGCCACCTTTAGGATAAGATCTGGGGAGAAACCCAATTTTTTTCCTATATTTACAAGAAGGCTAGCTTGGAGGTAAATTAAGGGGCTATTTGTTGCCCTAGATGTTCTTCTGAACTATGGCTGATAACCTTGTCATGAGTTAATGGGGGCCCTGACCAAATATTCGACCTGCAAAGGGAATTTGAAGTAACCCCATATTATTAGAGTAATGATCAATTCTGGCCATTTTTAGACATGGATACTAATCAAACTGATATGGGTTTAGTTGACATCTCTGCAAAAGTGGGTTGAAAAAATGAAGGTAAACACCAGGCTAGAGTCCTGCATCGGGTCGAGGACCCGCGGAATGGTCGGGTTTTGGGCAAAAAGTCCCAGATTCCTTGGCCGGGTGGGCAGTCCGCAGGTAACCTGGCTGCGTACCCAACAAAGGTGCAGGCTTGATCCCTCCCTTGTGGTTCCAGTTTTTTTACATTTTTTGTGAAGATTCAGCGCCGGAGCGACGTCACTTCCAGTCGAATGTGATGGCACTTCTGGTCAAATGTGATGGTACGGTTTTGTGTATCCCCCGAGTTAGAAGTTTAGTTGGCCTATTCACAGTGTGTTTTCATAATAACACAGGCAAATTTGGAATGAATTAAAAAATGTTTCTGGTTCAATGATTCAATAACTTGGAAAGTGGACCTTCATATTAGGGCAAGATTGGTTTGTATATAATGAGAGCTGCTCTCCCCGCAGCTTACAGAGAGATATGGCAATCATTCAACTGAATGGCGCCAACTTCTTCCCCAGACAAGTTAGCAATGTCAGAGTGTTCTTACTTTCACACCTTAAATAGCTTTGTGTCATAGTTTAACCCCACACCGAGCAAGGGATCTGTTGTGGTGTGACACGGAGGCCGCCATGGCATATTACATGGCGTTGATTTAACAATGGCTTTCTCAGATGAGAAAGGGACTGTGCCAAATGCTCAGGGCACGATGCCATCTAGGTTATGAACTGCTTACAGCCACTGCTTGTTATTAATTTATATATATATATACCAACGAAACAGATCTGCACTCCTTCAATTAACCCTAAGATCATCTGCCCGGGTGCTGCTCCTGGGATTATCAATACAAAAACAAAAAAATTGGTTGCGCACTCCAGGGACTCTAGAGGGGAGCCGAAACGTCGATCATTATGCCATAAATAATAGTAAAAAGTTTTTCAATTATATACAAGTCCCTGAAGTGCGCTACCAATTTTTTTATATATATATATAGTCCATGAGGTAGCCAGCACTCTCGATAAGAGGTTTGAATCGCCTGGGTGCAGTATCAAAATATAGATATATACCAAGCAAGAGAAGGATCCGCACTCTCAGGTCTTAGATACTGAATAAAAAGTTTTATTAAAACATGCGAGTCTGACGTTTCGGCCTCCTCCGAGGCCTTTCTCAAAGAGAAAGGCCTCGGAGGAGGCCGAAACGTCAGACTCGCATGTTTTAATAAAACTTTTTATATATATATATGTATAAATGTGTGGTCACACCCTCATTGCACCCCCGCCTAATGATTTTAAAAACTAGTGGTGAGCACAACTTTCCCTTGTTTGTTATAGTTCTACAAGAGCAGTGACCAGCTCCATGTTGTAGCTCCCACCCCCTCCAACTATAGTCACGTGATCCCACTGATGTCTAATTAAAGGGCAGCCAAGTTTGGGAGTTTTACTTTGAAAGCAGCTAGTAAGTTGCAGGTAAAACGTATTCGTCCCTTTTATAAAATGTATAATGAAACCATAGAATTCTTAATGAATCAGATGAAAATTGAGCATAGGACTGGCCAGATATGGGATGACTTTGACGTAGTTGGCCAGCTTAAATATATTGCAATATATGGACAAACAATCCCTGTTTTGTTTAAAGGGTAAGGCATTTTTCAGTAGCAGTATGCACAAAATGTCTCTGTCTTAAATATATTGATAATGGGTTGAGTGCAGAGGAATCTTGTATTTGTCTATATATATATATATATATATATATATATATATATATATATATATATATATATATATATATATATATATATATATAGTCCATGAGGTAGCCAGCACTCTCGATAAGAGGTTTGAATCGCCTGGGTGCAGTATCAAAATATAGATATATACCAAGCAAGAGAAGGATCCGCACTCTCAGGTCTTAGATACTGAATAAAAAGTTTTATTAAAACATGCGAGTCTGACGTTTCGGCCTCCTCCGAGGCCTTTCTCAAAGAGAAAGGCCTCGGAGGAGGCCGAAACGTCAGACTCGCATGTTTTAATAAAACTTTTATATATATATATGTATAAATGTGTGGTCACACCCTCATTGCACCCCCGCCTAATGATTTTAAAAACTAGTGGTGAGCACAACTTTCCCTTGTTTGTTATAGTTCTACAAGAGCAGTGACCAGCTCCATGTTGTAGCTCCCACCCCCTCCAACTATAGTCACGTGATCCCACTGATGTCTAATTAAAGGGCAGCCAAGTTTGGGAGTTTTACTTTGAAAGCAGCTAGTAAGTTGCAGGTAAAACGTATTCGTCCCTTTTATAAAATGTATAATGAAACCATAGAATTCTTAATGAATCAGATGAAAATTGAGCATAGGACTGGCCAGATATGGGATGACTTTGACGTAGTTGGCCAGCTTAAATATATTGCAATATATGGACAAACAATCCCTGTTTTGTTTAAAGGGTAAGGCATTTTTCAGTAGCAGTATGCACAAAATGTCTCTGTCTTAAATATATTGATAATGGGTTGAGTGCAGAGGAATCTTGTATTTGTCTATATATATATATATATATATATATATATATATATATATATATATATATATATATATATATATATATATATATATATATAGTCCATGAGGTAGCCAGCACTCTCGATAAGAGGTTTGAATCGCCTGGGTGCAGTATCAAAATATAGATATATACCAAGCAAGAGAAGGATCCGCACTCTCAGGTCTTAGATACTGAATAAAAAGTTTTATTAAAACATGCGAGTCTGACGTTTCGGCCTCCTCCGAGGCCTTTCTCAAAGAGAAAGGCCTCGGAGGAGGCCGAAACGTCAGACTCGCATGTTTTAATAAAACTTTTTATATATATATATGTATAAAAGCTCCTAACGCACACCGTTTGAGTACCGGGTCTTGATAAAGGTCTTCGATTTAGACCAAAACGTTGACCGGCTCTTTTTTAATGTAAATGAATAAAAATGGAATTTTAACCTCTTTGCTAAATCCTGGTGTGCATCTACGAAAAGAAAAAGATGCACACCAGGATTTGTGTACAAAAAATTAAAATTCCATGTTTATTAATTTACATTAAAAAATCGGCCAACGTTTCGGTCTGCTCCTAAGACCTTTATCAAGACCCTGGTCTTGATAAAAATATTCCCAACTAAAGGTGTGGGCTAATAGAGCCCACACTTCGGTTGGGGGTAACAGTAGATTTAGGTTTTTTTTTTAATTACCTCCGCCAGCGATAGGCCACCCGCACCGGGAGCTCCCAGTATGCGTGGGCCGGTGATGTGGGAGGGGGGCGGGCCGGTGACGCTGTGGGGTGGTGATGTCAGGGGCAGGTCGGGTGACGTAGGGTGCGAAACAGTGATGTAAGGAGCGGGACTGATGACATGGTGATCAGAGATTGGCTGATCACCATGTCATGTCCTGTCCGGATTTCCTAATTTGGAAATCCGGACAGGCACTTTTCACCCAGACAGCCCTTCCGAAAATCAGGATGTCTGGGTGAAATCCTGAACAGGCGACAACCGTGCGCATTACATCAGAAGCGCATTTGCACATGCAATCTGACTGACATGTCGCCCATGCTGTTTTACTCAGAGCCTATGAAAGGATGTTTAGGACGCACCCCTGAAAAGTTGCAATAACGATTAGTATTTTCGGAAACAGATACGCCAATGCAGGAACTATGCTGCTACATTATTTATTTAACATAATGTAGCAACATAGTTCCTGCATTGGCGTATCTGTTTCCGAAAATACTAATCGTTATTGCAACTTCACTTTATCTATTGGATTAAATAAGAAAATCACAACCTGGTCCACCCAATCCTGTACCCCTGAAAAGTTGTATTGTTAGACAGGACACATTAAACACAGGGATTATCCCCGTTTTGCAGATTAACCTGTGTGCCAGAGTTTTTTTGTTATATGAACTTGTGAGGGTGCCACCCCCCCTATACTCCCGGAGCACTGGCTTTATTAAAACAAGAGAGGCCAGGTATGAATGTGAATTACTTTGGAAGTATTGTGTTTGGGGAGGCCAGGACATTTTGTTCTTGACTCTCCACATATTTCAAATAAACACATGTCCCAGTACAAAACAAACATTAACAGAAAAGCAGTGGTGTACTGGGGGTGAAAAGCAGGTCTGGACTGGGATTCAAATCAGGCCCTGGCATTCCAAGTAAACTGAGGTCCAATCAGCTCCCCAACAGCCCACTAAATAGTGACTTTCTATGGCATTTTATGGCAGCCCCTCTGGCATTTGCCAGAACCCACAGATTGCCAGTCCAGACCTGGTGAAAAAGGGTGTTAGATTGCACGGGGTCCACACCCCCATGGAGACCATCAGAGACATGGTAACCTGTAGAAGAGAACAGATGGAGGACGGAATTTGAAGTTACAGGTATAGGACCTGGGGTTATCTGGATAACAGATCTTTCCATAATTCTTCATACCTTAAGTCTACTAGAAAATCACATCAACAATAATTAAACCCGACAGACTTGTTTTGCCTTCAACAAAGATGAGCTGTATTTAAGTTCGGATCAAGTACAAGGTACTGTTTCATTATTACAAAGAAAAAGGAAATAGTTTTTAAAAATTTGAGTTATTTGATTATTATGGAGTCTATGGGAGACAACCTTTCCGTAATTCGGAGTTTCTTTTCTACACCCAGGGCCGGGCCAAGGAATTTTGGCACCCTAGGCAATGGATTCAATCAGTGCCCCCTCACCCGGTCCTGCATTAGCATTTCCCACTTTACCATTCATATTGCCCCATGTACCTGTGCCAGCACCTATCATATTGCCCCCATTTGTACCTGTGCCAACAGCAGTTAATCCCTTAGATTGCCCCCAAAACCACAATCGGTACCTGTGCCAGCATAAACCAAAACATCCATCATATTGTTACCCCCAATCTGTACCTAACTCATCGGCAGCCTAAAAAAATCCATCATATTACCCCTGTGCCAGCAGGAGCCAAATATCCATCATATTGCCCCAAACATCTGTATACCTGTGCAAACAGACACCATATTGGCCCATATACCTGAGCCACCAGCAGCCAATCCCTCATATTGTCCCCAATCTATACCTGTGCCAGCAGCAGCCAAAAATCCACCGTATTGCCCCAAATAAGAGGGAGGTGGGGAGTGTTTCTGCCCACAGTACGAATCATGGACAATAGGGGGTTGGAACAGGTGGTTTATAAAATTGAAAAACTGAAGCAAACCAGGGTTTAAAAAAAAAAGAAAGAATGATGTAACTGTTTTACTATTTAATACAAATTTTGAGCATTTATGGCAAGTGCTGTTCTTCATTCGAATTACATATACTATGGAGGACTGACCGGAGATTTTACTACAATATATATATATATATATATATATATATATATATATATATATAATACACAAAAGCCATGAATATCTTGTAAATTATTTCCTTATAAACGGTGAGTTCTGATGTCATCAGTTATAAACGGTGAGTTCTGATGTCATTTCTGTCACATGACTCACTGAAATTTTTGTATTATAGTAAAGTATCCCCAGTTGCAAAATATGAGGATATTAGAAGTTACCTCGGAGTTCCATGACCTGTATAAAAACACTCGGCCTTCGGCCTCGTGTTTTTATATGGTCATGAAACTCCTCAGTAACTTATAATATCCTTATATTTTACATGAGGGGGTACTTTATTCACTATATAACTTTACTGGTTACTGCTCTTTATCATCCACTCACCTTGCTGAGCCTGCTCCCCACTCCATCATCCTTTTTATGTTCATTTTATTATCTGCCGTTCTTTCTTGCACTTTCTGCAGCCCTCACAGAGCCACATTCTGTTTAACCCCTTGTCTTTCCAGCACTCGTCTATTACACCTTTGTCCCACTAGTCTCCCATCAGCTTCTATCTCTTTTCATGTGCTTTTATCTTTTATACTCTCCCCTCCTCCCTGTATTGTAACCTGCTGCTCTCCAGAACTCACCATAGTTATTCCCCATTTCTTCTGTCTCTGCAGTCCATGCTCCCCCCTAGTTCTAGTCCCAGTACAGCTGTAAGGTGATTGGATAGAAGGGAGGGTCAAAGTTCACCCTCCAGCCTAACCAATCCATGTGCTGCTTCCCCCTCAGTGTGGAAATCCAGTCAGATACAGCTGCAATGTGATTGGATAGGAGATAGGAAGTTCATCCAACAACTATCCAATCCCTTTGTGGCTTACTGGGACTTACACCTTGAAGGGAAAAAAAAGCTACACTGAAATTTGCAAACATGAGGGAAGGATTTTTTTTCTTTTTTTTTTAAACTTACTGTCAGGTTTGGGGAGATTTCGTCCCAACAAAGTGATTTCCCTACTCTGGCCCATGTCAATTGGGGAAATAACCCCATACTGTTTCTCCTGAGTGAAGCATAGGTCTGCTCATAAACTAGCGATGCACCGAAATTTTGGGTTTCGGCCGAATCCTTTGTGAAAGATTCGGCTGAATACTGAACCAAATCTAGATTTGCATATGCAAATTAGGGGTGGGAAGGGTCAAACATTTATTACTTCCTTGTTTTGTGACAAAAAGTCACTTGATTTCGCTCCCTGCCCCTAATTTGCATATGCAAATTAAGATTCGGTTCGGCCCGGGCAGAAGGATTCTGTCGAATCTGAATACTGCTGAAAAAGGCTGAATCCTGGCCGAATCCTGAACCGAATAGTGGATTTGGTGCATCCCAACTGTCCCATAAGACAGTGTAGAATTTCATTGCCCAGTCTGCCTCCTGGTGTGCCAGCCTCTGTCCAAGAGCGAGTCACAGTTAGGGTTGCCACTGGCTGTCCAGGGAACAACTAATGAAGACAAGACTCTGGGGCATATATAGTCGCCAGCAACGGCTTCGCTCACATCGCAACACTTCGCTAGGCGTAGATTTGCCAGGACAATGGTAATTCACTAAAATCTGAAGTTGCGTCCAGTGCGCTGAACGCTGGCGAAGTTGCGCTAGCGTTGGCTAATTTGCATGCGGCGGAAGTTAAAGTTAAATGGACGTATACGTTGCAGCCAATACATTACACTACACAAGCCCAGGGAAGCTTGATAAAATAAAATTTTTATTTGAAGAAATATTTTTGAAGAACTCCTATGTATTGCACTTCGCCTGGTCTGAGGTGGTGAAGGCAAGTCTGGCGCAAGAGGTAACGTTCAGTAAAATCTGCATCTTAGTGAATTTGCGCAGTTACGTCCCTTGTGTTAGGGAGAAAAGTACCACTAGAGTCTATCTCCTTCGCTACAAAATAACGACAGCGACCGTTAGTAAATCTGAAATGACGCTAGCGAATTTAGTAAATGTGCCCTTCTGAATGACACCCCCATCAGTCAACCAGTCACCATGCGGATCAGGTTGCAGATAAGGCAGTTGATAGGATCGAGTATATGATAGGGGGTAAACTTGAGGATTGCGGTTCGGGTCGCAGGCTGCGAGTTCGGGGTCTCAAAAATTGGTTCTGCGCAGGACTCTTCCCAAGGGTTATGATTTTACTGAGGCCTCAGGCTCTCTAGCAACATCTACCCCCCTGGAGTCTATATGGAGTCAAAAAAGGAAACATATGACCACTCCTCATTTTGATACCAAGCATTAACCATAAAACCCAAGGCCAGCGGGAAGACATTTCAATCACACCGCCTAGGTTGCACCTTATGTAGTCAGTGAGGCATTGAGCCTTACATTCTCAGCTCTGCTCTGGGCAACTAATCATCACCCTCCGCTCCGCTACCTTTGTGCACATGAGCAAATTTGCAGCATCAGGTCCTGAGTACTGGGCATTGGTGCACAGGAATTTTTAAAAACTATTGTATCTTCTGCAAATCCCCAGTGCTTCCAAACCAATGCGGGTGTGGTTGGGCTGCATGCCGCCCCCTAAAATTCTGCCGCCCTAGGCCCGGGCCTTTGTGGCCTTCAAATCCGGGCCAGCATAGAAGGCTGAATATTAAATTCTGATGTCGAATGCACTGGTTTCTGAGTGAGTGGGTCCCTAAGCTCCTTAAGATAATGGGGCGATCTTCAGAGCATTTCTAGTTTCTGCCCAATACTTTCATTCCAATTAAATGCCTGTTTTTTCCAGCAGATGGCAGCAGAGTCAAGCACTTTTTTCATACGACAGAATATTGTTCGTTTTTTAAAAAAAAAAACAGCAAACTGTGATTTATTCTGCAGATTCAGTGTAGCCACTGAGCATCATGACAAGGTAATATGCAATATATTATGAAATATATAATCCTTCACTCAAATGTTGTTAAATATATACAAAGCAAACGAAGGCATGGGATAGCTGTATCATGCTGCTGATACTTTGGTCACAGTAAAAGGATAAGGCAGAGTAGAAAGCAGTACCCTAAAATCAGAAATAAAAACACATAAACCAGATACATTTTTGCCTGTTACATTATATGGTACTTGTGTTGTAACATGCACGACAACTATAAAATCATTTGCATTTGCAATCATTTATTCAGTGTTGTAGCACCATCGCATCTATAGGAGGGTCAAGGCCACAATACTGAGCAGATATAGAGCCCACAGCAGATATAAACTTTCCATAGAATTCCATTTGCATTCCAGACCTTTTGAAGTAGAAAGCCCATTAATGTTATTATTATTATGCTGTTCTATTCACTCCTTCTCCCAGTGTCTGCGCATCGCCTTCTGTGCATGCGCTTGGCACCAGGCACCCAGGCGCCTTCATGTGCGCGCACTCGGAGGGGGGCCCTGGACAGTAGTCCGACCCTGCCCTCTCCTTTTTATATTGCAGTCTCTCACTCAAAACAGACTGCTTGCTAGGGTAAATTAGGCTGCTGAAATTCCAATCTGAAAAGGCTGCTGAACAAAAAGCTGAATACAGGTATGGAACCTGTTATCCAGAATGTTAGGGACCTGGGGTTTTCCGGATAACAGATCTTTTCGTAATTTGCCAATCATGTAAACATTAAATAAACTCAATAGGCTGATTCTGCTTCCAATAAAGATTAATTATATCTTAGTTGGGATCAAGTACAAGCTACTGTTTTATTATTACAGGGAAAAAGGAAATCATTTTTAAAAATCTGGATTATTTAAATAAAATGGAGTCTATGGGACACAGCCTTTCCATAATTTGGATCTTTATACCTTAAATCTGCTAGAAAATCATGTAAACATTAAATAAACCCAATAGGCTGGTTTTGCTTCCAATAAGGATTAATTATATCTTAATTGGGATCAAGTACAAGATACTGTTTTATTATTACAGAGAAAAAGGAAATCATTTTTAAAATTTTGGATTATTTGTATAAAATGGAGCCTATGGGAGACGGGCATTCTGATCTTTCTGGATAACAGGTTTCCGGATAACAGATACCATAACTGTAATTTAATAATGGGACGCAGCCTTTCCGTAATTTGGATCTTTATACCTTACGTCTGCTAGAAAATCATGTAAATATTAAATAAACCCAACAGGCTGGTTTTGCTTCCAATAAGGATTAATTATATCTTTGGGATCAAGTACAAGCGACTGTTTTATTATTACAGAGAAAAAGGAAATAATTTTTAAAATTTTGGATTATTTGAATGAAATGCAGCCTATGGGAGACGGTCATTCTGAGCTTGTATCAGGATTTCATGGTCTATATTAAATAGGGATGCACTGAATCCACTATTTAACCTGTGTTACCGAGAGCAATGCAATGTGATACAGCAGATTCTTCAGAGGGCACGGACTAGGCTCATATTGTTATTTATCTCCGCAGTCAAGAGCAAGTAGGCTGCATCTAGCCTGTGGCTACAGAAAGCAGATCAAACAATGCTCTCATTATTGTCTTGCAGAAAATGCAGAACTAAATTGAAACAAATGGCAGAGAGCAGTCCTAGGGTTGGCCATGGCACGAGCCAGGAGTAGGAGTGTGCGGCATTCCAGGCAGTTCAAGCAGACATGACTATGGTCGTTAGCGATGTTCCATGGGGGTGGCTCACTTTTGGAACCATGATTCTTCATTCTTCATTCATTTCCACTTGCTTGCCCATCAAAAAAACGAACTGGTGAAGTAGAACTGTAAACCTTTTAGCCTTCCTTGTAAACAAACGCAAGGGTTGCAGGCTGAGCAACACAAATACAAAGGGGCAGGGCTGGGCCAAGGTATTTTGGCCAATAAAAAGGATATCAAAGGTTCCAGTAGTCCACTCCCTCTGCCGGTTCCCAAAGGTGTGTGTTCTCCCTCAGACTTGTACAGAAATCCAATCCGAAATTATGGAAAGAAACCAGCGCTCATCCAGCACGAGGTATAGACAAAAGGGGCAAGGTATTTTGGCGCTCTAGGCAAGATCTTCCATCAGTGCCCCCCTCCAACTGTATCTGTACCTATTCCAACAGCAGCCCAAAAATCCATCATATCACCTCAAATTTGTACCTGTGACAGCAGGTGCCAAAAAATCCATCATATTACCCCAAATATCTGTGTACCTATGCCAGCAGACACCCTATTGCCACATATACCTGTGCCAGCGGCAGCCAAAAAATCCATCATATTGCCCACAAATATGTACCTGTGCCAGCAGCTGCCAAGAGGGAGGTGGGCAGTGCTTCTACCCGCAGTACGAATCACAGGCAAGAGGGGGGTGTTGGAACAGCGGTTTATAAAATTGAAAAACTATTGAAGGCCAAGCAAACCAGGGTTTAAAAAAAATTCCCCTTAAAAGTGTGCCCCCCCCATTATTGCTTCCTAGGCAGGCGCCTACTCTGCCTACCCCTAGTTCCGACCCTGCAAAGGGGCAAATTTTCTAAAAGGCGAAGCTGCCACCGCTAGCAAAAATTTGCTGGAAATCTCATCCGCAGGGACATCGCCAATTTGCTAACAGGCATAGAGGACAATTCGCTAGGGAAAAAGTACATCGCTAACGAAGTTTCGCAACCTTTCGCCAGGCGAATTCTAACTCAGGCGAACGATTGTTACTCCTCATATTAACCAAAGTGCAAATTTTCCATGGTGTTAGCCCTTTCGCCAGAGTTTCCTGCTAAGCTACATCCCCTCAATCGTTTGTCAGTGACCATATCCTGTATGCCAAAAAGGTATAAAAATCAAAAAAAGTAGGATTGTGTTTAAAAAGTTGTAACTGTTAAATATTTTTGTTTTAATATTTTTTTAACCATTTGAGGGGCATGCCACATTTGTTTCAGGGTGAGCTGATGTCTAGGGCATTATAGAATCTTTATTTTAATTGTTTGGAACAGTTCCCTAAGCCCAGCCCCCTGCTCTCCTGCTGATCTGTCTGACTACTTTGCTGAGCTGACTGACTACTGTTACTTTGTATCAACAGCCATCTGTCCTCAGCCTGCATCCTCCAACCACTACAATTCCCTGCACATGTGATTTCAATAAGGAAAGGAACATCCCAGTGCAATGCATTGTGGGTTATGTAGTTCCTGTCTGTAAGCTGTGGAGAAGTTGTTACAATTTGTAACGTCAGTGTTTAGTCCCTCCTTCCCTGCCAGGATTTCAAATGATGCAGAAAGAGAAGAACTGTTAAACAGCTGGATTTCAGCATAAAAAATTGCATTTATTCATACTTTTTGAAGAACTGTGATTGGTATATTAGGGGTATCTGTTTTATGTGGGCCTCTTTAATCAAATTTTGGTTTGGAAGCCCCTTTAAAGGCATAATGAATCCAGCAGAATGTTTCCTTGTAAGGAAACCTCATACTGACTGCGCATGGAAGGTCCTGATGTCTGGGGGTTGCTCGGAATTCCAATTCACAGTAACCCGTAAATGTAATAAGTATCTGTTAGTAATTAATAACAGGCAGGCCTTTCATCAGCTGAAGGCTCATCAATGATGCATAACAGGGTCAATAAATACCCTACTACTTCTTTTGGCATCAGGCTTACTAAATGTTCTATTAAAAAAAAGCTGTTTAAAGGTAAATGGCACCTGGGGCAGAATATTTCGGAGGGTATTTATAACCCCAAGAGTAAGGTAATAGTTTACAAGTGTTTAATGGAGAAGGGATATTCAGTGGAATCCTGTGCAAGTCTAGAGTCAGTTATCAAACAAGTGGCCTTTATATAAGTGACACACTCCTATACCTCCCAATTTAGGCAGGTCTATCCTGGTTCACAGACCTATAAGAAACATATTTATAGAAAAAATGGCAGGGTTTAGGCAGGATCCAGAGGGGGCAGCAGAGTAACTGGACATGACAGGGCGCAGGATTAAATGAGGAATGCTGGGAGGTATACATGCCTAAAAATACTATTTAAAAAATACCCCTAGGAGGCATTAACAATGGCAAGCGCAGTGAGCATAATGCAATTTTAATCATTCCAAGTGAGATACCAGCAGCCATCAATCTGCCCATCTCTGTGCCAAGGATTAGCCAGAGTGCTGCTCCCTGCTATTAAAATTGCATGTTTCCTCTTCTGTTAAATGAGGGTCACGGGAAACGCTATATGTTTCTCTTTCCAAATGAATTATTCACACCCCGAATGAAAGGCAGCACAATAGAGGTGGCGATTGGACCAGCACGACCCAAACGAACGAACAACTTGACTGGTTTTCCACTAATGGTCTTTAAAAGAGAACCTAACCCTAATGGTTTAATTATTGTTGCATTACTTATTGTGCGTGGAACGTAGTTGAAAATTGAAAGAAGATACTAAGGTGGTTAGAGCTGTAGGCTGGATATTTCTGAACCAAATGGGGCCCCATTTTCTCTATGCATTTATATAGTGAATAAAGTACCCCCTCTTGTAAAATATAAGGATATTATAAGTTACCGAGGAGTTTCATGACCATATAAAAGCACAAGGCCGAAAGCCGAGTGTTTTTATACAGGTCATGGAACTCCGAAGTAACTTCTAATATCCTCATATTTTACAACTGGGGGTACTTTATTTATTATAATAAACACGTTTTAGTAAATCATGTGACAGAAATGACATCAGAACGCACCGTTTATTACCGATGACATCAGAACTCACTGTTTATAAGGATATAATATACAAGATATTCATAGCTTTTATGTATTATATGAATATAATACACAGAAGCCATGAATATCCTTATAAACGGTGACTAGTGTATTATAATAAATAAAGTACCCCTTTTTGGAGAATATAAGGATATTAGAAAAAACCTCATAGTTCCATGACCTGTATAAAAGCATGGTCATGGAATTCCTCGCTGACTTATAATATCCTTATATTTTACACTAGGGGGTACTTTATTCACTATATATATATAGCACTGTTGTATAGTGGTATAATGAGAAGCTGAGATAATATACAGAGCGTAACACTGCCCTTTAACCATATAGCTAAGAAAAAAAAGGGTGATAGGACACCTAAAACAAGTACGGTCTTAAGCAGCAACTATATACAGACTGCAACAAATAGCCAGGGGCCAGGTTTCCAAGAGGTCGGAGGCTAAGAGCATGAGCTACAATGGCCCCGGCTGCTTTCTTACCTTAAAAGACCAGTAACATTAAAGGAAAACTATACCCCCAAATGAACAGTCGGATGAAGCTGCGTTGTCCTTTACTTCCTTTTATCTTCAGAACATCCGACACGTCACATGCATTTTGTCACATGCGATTCGTCACATGCGATTCGTCGCATGCAATTCGTCGCATGGCGACGTGTCGGCTTGAGCCGCACCGCGGAGTTCCTCCCTTAGTGCATGGCCAGCATTTCCTTCCCACAACCCCATTGCAGGGCTTGTTCGCCTTTAAATTAACTTTTAGTATGATGTAGAGAGGGACATTTTGAGATTAAAATTGGTTTTAATTTTGTTATTATTATTTGCGGTTTTTGAGCTATTTAACTAATTATTCAACAGCTCTTCAGTTTCCAATTTCCACAGTCTGGATGCTAGGGTCAAAATGACCCTAGCAACCAGACACTATTTGAATAAGAGAGAACCTGAATAGAAAGAGGAGTAATAAAAATACATTTGTAGCCTTACAGGGCATTTGTTTTAGATGGGGTCAGTGACTCCCTTTTGAAAACTGTGAAGAGTCAGCAGAAGAAGGCAAATAATTAAACTATAAAATGAAGACCAATAAAAATAGTTGCTTGGAATTGGCCATACTACAACATACTAAAAGTTAACTTACAGGTGAACAACCCCTTTAAGACCTGCGCTGCAGCTCGGGCTGCAATCTCACCCCTTTAATACCGCCATATATTGAATCCACATCCTGCATTTATCTAAATGAATTGCTAACTAGTCATGCAGGCTGTAGATTCATTATGGAGTCGGAATTAAAGGGGCGAGATGGCAACCCTGGCTGCAGTTTCTGTCAAGTTTCTGTATAAACACAAATTCCCAATAGGCTGGGCCATCGTTTACACTTTGCCTACAGGACATTGGTCTGCCCTCCAAGAGCACCTTTAATAGGTGTATTGCGACCGATACAAACTTTTGGAAAGCAGTCAGATAGTTTATTTTTAAAGGGATGGTGACGGATAAGGGTCAAGACACACGCTTAGATTTGGGGAGGTTTAGTCGCCCTGCGATAAATCGCCTCTTCTTCGGGCGACTAATCTCCCCGAACTGCCTCCTGTCGGCTAGAATCTAAATCACCAGCGGGATGGCACTCGGAGCACTTTGTTTTCTGAAGTCGCCCGAAGTTTCCTCGTGAGATGACTTTGGAAAACGAAGCGATCCAAGTGCCATCCCGCCGGCGATTTACATTCTAGCCGGCGGGGAGGAGTTCTGGGAGATTAGTCGCCCCGAAAAAGAGGAGATTTGTTGCCGGGCGACTAATCTCCCCGAATCTGAGCATGTTCCCTGACCCTAAGGGTAGGACTACATTGATGTTTTTGGTGCAATCAGACGCACTGCGACAAAACGCCAGTGACAAATCGCATGCGACGGAAATAGGGTTGCCACCGGCAATGTAGTTGCTGGTAATTTGTATTACCCTTAATAAAAAGCCCTTGGCATGTCCCCAATTCGCTCAGTACTTAACTTTTTTTTTCAGGTATCTGTCCATCACGTGTGTTGCTCCACCCCCTTTGCGGCACTGTGCGTGACTCCGCCCCCGTTTGCATCACGGCCCACCACTTTTTGTTCCCGCCCCCTCACCAGCCGGTAAATTTATTTTTAGAGAAGGTGGCAACCCTAGACGGAAATAAGTTAAGAGAGAGAAATGTCGGTATGAAGTCGCATCGTTGATCCGACGCGCTGCACTGCGTCTGCATTCGACAGTCATATTGCGTCTGATCAACACTGAGACTTCCTCCGACAATGCATCCACTTACTTTATTTCCGTCGCATGCGATTTGTCGCAGCACCTCGGATCGCGCCAAAAATGTCCGTGTAGTCCTACCCTAACGGTGGAAAAGTGTCACTTTCCCTTTATCAATTTTGCTGTACACAGCCAAGACCCTAATTCCCACAATACATTGCCTTGTATGAATCACAGAAGCAAGCAAGGCATGGACTGCAGGAGAACTCATTATTGCTATATTGTTTCAGTGGTACGTTTAGTCAGGAGCAGCAGTTCAGCAAACAGCAGGGACTGGCAGATACTGCTTCAACAGTAACGACATTTACGAATAACATTAAAATAAAAGAAAACGTTATATTACTCTACACTTGAAATGTCGCTGCAAATTAAAATTTTTAGTCCGGCAAACTTCCCCTTTAAAGGAAAATCGTCAGAAGACAAACCCAGTTTTCCAAGCACGTGTCTCTTACATGAAGAGGATAAAGCAGAGTTAAGATTGACATTAAAATGACTTAAAATCTTTAACAGTTTCCATTTCATGCTAACTTCAGACTAATGCAATAAATGCAGAGCCGGCTTTCCCTGGCTTAATGCAATCATTTGCGGTCAGAGAAAAGCAGCTTCATGCGAGGGCATGTGCCTTAAGAGCAGGAATCAGACGCAGCCAATGGGGATCCAGCTATAAAGGATAAATAGGCCTTTAGTGAAGCCTGTGGCATTAATAGCACAAAACACACCATATGGCCAGACAACCTTAAGGGGCTTTAAATGTGCAGGTTTTACGCTGCAAATGACAAATGAGGAAGCTTTGCTGAATCATTAATAAAAATAAAAGCATTAAAATGAGTAGTTGCACTTAAACATTACGAGGCCCATTTATCAAAGGTCAAATTTCTAATTCATGTGAATTTTTAATTTTTTTTACTCTAATAAATTCGAACATACTCAGAATTTGACTGGGAGGTTAAAAAAAAATTCAAACGTCTTAAAACCCGAACGAATATTACCGACCCAAAAACTCGAATCGAATCAAGTTTTTTTTCTCTGGACCTCTGCCATTGACTTCTACATGAACTTGGAGGGTTTTAGGTGGTGAATAGTCGAATTCTAATTGTTCCCAGGGTCCATGTATGATAAAACTCAAATTTGGATTATTCCCAACTTGAATTTGGGAGTTTTGACCAAAAATCCAACTCAAAAATTTTAATTTCCAATTCAAACGATATAAACCTGCCCCTTAAAGGAGAAACAAACCCTTAAAAAAAACCCTACCCCCCGTAGCCTACATAGACCCCCCTCCCCCCAGCCTAGCTGCCTCCCCCCCCCCCCGGGCAAATGGCCCGAACTCTTTACTCACCCCTCCGGGCGGGCGCCATCTTCAGCAGCTTCGGTAATCTTCGGAATGAGACTAGCGCTTCGGCAATTTTCGCGATTTTCGGCGCATGTGCAGTTGTCACAAAACAGAACATTGTTCCAATACATTGAGATGGTAGTGGAGAGGAATAAGGATAGGGGAGACTGCGGCTCCCAGACCCAAAAACAAACAATCTTGCTTTCATCAGTCCGCAAAAAGCTGCGCCATTTCTCTTTAAGTCAGTCAATGTGTTCTTTGGCAAATTGTAAGCTCTTTAGCGCATCTTTTTGGGACTTTGCGGGGGGCTTCTTGCCGATAGCTTGGCTTCACATAGGCGTCTTCTAATTGTAACATTACTCACAGGTAACTTTACCCCTTCTTTCATCTTCCTGGAGCGGATCATTGGCTGACATTTTGGCTATTCGTCTATCCGTTTGAATGGTTTCAGGTTTTGTTTGCCATTTTAAAGCATCTGAGATCAGTTTAGCTGCACTGGTAAAACTGGTGTGTTTGCTTCAGAAACACAACTATTGTTTATATAAATAAGCTGCTGTGTAGCAATAGGGACAGCCATTCAAAGGAGAAAAGGCTCAGGTTACACAGCAGATGGCAGATAAGCTCTGTAGAACATAATGGATTCATCTGTTATCCACTACTTAACCTGTGCCATGTAGCCTTTTTTCAATTCCCGCCATTGCTACACAGCAGCTTGTTTATATGAACTATAGTAGTACTTATCTGTTGTCTACGGTGTATCCTGCGCTTGAATGGCTGCCCCCATGGCTACACAGCAGCTTGTTTATATAAACTATAGTAGTACTTATCTGTTATCTACTGTGTATCCTGCGCTTGAATGGCTGCCCCCATGGCTACACAGCAGCTTGTTTATATGAACTATAGTAGTACTTATCTGTTATCTACGGTGTATCCTGCGCTTGAATGGCTGCCCCCATGGCTACACAGCAGCTTGTTTATATAAACTATAGTAGTACTTATCTGTTATCTACTGTGTATCCTGCGCTTGAATGGCTGCCCCCATGGCTACACAGCAGCTTGTTTATATAAACTATAGTAGTACTTATCTGTTATCTACTGTGTATCCTGTGCTTGAATGGCTGCCCCCATGGCTACACAGCAGCTTGTTTATATAAACTATAGTAGTACTTATCTGTTATCTACTGTGTATCCTGTGCTTGAATGGCTGCCCCCATGGCTACACAGCAGCTTGTTTATATAAACTATAGTAGTACTTATCTGTTATCTACTATGTATCCTGTGCTTGAATGGCTGCCCCCATGGCTACACAGCAGCTTGTTTATATAAACTATAGTAGTACTTATCTGTTATCTACGGTGTATCCTGTGCTTGAATGGCTGCCCCCATGGCTACACAGCAGCTTGTTATATAAACTATAGTAGTACTTATCTGTTATCTACTGTGTATCCTGTGCTTGAATGGCTGCCCCCATGGCTACACAGCAGCTTGTTTATATAAACTATAGTAGTACTTATCTGTTATCTACTGTGTATCCTGTGCTTGAATGGCTGCCCCCATGGCTACACAGCAGCTTGTTTATATAAACTATAGTAGTACTTATCTGTTATCTACTGTGTATCCTGTGCTTGAATGGCTGCCCCCATGGCTACACAGCAGCTTGTTTATATAAACTATAGTAGTACTTATCTGTTATCTACTGTGTATCCTGTGCTTGAATGGCTGCCCCCATGGCTACACAGCAGCTTGTTTATATAAACTATAGTAGTACTTATCTGTTATCTACGGTGTATCCTGTGCTTGAATGGCTGCCCCCATGGCTACACAGCAGCTTGTTTATATAAACTATAGTAGTACTTATCTGTTATCTACTGTGTATCCTGTGCTTGAATGGCTGCCCCCATGGCTACACAGCAGCTTGTTTATATAAACTATAGTAGTACTTATCTGTTATCTACTGTGTATCCTGCGCTTGAATGGCTGCCCCCATGGCTACACAGCAGCTTGTTTATATAAACTATAGTAGTACTTATCTGTTATCTACTGTGTATCCTGCGCTTGAATGGCTGCCCCCATGGCTACACAGCAGCTTGTTTATAAAAACTATAGTAGTACTTATCTGTTATCTACTGTGTATCCTGTGCTTGAATGGCTGCCCCCATGGCTACACAGCAGCTTGTTTATATAAACTATAGTAGTACTTATCTGTTATCTACTATGTATCCTGTGCTTGAATGGCTGCCCCCATGGCTACACAGCAGCTTGTTTATATAAACTATAGTAGTACTTATCTGTTATCTACTGTGTATCCTGTGCTTGAATGGCTGCCCCCATGGCTACACAGCAGCTTGTTTATATAAACTATAGTAGTACTTATCTGTGATCTACTGTGTATCCTGTGCTTGAATGACTGCCCCTATGGCTACACAGCAGCTTGTTTATATGAACTATAGTAAAGTTTCTGAAGCAAACACATCAGTTTGACCAGTGCAGAGCAACACTACATGATATTTTCATTACAAGACTTTTATTTGTGGTTACTGTTCCTTTAAAAGTAAATTCAACCATTAACTGAAAAAACCCTACCCCCCTCCCTCCGTCCCCCAGCCTAGCTGTTCCCCTGGGAAATGCCCCTAACTTTTTACTTACCCCTCGGTGCAGGTTCAAGGATCGGAGTTCATGGCAGCCATCTTCCGGGGCTTCGGCAATTTCCGTCTATTTTGTCGCATGTGTAGTTGTCGCAAACCGGGAAATTGCTCCAACTACGCATGCGCCGCTTCGCCGGAAGATGGCTGCCATGAACTGCGTTACCTGAATCTGCACCAAGGGGTAAGTAAAAAGTTAGGGGCATTTCCCGAGGGGGGTCTACATAGGGTAGGGGGGTAAGGTTTTTTTTTTAGTTGAATTGAGTTGAATTCTCTTTTAAATGATGGTCCTTGCAATGCCACAATGCCTGAGCGCACCCCTAATGCAGTGGCTACTATACTGGACTATAATCTATTCTTCTCCATATATTTGTATACTTTGTTTCCATACAGAAATAGATACAGACCATGAAATAGACCAAATGTTTAGGAGTAGGAGAGCCCACTGGGAGTTTTCTTGGTACACTGGTGGGCCACTTGTCAGGAACAGGGCAATAAACTTACATAAAAAACCCAGTCGGTATCCCCAGGTGACTCCTCCCGAGCTGGCTTGTTGATCTACTTTGCCCCCCCCCCCAAAAAATAGCCACAAAACAAAATTCACAAAAGTCATAATTTATTGAATGCTTATGAGCTGCCAGTGGCCTCTCACACCTGGATGTGATCCTACGCCACGGCAGCAAGAAGATATTTAGATGCTATACAGGTATCGATTATTTTTTTTTTGTTTCTGTAAAAGTGCTGTGACATGTTTTTTGACTACATTTCACAGAAAACTAGCGAAAGGTGTTCTGAATGAGATCTGCACCTACAGAAGAATCTGCCACGTGGATGAGCATTGCACAACAAGAAAGCACGCCGGCTTGGGAAGCGGAATTGAGATATTTAGGGAGTTGGTTTATCCAAGTCCTCTGCACTGGTAGCAGGACAGACTCTCGGCTAAAAGAAGGTGCAGAGGAGCTGTGGTAAGTGCTGTAGTATAGACATTAACTGGGGACATACTAGAAATAGAAGCCATGGGTTTATGAACGGCATCAGCTTTTTAATGAAATTGGTGCTCAATAATAACTGGGATATGTTAATCTCCTCTTCTTCACGGCGACTAATCTCCCCGATCTGCCTTCCGCCGGCTAAAATTAAAATCGCCTCGAGGCAGGCACTCGGAGCGATTAATTTTCCCGAAGTCGCTCGTAATTGCCTCACGAGGAAACTTTGGGAGATTAGCCGCCGCGAAGAAGAGGAGATTTGTCGCCTGGCGACTAATCTCCCCGAATCTGCCCGTGTGGCCAGACCCTAAGGGCTCTTACTCATGAGCGTTTTTACCTGCGCTCCCCTGCGTTCCGTTTTTCGGCGTTCAGCCGCAGGGGAGCGCAGGAATAGACGCATTTCATTATTTCAAATGGGGCTGTACTCACACAGGCGCGTGTAGGCGCCGAACGCAGGAAAAATGCAGCATGTTGCGTCTCAACCTGCGTTCGGCGCCTACATGCGCCTGTGTGAGTACAGCCCCATTTGAAATAATGAAATGCGTCTATTCCTGCGCTCCCCTGCGGCTGAACGCCGAAAAACGGAACGCAGGGGAGCGCAGGTAAAAACGCTCATGAGTAAGAGCCCTAAAAGGTAAGAGGGTAGAGACAAACAAGGAGCAGGAAGATGATTTAGGGCAGATCTCGGTTTGTTGATGGTGAAAAAAAAGCATCGGCACTGAGCAGAGCTTTCATTTTATTTGGAAATCTTACCAAATAAAATATATTCTCTATAAAGTAAATTAAATAACTGGCTTCAGATCCAGCACTGGTAATGGGAAGATCGGAACGAGTCCCATCTGCAAGGCAGTAGCCTTAGAGGCTTAACTTGTGTTCATACAAGAAATAAAAATAAAGAAACCAAGTACAGACAGTGACGTATGCAAAGTGGTTGGTGTGCTAAAAGCCACATTTATGTTTAGGACAAAAAAAAAAAGCGTGTTTAGTCAATCACTGCAGTGCAAAACAAAAAAAAAAGAAAGAAAGATTATGAGAGACAGCTCAAGGTGCTATTATGCAGTGCATATATTTATAGGATTTGTGTTCATGAAGGAGTTAAAAACAGCACTAGGCAATGACTATAAAGAAGCTGGAAAGGAGGAGGGTGGAAGTGAGGAAAGAAAGGATGGTATGGAACAAGGAAAATATATGTGAAAGAATAGGAAATGTAGTAATAGAGGACAAGTAACAAGGACTAAGTAAACCAAAGAGTAAGGTGAAAAGATGCCGTATTTACACGACAGGCGTAAGGCTTATCAGAGAACTTAGAAATTATGACTCAACCGTTCAGACTGGCACAGCATTATAAATGACCAACGTTGCACCCTGTGCCAATCATTACAGAGAGCAACATGAGATCTCAATACATCTCTATAGAGAAAAAGGGCCAAGTGAGTGTTATTCTTCTGCAAATGCACTGAATTAAAACCACCCTACACCTACAGTAGGTAATGCTGGTTCAATGTGCCTGGTGTGGTTCATGTTTAAGGTACACTTGAAATGTCATAAAGTGAAGAGAGAAAAGGTGCTTCTCTGGACTCAGGGTGATAGTATGGCTGTACACACACAACTTGTTAACGGCACGGAACGTTGGACAGATTTTGTGCAGGTTGTCGTCGTGTGCATAGATGCCCCAGATATGTAGAGTCCAGACCTCAGTACCTCATGGTGCTGGATGCTCGGAAGTAGGACAGAAACTTGAAACACATACTAACGACAAAATACCAGATGTTTCTCGCCATCTGTGACCTGGCAATGAACACGCGCCAGATGAGCACTACCAGGATGGTGTTGAACCCGTAGCGGATGTTCCGTAACCTGCGGGATAAAGAAATGGTGGCAACAGTTAGCGCCAGTCGCAATACACAGAGAATAAAATAGCATTGAATGTTCTTTCAAAAATCAACAGACTATAGGGGTCAGCACTAAAAAGCTAGGGAAATTCAGAATATACCAAATAGAGAACTTATGTTGCAGTGTTTCTTAGAGAGATGTAGTTCAACACCTTCACCTATTTATGCACTGTACAATATTGTGTTCCTGTTTTATATTTAAACACCACGTGCTCATGATAAGTGGGCACGACACGCCTCTGAGGAAGTCGGTAAGTGACGAAACGCGTCAGGTGACTGTTGACATCATCCCCAAGCGCCGAGGAACCTTACGCGTTGAAGGGAAGACACCGCGGGTCAGAGTCAAACCACTGACACTATGGGGCACATTTACTATGGGTCGAATATCGAGGGTTAATTAACCCTCGATCCACTGACACTATGGGTCGAATATCGAGGGTTAATTAACACTCGATATTCGACCATCGAAGTAAAATCCTTCAACTTCGAAGTCAAAGGATTTACCGCATTTCGTTTGATTGAACGATCAAAGGAAAAATCGTTCGATCGAGCGATTAAATCCTTCGAATTGAACAATTCGAAGGATTTTAATCCATTGATCGAACGATTTACCTTCGATAAGAAATTACTTAGAAAGCCTATGGGGAAGGTCCCCATTGGCTAACATTGGTGCTCGGTAGGTTTTAGCTGGCGAAGTTTTTTTTAAAGAGAGAGCACTTCGACTATCGAATGGTCTCATAGTTGAACGATTTTTTGTTCGAATCGTTCGTTTCGAAGTTGAAGTCGTAGTCGAAAGTTGAAGTAGCCAATTCGATGGTCGAAGTAGCCAAAAAAAACCTTCGAAATTCGAAGTATTTTTCATTCTAATCCTTCACTCGAGCTAAGTAAATGTGCCCCTACAATTCCTTTGAAAACCACAGACGAGAAGCAAGAAAAGGGGAGATATGATATGAGCAATCATAACCACAAAATTGTGAGTGCATGATTTTATAGAGATTTTTAAAGTAATAAAGGTTTTACACTATTATTGCGTTCCACATCTATCTGCAGCAAGGATCCCATCGGGAAGCCATTCCGTTTCCGTATTCTTTTAATATATGCTGAATTTAATTTGAAACGTCTGTGAGTACCCAAACAGGAACACAATATTGTGCAGTGCATAATAAGGTATAGAAAATAGAAATACTACACCTTAAGTTCTCTATTTGCTATATTCTGATTTTCCCTAGCTTTTTAGCGCTGACCCCTACAGTCTGTCGATTTTTGGTTGAATGTTACGCTCGAGGAGAACGAGTTTTTTCGGGTCGGATTAAAGGGGCAATAGTTCTAGAGACTTTGGACACTTTTGCTTTTAGCATATCTTGGTCTAGGAATATTCTTTGTAAGATGTTTCCCTATTGCTCAAGAGCGGCAGTTAAATCCCTATAATAAATTCTGTACAGCTCAGTGGAATGGTGTCCTTCAGCTGGTGATACAAAGATACCCTCTCTCAGCAATGATTTCTTCTACCCCTTATTTCCAAAGTTTCAGCTGATCGTGTGCATATACTGAGACCCATTTGCCCGTACCTGTTAAGTTAGGGGTTGTTCATCTTTGAGTTAACGTTTAGTATGATGTAGAGAGGGATATTCTGAGACAATTTGCAATTGGTTTTCATTTTTTATTATATGTGTTTTTTGAGTTATTTAGACTTTTATTCAGCACCTCTCTAGGTTGCCATTTCAGCAATCTGGTTGCTAGGGTCCAAATCAGCACAGCAACCATGCATTGAATTAAATAAGAGACTGGACTGTGAATAGGGGAGGGTCTGAATAAAAAGTTGAGAAATAAAAAGGAGCAATAACAATAAATGTGCAGATTTACAGAGCATTTGTTTTTAAGATGGGGTCAGTGACCCCCATTTGAAATCTGGAAAGAGTCAGAAAAAAAGCCAAATAATTAAAAAACCATAAAAAATAATAATGAAGACCAATTAAAAAGTTGCTTAGAATTGGCTATTCTACAACCTACTAAAAGTTAACTGTAAGGTGAAGCACCCCTTTAATAAATGCAAAGCCTGATGGCTAGGGGCAGGGCATCAAATGACCCAGGACCACTAACTTACTTTGCCTTTTATACAAAATCAAGGGCAAACGGTTCAGTACTGGGAAGTGCAGGTGGTGCGTATCAAGCGGGGGCCTCAGAAGGGGATGAAGGATCTATATCCTTTAAAAAATATTTACTATAGATCTGTGGGTCTCCAAAATACAATACTTTTACTGGACCCCGGAGAAAAAAAGTGGGATGCAAATTCTTAAAGCGACACATTCCTATAAAAATCATAGGAACGTGTCCATATCTAGGAGCTGCTGCAAGCTGAAGAGTTTCCACTAAAAGCCCCCCACAACCACCCCAGCCCGGTGAAACTTTATGAAGCCGACCCTCTGACACAACGAACGGATCTTCTGCATTGCTTCAGTGGGATGGGTTGGAGCAATTCTTCCATAGGCTGCAGCCCTGTTTTCATTTATAATAAGCCTATGGAAGGATCGCGCCACCCCCAGCCTAACGTCACTGAAACAACACAGAAGATCATTTAGCAGTGTTGGACGGTCATCTTAATGAAGGTTCGCGGGGCTGGGGGTGTTTTTTTACTAGATATGGACACGTTCCTATGATTTTTATAGGAATGTGTCAGTATCGCTTTTAGAGTACCAAAGACAAGCCCCCAGCGGCACCCACCCAGTCTCTCCTTAGCTTCATCTTACTAGATCTGTACTTTGATGAAACTTAATAGTGCTTAATCTTGAAGCTTTTCCTGTTATCTTAAGCCCCTTAAACACTTTCTCTTTTATTAATGCTGCTCTGCACGCATGTGTGCCTTATACCCCAACTTACTTATTTAAGTGCTTCCTTGCTGCAGGGAGGCCAGACATTTCTTCATTCAAAACGTATTTTTTGGTTCCCATGCAGTAGTTTTCCATGTATTCTGCCCAGTGCAGCTGTCTGACATCAAAGTTGAACACCTACAAAAGAAATATTGCAAGTCATGCAAAGCATATACATTGGTAAAGACCGATATGATTTGCTGCTTTTTTGGTGCACCTAAGGAAAGGTCCCACAATCCTATAAAGAACTAAAATTATTATTATGGCTAGAAACACTGTATTTTGTACACTGAACTCTCAGAATCAGCCCAGAGGTTCAGTAGTCCAACAACAGTAACGATCCAGGCCTTTAAAACAGCCAACAACAGCCCCCAATGTTGGATCTTATTACTCCACCTTTTGAATGTCAGTGGCACTGCACATGCTCAGTGTGCCCTAGGCTGCTGTTGAGAATCTAAGCTTAGAGGTCCTTGAAAATTATCCAGACCAGTGCTGTCCAACATCTGTGGTACGAAGGGCTGGAATTTTTATGGGCGTCGCGGCAGAGGCCCGATAATGGAAGCTGCGTTGACCACTCCCAGTTTTTAAAACACACCCAGTTTATACCACACCCAGAACATTTCAGATTTTATCCATATAAATGGTAGTAACACACCAGAAAACCAAAGGGTTGGTCATAAGACATGCCCTTAAATCTCCCCTATGGATAGCACAGCAACTCCCAGCACATAATTAAACACCTTAGGGACCCTATAATAACTATTTTCAAATGATATTAAAACTCCAGGACAACACAGAATACTTTAAGAGTAGGGTAGAGGCACACGATGCTATTTGGGGAAGATTAGCCGACAAATTGTCTTTTCTTAGGGAGACTAATCTCCGTGCAATACCTTCCCTCCGGCTAGAATCTTAATCGCCGACGGGATGGCACTTGGAACGCTATGCTGTCCGAAGTCGCCCGAAGTTTCCTCGTGAGGCAACTTTGGAAAACAAACGCTCCAAGTGCCATCCCGCCAGCGATTTAGATTCTAGCCAGCAGGAAGGCTTTTCGGGGAGATTAGTCGCACGAAGAAGAGGCACTTTGTCGCAGGGCGACTAAATCTTCCTGAATCTTAGCGTGTGCCCTTAACCTTACATGTGATTGTCTCGTGAAGTGCATCAAAATGCATACATGCCATTTGCATAATTTGTCAAGATACATTTAGCGCTTTTACTATATTTTTAGACATATCAAACACAGAAGAATGCAGCAAAAAAAAAAAAAACACAACAGAAAGTTACTGTGCTAAAATGCAGATCAGAACACTTATGGGTAGAACCAGGTACAATAAAACAATCAATAAGGATCATTTATTGACAACAGACCTCTTATGGGGATTACATTTGCTAACCAGAGCTGCATGTCTCCTCTAATATCCCAGCCAAGAACATGAGAACCAATAATGCTGACAGTAAGACTATAACAAATGAGATTTGGACAAAAAAAATGTAGACATCAGCATTCACGTTGTTATGCTTAGTTGCTCACGGCTACTCATCTGGGGCCTTCATTTGACGTCTGTTGAACAATCAGATTTTTTATGGCGCACCATAGCTCTGCGTTACTATGAAAGGGATCAACTATGTAACTAAGAGCGGACTAACTCATTAAAGTGGCCATTCACTGCAAGATCAACTCGTTTGGTAAAGTCACCAAACAAGCAGACATGGGCTCAATTTGTCACCCACACATATCGAGCTAATCCAATCATAGGCCAGGGGGGACACAGATTAGACCATACAGGGGAGTTTACAGTCCACTGATGCAGTCGAAAATAAAAATCAAACACGATTAAGTGTATGATTTTCAGCCAGATTTCCCTCAGCAGGTCCTATACACTCTTGTCAAGTCTACCGCTTTTATTCTCCTGTGTAAGGCTACCATTATCCATTCATAACCAAAGTGGAAGTTTACCAATCCATGTGTGTGGCCAAAAATAAAACAAAGTCCTGATTTCCCATTGGATATCAGATTGGAAATGCTGAAGAATACTTGATGGGTGAGGAATATATAAATGTAGAAAAAACGGCAATACCTTGGTATGCGGCAACAGGGAAGGGACAGGTGTTCCCGAAACGTTTGATTGTAACTGCAGTGTCTGGTAGCACTATGGAATAAATTGGGATCACCCCTGTTGCAGCATACCAAGGTATTGGCGTTTTTTCTACATCTGGATTAATTGCTGGTGTATGGCTAGGCCAGTGCCATTGCCTTTCACCCCTTAAACTGAACTTTTTTGAGGAATATATAAGGCTGTGGATGAAGTCATCTACTGAAAGGCCAAGGCGAGGA
Source organism: Xenopus laevis (assembly GCF_017654675.1). Classification (NCBI taxonomy): domain Eukaryota; kingdom Metazoa; phylum Chordata; class Amphibia; order Anura; family Pipidae; genus Xenopus; species Xenopus laevis. Next base: position 11,793,323 of record NC_054378.1, read on the forward strand.
TTATATGATCTAATTTTTTTGTTTTTAAAGTCAGAAATGCATTGTGTATGTTTACACCACTGCAGATGGGGCACAGGTGGTACTGTTGTACTGGGCCCAGGCCTAAACACAGCCGAAATTTAAGTCCTGAAGCGGCGATAAGACCCAAAGTCATGAAAACAGACGAAATTGAAGTCATGAAGCGATGAAAGACCCGAAGTCACGAAAACAGCCAAAATTTAAGTCCTGAAGAGGCGAAAAGACCCGAAGTCACGAAAACAGACGAAATTGAAGTCCTGAATTGGGAAAAGGACCTGAAGTCATGAAAAAAGCTGAAATTTAAGTCATGAAGCGGTGAAAAGACCCGAAGTCATGAAAACAGCCGGAATTGAAGTCCTGAAGTTGCGAAAAGACCCAAAGTCCCGAAAGGAGATGGAGTCGAAGTCCTGAAGCCATGAGTTCAATTCTACTGAACACCAATTTGTGTTTATTATGTATTTTCATTCCACTGGCCAACAATGTATTCTTTTAATACCCTATAGGCCCCTGCCACCAATGTTTTTTATTTATTTATTTTTTTCCAAATATTCTCTGGGGCTCCAATTTTTTTTTTTTTTAACTTATAGGGGGGCCCTGTCACCAATAATTATTATTTTACTTTTATGGGGGGCCGTGGCGCCACAGTTTTTTTTTTAACTTATAAGGGGGCCCTGACCATCAATAGCTTTTTATAAATTGTGTGTGTGTGGGGGGGTAACCTTTTTTAGCGCGGATGTCTGTGTAGTCTTTAAACTGTGGTATGGAGTGGGTGGGATCTGGGGTGGGGCTGAAAATTGTTGAAATGCTGCTACTTTCAGTCACCATGTCTGCCATAGCCTTAGGGGCATGCTTCCTAACATTGGAGATAAAATATCTGGAAAGATTATTGGAGATGTTGGCCATAGCAACCAATCAGATCTATTCTCTAAATTATAGGTGGCTGTTTAATTGCCATTTGGTTGCCACGAGCAACATCTCCTGAAATCTCTCCAGATATTTATCTCGAATTTGAAAGTAAATGATACCGGCCTAAAGGTGGCCATAGACTCAAAGATCCGCTCCTTTGGCGACATCGCCAAACGAGCGGATCTTTCACCGATATGCCGCTAACTGCATGGCTATATCGGGGGTAATTCGAACGTTCGGCTGAACGATCGAATTACGTTGCGCCAAGGGGCTCCGACGGGTCGGTCGGTTAAAAATCAAACCTTCCCGATCGATATCGTGGCCAGATATCGATCGGCAAGACCTGTCGGAAGCCCCCATACACGGGCAGATAAGCTGTCAAATCGGTCCAAACGACCAATATCGGCAGTTTTATCTGCCCGTGTATGGCCACCTTTAGAAATTGAAATAGTGCCAGGGACAACACTTACCTTTTTGTCTTCTGGACTCAGCTGGCTCATAAGCATGTTGGTATTTTCATTGTTCCACACCCAGGAGTTACTTGTGAAATATTCCAGTAGCATCATGGCCCTATGAAGACGAGTTATGGTCTTCATCATCCTTCCAGAAAGAAAACTGAATGAGTACAAGGTGCCAATGACACAGAGAGGACAGATGCCATTATATACCCCAGAAAGGTCACAAATGCATTACAGCACAATACAAATCTGTTTTGGGAAGCCATGAAATTGTGAAAAAGCATGACAGATTCTCGCAGTACCTAAAAGTAAGTTCAAATACAGAAACATGAACAAAGCACTTAACACCTTCTAACTATTTTGATCAATATTATCATCTTATCACAGGATTCGTTTTAGTATGAATGATTAGCCCTGCAGCGCAATATTCATTGTACAGCACTTGAGTGCAACTGCCACCCAGGGTCCAACCAAGTTTTAGGATTCACAGCTACTACAGAAGTGAAGGTTACGATCAGAAGGATTCCATTGGTTCTTGTGGGTTTTGATTATACACGACGCCAGCACATTCTGCAGCTTTGCAATTGGTCCCTGCCCCTGTAGGGCTTACAATCTAGTTTCCCTTCACTCAACGTATCCTTAACTTTTTGATTTAGAAGGGGAGCACTAGCAGGCCACTTTTATTTGGTTTCAAAGTGTACTAAGTGGAGTTGGGTTTTACTGGAGGTCATCTAGATAATGACGTTTTGTTCTATATAGTGTGCAGGTATGTGCATACTCGCAGCCAGTTAGGAAGCAGCATTCCCATGCACAGATTTATACTCTATCTAGGAAGCAGGGGCATATTGGGTTAATAGTCCTGTGTTAACAAAACAGAAGTTATTGCCAAATGAAATGTGGGGAAAGGTTCAAGTGCACCAACACAATACCATCACATACTAAACGTGGCCAGCCATACATGCAGTTAGGCAGTTTAGTTGATTTTAAACCAATTGCCTGAGCAACAGATCTTCTGTCATCCCAATTGTCCATGTCAGTCTATGCATGGTGCATATCCGCAGCAGCTGCTCCTCCTTGACTGTTAGCCTTGATGAAAGTAAAGTGTAGCCATGTACGTAGATATGGCCAATTATACAGTATCTGCTCATTCGTCTGGCAGACTGATTGGCCAGTCCTGTGTATGGTGGAAGAGATCACCATCGCTGACTGGTTTGCTGTATCATGCGGTATAATTAGTGTGTTTAAAGGAACAGTTCAGTGTAAAAATAAAAACTGGGTAAATAGATTAAAGGAATAGGCTGTGCAAAAATAAAACATATCTAATATAGTTAGTTAGCCAGAAATGTAATGTATAAAGGCTGGAGTGAAAAATGGGGAAATAGGCTGTGCAAAATAAAAAACGTATCTAATATAAATAGTTAGCCAAAAATGTAATGTATAAAGACTGGAGTGACTGGATGTGTAACATAATAGCCAGAACACTACTTAGTTACCAGCACTACTAGTTACTATAGTGACTATAAGGGCTTTAGCACACGGGCAGATTCAGGGAGATTAAGTTGCCTGACGACTACGCGCCTCTTCTTCGGGGCGAAATTCCCCCCGAACTGCCTTCCCCCTGCTAAAATGAAAAATGCCTGCGGCAATGCACTCGCGGCACTTCAATTTCCGAAGTCACCCGAAGTTTCCTCGTGAGGCAACTTCGAGCGGCTTCGGAAATCTAAGTTCGGGGAGATTGTCGCCCTGAAGAAGAGGTGATTAGTCGCCAGGCGACTAAATCTCCCCGAATCTGCCGTGTGCTAAAGCCCTAAAGGGGGCCACATGGGACATAACTGTTCAGTGAATGTGTAATTGATCCTCGGCATTTAGCTCAGATTAAAAAACAAACGGTTATGACCCATGTGCCCCCCCCCTCAAGTCACTGATTGGTTACTGCCTGGTAACTAATCAGTGGAAACCAAGAGAGCTGAAAAGCAGGAAGTAGTGTTCTGGCTATTATGTTACACATCCACTCACTCCAGCCTTTATACATTACATTTTTGGCTAACTAACTATATTAGAAAAATTTCTTATTTTGCACAGCCTATATATTTACCAAGTTTTTATTTTTACACTGAATAATAGGAAACAACCCAGTCCAAGATTTAATTTGTGACACTTAAGATGACTTAAATTATTCGCTGAACCAAATGCAAATTTCTTGCCATGTTATCTCGGATAACGGATCTTTCTGTAATTTGGATCTTCATACCCTAAGTCCACTAGAAAATCATGTAAACATTAAATAAATCCAATAGGCTGGTTTTGATTCCAATACGGATTAATTATATCTTAGTTGGGATCAAGTACAAGCTACTGTTTTACTATTGGAGCAAAAAAGGGAATCCTTTTCAAACATTTGGATTACTTGGATAAAATGGAGTCTATGGGAGATTGCCATTCCGTAATTCGGAGTTTAACGGGTTTCCGGATAACGGATCCCATACCTGTACTACATACATTTATGGCCATTTTTAGACATTCTTTGCTAATCTAACCCACAGATTAATTTATGAAGCTGCCATTCTTTAGCATTATACAAAGTCTATATGCAGAAGGAACTGTTCAACTAAAAAAGAAAGTACACTGTAAATGTTTGCCCCTTTTTGTTAAATACCTAGTGGCATTTAAATACACTCTTTAAAGTGAGATACTTACACCTGCCTTTCAGAGCGGCGCACTAACTAACTACAACAGATGCCCGTTACTTTAAAAGGACCAGTAATGTCATAAAGGAGTTATTTGTCTCAACCAGATCATTGTAAAGCTCTACGGGAGGAAGCGCAAAATCACCCCAACAGTGGCGTAACTAGTTGTTACTGGGCCCCATAGCAAATTCAATTTAGGGCCCCAAAATATTTATATAAGTTGGCCTATTTTACCAAGATATATTGAAATTGCTAATTAATTAGGGTCTCACTGGGCCCCCTACACTCCTGAGCCCCCCTGCAACCGCAGGGTCTGCTTCCTCTATAGTTACGCCCCTGCACCCCAATCCCTTCCACTCAAGGTGAATGCAATTGCTTTTTGTTTTTTTTTCTCATCCACATCATTTAAAAGCTCTGTGTGAGTAAGCTTAATATTAACCCAATCCTTCCACTCAAAGTGAATGCAATTGCTGCTGTCATGTACTGGGATGTATTTGTTGAAAATGCAGACATATCTGTCACTTAAAAAGGACCAGGCTTGTGGCAATAAATCTTATTCATTTTGATCGGGTGAAGGAGATTTCTAGCATCAACTTCAACCCTCCCATTGAATTACAAAATGCTTGAAATCTCCTTTCCTGCCATTACCCTTAAAGCTAAAATCTGATCATTAAAGTAAAACTTTAAAATAAGTGAATGTAAAATTGATGAGGGGGCTATTCTGAGCACTTTTGCAATGTACATTCATTACTTATTTTTAATTCCCAAATTTTAAAGGATATACGTACTGTTAATATGAATGAATTTGGTTACAACACCAAGTAGTTAAGGAAGTTGCCAGGAGAAAGAAAGAGGCTGCTCTGATGTTCTTCTGCTTAGGAAAAAAATTATAAACCTTTCTCCCAACTTTCCTAAGCAGAAGAACATCAAAACAGCCATTTTTATTTCTCCTGACAACTTCCTTGACTACTTGGTGGTCAGACTGGACAGAAAATGACCAGCAAGTGGCGCTGTTGTAACAAAATTATTTCATATTAACAGTACATGTATCCCTTAATATGTTGGGAAAAAAAATAAATAAATAACAAATGTACATTGCAAAAGTGCTTAGAATAGCCCCCTCATCAATTTTACATTCACTTATTTTTAAGGGGTACTTTTCCTTTAAAGAGGGAGTATAGTCTAAAATTGAATAAGGCTAGAAATGCTGTATTTTGTATACTAAACATAAACATGAACTTACTGCACCACAAGCCTAATCAAATTTCTGCTTTCAAATTTGGTCACAGGGGGTCACCATCTTGTAACTTTGTTAAATAGACCACACTGCACATGCACAGTGTGGTCTGGGCTGCTTAGGGATCGTCATAAATGTTCAAAACATCACAAGTCAAATAATATCTGCCAGAAGCCGATACAGCAAGACTGATTAATAAACAGAATATATAGACTGCACTGGGTCCTGTGTTTTCATGTAATCGAATGTGGATTTTATAGTTTTTGTATTGTTTAATACAAACTTTCTCCAACGCTGCAGAACCAGTGGCTGCAGCAAAATAATCCTCCAAATAGAATACTAGTTTATCTGTTTAAATCTGGCTCCATGATCTTTGTCCCTGCAGCTGGAGATGGAAACAGTAAAAAAATAAAATCCAATACAAATCGCTACACATTCACAACTGCTCTACAGGGAAACAAACAAAGCTGTTTGAGTTCTGCATGGCTGGGAAGTAAGGTGGGGCTCCCCCTGCTGTTCATAAGTATGATTGTTTCCCTGCAGAGCAGTTAGGGACCATCTGACAATTCCTATGTACAGCAGTAAATGAAGGAAGAATTTCACTGCATACAGTCAGGTTTCTTATAAAAACGGTACACATTTTTTAATCAAAGTATATTGGACATAGGTTTCTTTTTCATTTAAGAAAGTAAAAATGGAATTTTATTTTTTTGCCTTTACATGCCCTTTAAGTGACTAAAATGGTTAGAGCATGATTGGAGCATGCAGACTTAAAGTCAATTATGTTCCTTGTTTAAAGTGGGCATTGATGCTTGTCAGGACAAGGATTGTTCTGGGGGTCTCCTTGGTCCAGCGGACGGAAAAGAGCCTGTTTAGGAAACCTATGGTTAGCCTAGTTGGCATACAGGGATGCTCATTGGCTTTCAACCACCTGCATAGAGGCTGAGAACATCTCCTGTGTGCCACTAGCCTTAATCTTACATTTTCCTTTATTGTATTCAACACATCCCTCGGCAGTATTGCTTCTAAAGACACAGAAATTTAACCAGAAAATGTTATTTGCATGCATTTAAATACAATTTCATTCTTGATTACTGGTCCTTTAAAAACAAAATCTACCCTCCAATTCTGTTTGCCTTGGAAAGTTGTGGTTTGTACTAACCAAGGCCAAAATTCCCTGTTGTTTTACTATGTTAATTGCTGATGCTTGCACATGTTTTATCCAGCCAAGGGAATTTCTCTTTCCATTTACAATTACTCTTTTGTTACATATTTGCCATTGAGCCTGTGTCTTCTCAGTGTGCCTCCACCAATTAAGTGTACCTCCTATGGTTTTGTTTTAAGCGCAGCCTTCCTTACCACGGCTTCTGACCCGTTAACCTGAGAATAGCATCATACATCACTGCTGGAACTATATGACTGACAGTTGTCCAGTACTGATGCAATAGGGGGTTGTTTCGGACGTTAACATTGGGGCGTCTTAGGGCCTGTTCTAAAGGATTCATCTTGAAGGATACATTTACATAATATTCTGTGGAGGGAAAAATAAGCATCAAATCCAGTGAAAACAATGATCATCATTCAGTCTTAACAGCAACAAAACATTGATTATTGTCTTAATTAATTGCCCACAGGCTGTAATAAACTTTGCCAGGTCAACACTTTTGAGTCTTGGCTCTTCCTAGTGTAATATAATAATGCAGCAAGTGTTCTCTGGAAGCTTTTCCAATGAGGTAAAGTCCAAGTAGACTTTTTCTAAAGCTGCTTCTGTGTTGATGAAGTAAAGAAACCCCAGCCTGCAAACAATCAGTGTATGTGTTGGCAACCTGAGGTTCATTTTCTCAGCCCGTCATACTTCTGGGCTACAGCTAAACAAAAACCCAAGGTCGCCGGCCATACACAACATTACACATTGCATTAGATCCCCCTGCCTAGCATGATTTGCTTCATATTTGTTAGTGGCATGACATTTGAGAGGAACAGAAAAGAAAAGTGCTATAGAGTCACCATTACCTTGGGCTTCTTCCAGTAATCCTGAGGTAGACATCATAGAGGAATGCTGGCGCCTTATGGCTCACAGCAATCCAATAGTGATATAAGAGGTGATTGGAGGTTAGATTTACATTGGGCCGTCTGAAGGCCTGTTCGAGAGGATTCCTCTTGAAAGTGGAAATTACATGGTACTCTGAGAAAGAGAAGCATTGCAAACAGCTTTGATAATCACCATGTATTGAACGGCAATAGACCTCACAGTCTCCATGAAATGAACAGCAACAGACAGCACAGCTACACTGTTCCATCCACTAATGCGGGGGAAACACTGAGGATGCTGCCCCCTACTTAACATCTTCCTGACCCAAAAGGGGGCACTGAACACTGCTATGTTCCGCACCAACAATTAGCTTATCTTTTTCTGTTCCTCTTTCCAAATAATCAAGAATATTTTGGTGTGAGTTGTAATCAGTTGTTATCAATCTTATTTTAGGAGAGAAATCATCTGAATTCTAAACATTTAGGGCAGGGACACACGGGCAGATTCGGGGAGATTAGTCGCTCAGCGACAAAACTGCTTTTCATCGGGGCAATTTTCATTCTAGAAGAGGAGATTAGTCACTGTGAAGAAGAGGAGATTAGTCGATGTGAAGAAGAGGAGATTAGTCGCTGTGAAGAAGAGGAGATTAGTCACCGCGAAGAAGAGGAGATTAGTCACCGCGAAGAAGAGGATATTAGTCGCCCCGAAGAAGAGGATATTAGTCGCCCCGAAGAAGAGGAGATTAGTCGCCCCGAAGAAGAGGAGATTAGTCGCTGCAAAGAAGAGGAGATTAGTCGCTCCGAAGAATAGGAGATTAGTCGCTGCGAAGAAGAGGAGATTAGTCGCTGCGAAGAAGAGGAGATTAGTTGCTGCGAAGAAGAGGAGATTAGTCGCTCCGAAGAAGAGGAGATTAGTCGCTCCGAAGAAGAGGAGATTAGTCGCTCCGAAGAAGAGGAGATTAGACGCCTCGAAGAAGAGGAGATTTGTTGCCCCGAAGAAGAGGAGATTAGACGCCTCGAAGAAGAGATTTGTTGCCCCGATGAAGAGGAGATTTGTCACCCTGAAGAAGAGGAGATTAGACGCCTCGAAAAAGAGATTAGTCGCCCCGAAGAAGAGGAGATTTTGTCGCCCTGAAGAAGAGGAGATTAGACGCCTCGAAGAAGAGGAGATTTGTTGCCTCGAAGAAGAGGAGATTTGTTGCCCCGAAGAAGAGGAGATTAGACGCCGCGAAGAAGAGGAGATTTATCACCGTGAAGAAGAGGAGATTAGACGCCGCGAAGAAGAGGAGATTAGACGCCGCGAAGAAGAGGAGATTTGTCGCCGGGCGACTAATCTCCCCGAATCTGCCTGTGTGTCTCTGCCTTTATATGGTGTGAATGTATGCAACTTATACAAAGCAAAAGGGTTGTATTGGTGGGGATGGGGAAATTAGCTTTTCAAACCTGCATCTGTAAAACTTCCCTCTGGTTGACCAAGGCACGGGTCATTACTAATGTAAAGTGGCAGAACTTCTGGGTTGTTACAGTAAATACAGCATTTCAAGCACTTTAGACTGAGATTTTAAAGGTGAGCCAAAGAAAGTTCACCTTTCAGTTAACTTTTAATATGCAGACAGGCAGTGGCGTAACTAGATGTTACTGGGCCGTACAGCAAATTTATTTTAGGGCCCCCAAAATATCCAGAAGTTGTCAAGTTTTACAAATATCTATTGAAATTGCTCATTAAGTAGGGCCTCATGGGGCCCCCTATACCACCTAGGCCCCCCTGAAGAAATTTGAGTAATGAAAAGTAGCAACAACAATAGTTTTGTAGCATTACAGAGCATTTACAATGGCGAAACGGCATGTAGCTGCTATCTGATGCGCAGCAGTGCAGTTGGAAAGGGGAGGGAGATACTAATTTAACTATGGTTTTTATTCTTCTTTAAAAAGAGTTTATATAACTCTAACCTTGTTCTGTGCTAAAGGGGGGGGGCTCAAGGGATCACAACCTTGCACCCTAACTGGGTCTATTCAGAGTCTGTATTTTAGGGCTCCAGCACAAGAAATGTTACAGATGCAGAATAAGGCTTATCGAATAACATGGGCAAATGTGCACCATGCTGAAGGATTCAACCAGCAATGTTGTTGTTGTTGGTCTACTGCAGTTAGAAAGCAAAATTTCTTATTGGTTGCGATGTTACCAGACCAGGGGAAACCTTTCACCAGTGTTATTACATAAGCAGCATTATCAAAAACAGAAAACATTTTTTGCATTGTGATTAACCATAACAAGGACAGTAAGAACATCCATCTCTCAAAAAAGTATCCCTGTTGAGCTGTCTGCCTGGTTCGGCTACTGATTTGGTAGACCTAATTGGGTAATCTGCACAGTTGGGCCAAGAACTGGATAAGGCAGGGGATTGGGCAGTATGGTTGGCACATAGATAGCCAATTAGCCGCTACATCGGTCAAGATAGGCACAACCAGCAACCATTACCAAAACATATATATATATATATATATATATATATATATATATATATATATATAGGGTTATTAAAGGTGTTGTTCACCTTTGCGTTTCTTTTTAGTATGATATAGAAAGTGATATTTTGAGACAATTTGCAATTCATTTTCATTTTTTATTATTTGTGGTTTTTTTGAGCTATTTAGCTGTTAAAAGGAGAAGGAAAGCTACAGAGGCAGTTTATTGCCAATAGATAGCCACAATAGTGCAAGTTATAACACTATTTATTCTGCAGAATGCTTTACCATACTAGTATACAGCTCTTAAGTGTTCTGTTTGTTTAGGATAGCAGCTGCCATATTGGCTTGGTGTGACATCACTTCCTGCCTGAGTCCCTCCCTGCTCACTCTTAGCTCTGGGCTCCGATTACAGCAGGGAGGGGTGGAAGATGAGAAAATGGAGCATGCTCAAGCCCAAGACCTGGAGGTTTATGCTGAAAACAGGAAGTCTGATACAGAAGCCCATGAGTACACAATAGAAGGAAAGAAATGTTGTGTTTCTTTTGACAGAGGACTCAGAGCAGCATTACTTTGAGGGTTTTCTGGTGTATTTATATAGAACTTTCTGATAAAGCTTACTTACTTTTAGCCTTTCCTTCTCCTTTAATTCAGCAGCTCTCCAGTTTGCAATTTCAGCACTCTGGTGGCTAGGGTCCAAATTACCCTAGCAACCATGCACTGATTTGAATAAGAGACTGGAATATGAATACGACAGGGGATGAACAGAAAGAGGAGTAATAAAAAGCAGCAATAACTATCAATGTGTAGCCTTACAGAGCATTTGCTTTTTAGATGGGGTCAGAGACCCCCATTTGAAAGCTGTAAAGAGTCAGAAGAAAAAGGACAATAATGCAAAAACTTTAACAAAAATTGCTTAGATGTGGCCATTATAGAAGATACTAAGGGACAGATTTATCAAGGGTTGAATTGAAACTTCAGATTCGAATTTTCAAGTTTTTCTTATGGTCAAAACTGTCAAATTCGACTAGGGAGCTATTCAAACTAGATTCGAGTTTTTAGAAAAAATGTGAATGAAATTTTCGAGATTTATCATACTCTGGCCCTTTAAGAACTAGAATTCGACTATTTACCACCTAAAACCTGCCAAACTGCTGTTTACGGGCGACTTCAGAAAAAGAAGCGTTCCGTTTGCCTGCCCCCAGGCGATTTACATTTTAGCCGACGGAAGGCAGATCGGGGAGATTAGTCGCCGCGAAGAAGAGGAGATTTGTCACCTGGTGACTAATCTCTCTGAATCTGCCCGTGTGGCCAGTGCCTAAGTCAATGGGAGAGGGATCAGTTTTGAGTTGTTTTCCTGACATTTGAAATTTTAAAATTCATAACGAATTTGATTCTAATTTGATTCGAGTTTTCAGGTCAATTCCATTCACTTTTTCTTTTTTTTTAATAAATTTCGATCGATCAGTTTGATAAATGTGCCTCTAAAATTTGATTTAAAGGTGAACCACTCCTTTAAAGGTTGATTAGACCAAGGCACGGTTACAAATAAATAAACATATTTAAATAATGCTGTATAGCATGTGATCGGTGCCACTGGAAATCACCAAGACTTCTACTACAAATTTATACAAGTATACACAATGGGTCACTATTGTACAAGACAGACATTAATATAAGGGAATCACCCAGCAAATGCACAATGTTTCGTTTCCTAGTAAACCTGTCCCACGACCACCCCAATGTCTACCATTTTAACTAAACGTTGCACCAGGTAGGGAAAGATATTTTGCCCATTGGTATTCTGCAACACTTTGGCTATTTAACAAATTCAATGTATTTTCCCACAATAACATTTCCATCTGAGGCTCATTAAAAAAAAAAGATAATATTTGGGAGATGGAAGTTTTTAGCATCCAGCATTTTCTACTGTTTAACATGGTTTCTATGCAACAAGAATACAATGCAATACTTTGCCAGAGTAGCGGATACAAGGAAGCATCTCTGGGAAACAAGCTAATTGGGAATATTTCCCATATAACAAGTAAATATAAAAAAAAGCCCGTGCGGTAAGTCAGATTCCAGCAGATACCAACCCCCATTAACAGACAATCAAAATTTATTTTGTACATAAAAATATATATATTTAATTCAAAATGGGTCAAAAATCCCTTTTACACTTTACACCCGTTTTTGCATTCTTACTGGCTATCTGCATGCAGTACAGGTGTGGGACCTGTTATCCAGAATACTCGGAAATTGCTTTTTTTTGTTCTTTCTATAATTTGGATCTTCATAGCTTAAGTCTACTAGAAAATCAATTAAACATATAATAAACCCAATAGGCTGGTTTTGCCTCTAATAAGGATTAATTATATCTTAGTTTGGATCAAATACAAGCTACTGTTTTATTATTACAGAGAAAAAGGAAACAATTTTAAAAAATTGGGATTCTTTCATTATAATGGAGTATATGGGAGCCGGGCCTTTATGCAATTTGGATCTTCATACCTTGTCTACTGGAAAATCATGTAAATATTAAATAAGCCAAATAGACTGGTTTTTCTTCCAATAAGGATTAATTACATATTAGTTTGGATCAAGTACAGGCTACTGTTTTATTACTACAGAGAAAACGGAAATACTTTTTAAAAATCTGGATAGAAAACGGAAATACTTTTTAAAAATCTGGATTATTTGGATAATATTATATATATAAATATACATATTTGGTGTATTTGGGACACGGCCTTTCCGTAATTCAGAGCTTTCTAGATAATGGGTTTCAGGATAACGTTTCCTATACCAGTACTGGTTTCCTGGGACACTAGTGTATTGGTTTCACAGAGATCTTCCTTTTAATTAGATAAGCGGATATGTTAAACCGTATGCTTTTGCTTAGTTAATGCAATAAGAAAAAAAATAATAATATAATAAATTATAATATATATATATATATATATATATATATAAAAAAAAAAAAAAAAAAAAAAATTATATATATATATATATATATATATATATATATATATATATATATATATATATATATATCATGGTTTTAATGCATAATGAAAGAAGTATAAGAATTCATACCAACTTCCCCCCAGTGGAAAGGGTTTGTTCCACCTGTGGTACAGTTGTACACCAGGATATTCCTAGGTCTGCAAGACAAAAGGAAGAAATGGAACAAAATATGTCAGTATAAATTGTTCTGAAGAGCACAATATATATATTATATAAAACACACCACTTTATAACAAGGCACCGTCACCTGCTGTACCTATTAACTCCAGAATACCAGGCAGCAGCTAATGTTGTGTTGACGACTACGTCTACGGGGATAAGATCAGCCACTGCATTGTTGGAAGCCCTCATGGTACGGAGAATTCCTTTTCCTGCCTTCAGAGAAAAATAAATAAACAGATTTATTAAACAAGCACTTAAAGGGGTTGTTCCCCTTTGATTTAACAGAGTGATATTCTGAAACAATTTGTAGTTGTTTATCCTTTTTTATTACTTGTGGTTTTTGAGTTATTTAGCTTTTAATTCAGCAGCTCTCCAATTTCAGCAGTCTGGTTGCTAGGGTCTGAATTCCCCTAACAACCATGCATTGATTTGAATGACAGACTGGAATATGAATAGAAAGATGAGTAATACAAATTAGCAATAACAATACATTTGTAACTTTACAGAGTCCTCCATCTCCTGCTCTTCCAGGGAGAAAAACACATATACAATATACCGCCCCGGAGTGCAGGATTTTGTGGCACATGAATTTTAGTATGATATAGATATGATGATGTTCAGAGACAGTTTGCTATTGGTCTTCATTTTCTTATTTTGTATGGTTTTTGAATTCTTATTTAACAGCTCTCCTGTTTGGAATTTTTTTGGCTGCTATTCCGTCGTTAAGGCCCATTTAAAGGAGAACTACTGGGGCATCTTTGGAGACACGGAGCTTTACTGCTAAAGGACTGTGGTTGCCTTGGACATAATTTCTCCTCTTCTTTAGTTAAGCTTTAGTTCTCCTTTAAAGGAGTACTGCACATCTGATCAAATGTGTTTCAATTCAGAATTGGCTTGTTCTAAGTCGGCTTGTTCAGTCACTCGAATTCTAATCGATTATCTGTGAAAGTTTAACAGATAATATACACTGGAAAAAGCCGGTTATTTGCATTTCTCAGTGAATCCCTAATTTCAAGTATTCGATTTTCCCCTTATAAAAAAAAAAAAATTAGTTACAGTCTGCAGTGAGTCGCTCTTAAATCTGAGAAAGGTACTTACTGCAATGAAGAGACCACTGGGGCCATTGAAATTATCGATCCAGCCCTACAGAAAAGAGAGAGGAATTGCAGAGGGATTCATTAGACGCGCAAAGAATAAAAATTGTTCCCCAATTGAAAAACATCACCAAAAAATAGTCCTAAAAGATTCTGCTTAGTTATACTAAATTTCTTTGGGATTTTTGTGCAGCTAAACATTCCATTACCAATTAAATTACTTTATCACTGTCTGTAGGGGTTTAGGCCACATTCCTATTAGGACCTTGTAAGATTATCACATTCAAGTACAGGTATGGGACCGGTTATCCAAAATGCTCGGGACCTGGGGGTTTCTGGATAACAGATCTATCCGTAATTTGGATCTTCATACCTTAAGTCTACTAGAAAATCATGTAAACATTACATAAACCCAATAGGATGGTTTTGCTTCCAATAAGGATTAATTATATCTTATTTTGGATCAAGTACCAGCTACTTTTTTTTATTATGGAGAAAAAGGAAATCATTTTTAAAAATTTGGATTATATTGATAAAATGGGAGACTGACTTTCTGTAATTCCGAGCTTTCTGGATAACGGATCCCATACCTGTACAATAGATATTGTATGGGTATAGGACACGTTATCCAGAAACCCATTATCCTGAAAGCTCAGAATTATGGCAAGACCGTCTCCTATAGACTCTATTTTATCCAAATAATCCATATTCTTAAAAATAATTTCCTTTTTTTCGCTGTAATATTAAAACAGTAGGTTGTACTTGATCCCAACTAAGATATAATTAATCCTTATTGGAAGCAAAACCAGCCTAATGGGTTTATTTAAGGTTTACATGATTATTATGGAAAGATCCGTTATCTGGAAAATCCCAGGTCCGGAGCATTCTGGATAACAGGTCCCATACCCCCTACCCCCAGTCAGTGCTGCTGACTGGGGTAGGGGATGCCTAATATTAGGTACCCCTTAGTGAATATAATCACCTTGAAACATGAGATAGCACTCCTATGTGCCAATGTATAAAATCAAATGAAAAGCACCCTGGGCCGATACATTTTTCACTGAAGGGAAGGTCACTGGCCCGAGGTCCAAGATAAGTGAACATTAAATTTAACTTTACAGGACTTACGGGAAACGGCTCTTTCCAGCTGGCACCAACAATGGATGGCCGGACGATAGCGATGTTAAGCTTGCTGCCTTCCTGCTGAACCACATATTCCGCCAAGGCTTTTGTATATGTGTATGTGTTCGGCCGGTCGCCTATAAGCTTTGGAGTGATGTTGTTTACCAGGCTGTCGTCCATCCACCTGTTACAATTGAATACAGGGTAAATTAGCAGTGACAACTGGCTGGCTGACTCTGGCCTCTTAAAGGAATACTGTCAAGGGGGAAAACATTTTTTTTTTCAAAACACATCAGTTAATAGTGCTGCTCCAGCAGAAATCTGCACTGAAATCCAATTCTCAAAAAAGCAAACTGGTTTTTTTTATACATTTAATTTTGAAATCTAACATGGGGCACATATTGTCAGTTTCCCAGCTGCCCCCAGTCATGTGACTTGTGCTCTGATAAATTTCAGTCACTGCAAGTTGGAGTGATATCACCCTCCTCCCTTTTCCCCCCAGCAGCCTAACAACAGAACAATGGGAAGGTAACCAAGGCAGAGAGTAGAAATGGACAGACAGATACCAATTTAAATAGTAATTTCACAGACAAATAACTTTAAGGGCAGAGACACACAGAAGATTCGGGGAGATTCAGTCACCCGGCGACCAATCACCTCTTCTTCGGGCGACTAATCTCCCCAAAAAGCCTTCCCGCCGGCTAGAATCTAAAACGCCGGCAGGATGGCACTCTGAGCGCTTCGTTTTCCGAAGTCGTCCGGAGTTTCCTCATGAGGCAACTTCGGGTGACTTTGGAAAAGGAAGCACTCAGAGTACAATCCCACTGGCGATTTAGATTCTAGCCAGCGGAAAGGCAGTTCGGGGAGATTAGTTGTCGAAGAAGAGGCGATTTGTCGCCAGGTCACTAAAGCTGGCCATAGACGCAAAGATCTCATCATACAAATCGAGGATTCGTCCGATTTTCGGACCATGTGTTTCGTTCCAAGGAGATCAGTCGTTTGGTCAATCGGACAGGTTAAAAGATATTTGTTGGCTGTCGATAATTTCTCTGCATGTAATGCTGATCTGACGATTTTCAGTGGGAGACTGTCACCAGCTTTTGTTGGACGTAACTTTCATACGATTGCTGTCAGGGGCAGAACATCGGCTGATCTGTTCTTTTACACTTTATTTGATCTGAATGGTTAGTGGCAGGTCGGGAGATTGGGAAGTGCAATCATACGAGGATTCGAACGGATCTTTGCATCTATGGCCATCTTAAATCTCCCGAATCTTTGCGTGTGTCTCTGCCCTAAAACCACTGGGAATGTGTGATGAATATATAGTGGAAAGAATTAAGTTTTTG
Source organism: Xenopus laevis (assembly GCF_017654675.1). NCBI lineage: Eukaryota > Metazoa > Chordata > Amphibia > Anura > Pipidae > Xenopus > Xenopus laevis. The sequence continues at coordinate 11,809,877 of NC_054378.1, forward strand.
TTTCAATGTGCAAAGTTTCATTTATTGTGCTTTTATCCCCTTTAACATGTAAATATATTTAAATAAGCTGAAGGGAGTTGCCTTCAACTCTTGTTGAAATTAAGCACCCACTCACAGCTGAAGTGTGTTGTAAGGATGCTGGAAGTTATAATGGGAGCTGGATAGCCCATAAAGGGGGTTCCACAAAGTCTGTTTTTGCCAGACGACCTCAGGACATACGAGTAGCATAACCAAAAAAGCACCAGGGCCTGCTTCTCCCCCCATGAGGCCTGGCAGAAGAGGCATACAATACCAGTAAGGGGATGGCTAGTTGCAGAGGTATAATTAGAGTGAGCCGGCCCTTCTGCCCACTTCCCGTCCAGCCTCCGCCCCTACCACATCCATCCCGACTCCGCCCAGATCCCCCCGACTCCGCCAAGATCCCACCCCAACTTTATGTAAATATATATGTCTATTTACTAGAGATCCAAGCAGAAAAAAAAATTGACACAACACTAACCAGGTCTCTTTTGATCCACAGTTGCGCAATATGTTTCTCACCAACCCCTTGGCTCTTGCTCCCAGTGGCCTAAAAGCAGGTGCTTATTTTTGAATTCTTGACTTGGAGGCAAGTTTCGGTTGTATAAAACCAAAAGCCTCCATTAGACTGCCAGCCCACATAGAGGCTACCAAACAGCCAATCACAGCACTTATTTGGCACCCCAAGAACATTATCATTCTTGTGTTGTTTATCATCACTTTTTATAATTGAACGTGGCTCATGGGTAAAAAAAAAAAAAAAAAAAAAAAAATTGGGGACCCCTGGTCTAAATCATTACCATCTGTTTAATGAACGGCTCTGCCTCTTCTTTATCTGTCAGAATTGGAACACTATCATTGGACGAAATTACTCTATTTTGGCTATATATGGCAAAATAGATTTTTATGTTAACTTCTATTTTAGCTCCCCTCCCACTGTCCTATTTTAATGGAGTGGGATGAAAACAGGAATATGAAAATCCTCCAACCATGCTGAAATAGAACTCAGTTATTTTTAGATGGCTAATAAATGAATGTGCAAATTATACACTTGAAGCATGCAGCATTGCAATCTATCTTATTCTTGTCTTAATAGTGCTGAGCAAAGATCTATGGCAAATTGTGCCTTTAAATCACATTGGTGACAGTCACCAAACATTTCGCTTGCTAGTCGGATTCCAGAGAGCGGGAGTTTAGTCATTCCCTCGGGCAGAATGGAAAGGTTCCAAGATATGCAGAGCAGGCTATCTCTGCACTCTCCATCCATCCTCAGATTAAAGCAAAGTCCCTCTCTGAACAGGAGACTGCAAAATGGGACGTTTTTCACTTGGTCAGTGATTTCTCGGTGGCCGCAACACAATACAGATAGAGAACAGCTGAAAGATATTGCCTTGAATTTACATTATACAATCAAATAGAGGGAAAGCATACCCAGTAGCCATGTACTGTAGATAGATAGGGAGAGGAAACAAGGAGAGAGTTTAAAGAACAAGAGCTATACGGAAAAAAAAAAATCATTCTATAGAGCTATTAGGGCTTTCTGCATGCTCAGAACTGAAAAAAGGTCACATTTATCAGATTTTTTTTTTGCAGGGGGGCCAGCGCTCTGTAGGTACCCCACTGTAAAAGGGTTCTTTATGAGCTCAGTGTCCAAAGGGAAATTTTTTATAACAAATAGTTGCGCTTTTTATAGTGTAGTTCCAGTGCTCAATGGCAAAAATACATATTCGCTCCTTCTTTAAATGTGCTGCATCTTTAAAAGGGGGTCAGGCCCGGACTGGCAATCTGCTGTATGGTTCCATAGAAAGTTACCATATAGTGGGCTGGAAGGGGACTGTTTGGGCTGGTAGGGGGCTGTTTGGGCCTCTGTGGACTTGGAATGGCAGGGCCTATTTTGACTCCCAGTCCAGGACTGAAAGGGTTTGTTCACCTATTGGACAATAAAGCTAATTTAACAGCCCGTGTCATAAAAAAACGTTATGTAATTTCTGTAATTTATTTTTATTACTTAAAATGTTTGCTTTCAAAGTACATACCATAGAAGTAGATCATCTCTGCAAAAACTCTCTCCATTCTCTCCAATGTTAAGTGATCTTTGATCCGAATGGCTGAATCTTGCCAGCCAATGGAATTAAAGATATGCAAATGAAGCAGCAGAGAGCATGCACAGTGCAGATTCAGTCGTGAACTTCCTTATTCGGCAGCCTCTTACACAGAGCGTACCCATAACAGAGTAGAGAACTGAGAGAGTTTTTGCAGAGATGATCCATAGCTTCTTTGGTATGTATCTCTGAAAGCAAATATTTTAGGTAATAAAGATAAATAAAGATAAAAATTTATGACAAGGGCTGTTAAATTAGCTCTACTGTTCAAAAGGTGAACAACCGTTTTAATGCAGATTGTTGTGGAAACTTAAGGAGCAAGAAAGAAATAAAGTAAATTTTTTCACTGATTATAAGGGCAGAATGCATTTATAACTTAAAGGAACAGTAACACCAAAGACGTAAAATGTAAGTCATGAAAATATAATGTAATATTGTTCTGCATTTGTACAACTGGTGTGTTTGCTTCAGAAACACAACTATAATTTATATAAACAAACTGCTGTGTAGCCATGTGGGCTCAAATTCAAAGCTGAAAAAGGAAAAAACAGCACAGAATACAGAGCAGATAACAGATAAGTTCTGTAGTATACAATGGGATTCTTCAGATCTTATCTGTTATCTACTGTGTATCCTGTGCTTGAATGGCTGCCCCCATGGCTACACAGCAGCTTGTTTATATAAACTATAGTAGTAATTATCTATCTACTGTGTATCCTGTGCTTGAATGGCTGCCTCCATGGCTACACAGCAGCTTGTTTATATAAATTATAGCAGTACGTATCTGTTATCTACTGTGTATCCTGTGCTTGAATGGCTGCCTCATGGCTACACAGCAGCTTGTTTATCTAAACTATAGTAGTACTTATCTGTTATCTACTGTATATACTGTGCTTGAATGGCTGCCCTCATGGCTACACAGCAGCTTGTTTATATAAACTATAGTAGTAATTCTCTGTCATCTACTGTGTATCTTGTGCTTGAATGGCTGCCCCCACGGCTACACAGCAGCTTGTTTATATAAAACTATAGTAGAGTTTCTGAAGCAAACAAACCAGTTTTACCAGTGCAGGGTAATAGTATATTATATTGTCATTCCTTTTTTATTTTTGTTTTTTCTGTGCATTTAAACAAAATGACTGCCACTGTAAAAAGGAGAACGGTAAGACAACAGCAAAAGAGCAACACAATGCAAACAAAACACTTACGCTAAAGACTCAATGAGTTTCTTTGGATCCACAGGGGGTGGGTAGACCATTTCCTCAATCTGCTTCCGGTTGCAGTTTGCGTAGGCTGTCGACACATGTATGAAAACTTCCAGTTTCTTCATCTTCTGGGCAAGGTAAATGAGCTGTCGTGTTGCAATGACATTCAGCTGCATGGCATCTCTAAACACAAGAACATATTGTGAAAATAAGAAACAAGCCTAAAGGAGTCAAAACGTATTGCATGCAAAATACTTTATTTTTTTATTTTAAGTGTTTTCAATTTAAAAAACATTTGAACCAAGCTTTTTAGATGTTGGCAAATGCCAGAGGGGCTGCTGTAAGATGCTATAGACATTCATTATTTATTGGGCATGAGGTGGGCTTTTTGGGACTTTGTGTAAATGGCAGTGCCTATTTTGGATATCAGTCCGGACCCGAGATTTATTCTTTAATTCCCAGAATGTTCATTTGCAAATTAATCAAAGCGCATGAATGCACCAGCCCTGCAGGTGGAAAATCCCTACATAGTCAAGCATAGCAATTAGCAAGAGGGTGCATTTTTATAGGAGCATCACCTCTGCAAGTCAAGTGTTGCAGGTGCAAGGCTTTTCAGCTCTCTAACTCTGAGTTAGTCAGTGACTTTAAAGGGGGCATAACTGTTAAGTCAATTTTTAATTGATCCCAAGCATGCAGCTCAGATTCAAACGTAGGGATGCACCGAATCCACTATTTTGGATTCAGCCGAACCCCCGAAACCTTTGCGAAAGATTCCGCTGAATACTGAACCTAATCTGAATCCTAATTTGCATATACAAGTTTAGAGTGGGAAGGGGAAACCATTTGTTTACTTCCTTGTTTTGTGACAAAAAGTCATGTGATTTCCCTCCCCACCCCTAATTTGTATGTGCAAATTAGGTTTTAGATTCGGTTCAGCCAGGCAGAAGGATTCGGCCAAATCCGAATCCTGCTGAAAAAGGCTGAATACTGGATTCGATGCATCCCTATTCAAAAGCAATAGTAACGACCCATGTGCCCCCCCCCCCATCATGTCTCTGATTGGTTACTGCCTGGTAACCAATCAGTGGACACCAAGAGAACTGCAAAGCAAGAAGTAATGCTTTGGCTATTATGTTAGACATCCAGTCACTCCAGCCTTTATACATAAAATTTTTGGCTAACTAACTATAGAATCTAGAACAATGTAGGGGGGGCAGACTATTATGGTTTCCTCTCAATCTGAGGAACCATCTTGGCCTATGTAAAGGAAAACTAATGTATTTTGTTTGGCAGTACAGACCCTGCACCTATTTTAAATTACCCTAACTAAATGAGCAAATGTCAAAAACAGATTTTTTTTTCCATATAGAGGACTAAGGATCTTTTTCGTCTTGGCATGACAGCATCCATTATTATGTGAATCGTCTGTTTCTTGAAAAATCTGAATTTTGTTAACTCAGCAGGATATCTTGGCAAACTAATGAGCCACCCTTTTAAACATATATGTTGTCTGGCAAAAATAACAAAAATGCTGACTGGTATTCTGTTACTGACTCTTGATCTAGGAGAAGTAACAGACAGCAAGGTAAAGAAATGCTATGGCAAGCTAGCTCCAGCAACATTAAATGGAGCTCCAGAGGAAAGTTTCATGCTTTATGCGTGACAATGAATGAGAGCAGGCATCAAGGAAGGAATGCTGGCAAAGCACAGTATGCACTGGACACCTTTATGTCACACGCTCAAATGAAAAGTTCTTGCTGGGCAGAATAGAGTTCACTACACACTGACACATTTATAACCTACAGACATGGTATGTTCTGATCTCAGGCATAGCTCAGTTTCTCTACTATGTCACTTTTCAAATGAGCTTTATTTTTTATGCTTGTTGCATCTCTTCTGCAGCTTTAAAGGAATAGTTCAGTGTGAAAATAAAAACTGTGTAAATAGATAGGCTGTGCAAAATAAAAAATGTTTCTAATATAGTTACAGTAGTTAGTCAAAAATGTAATATATAAAGGCTGGAGTGAACAGATGTCTAATAAAACAGCCAGAATCCAACTTCCTGCTTTTCAGCTCTATAACTGAGTTATTCAGCGACTTGAAGGGGGGCCACATGGTAAATTTCTGTTCAGTGAGTTTGTAATTGATCCTCAGCATTCGGCTCAGATTCAAAAGCAACAGTTATGACCCATGTGGCCCCCCTCAAGTCTGTGATTGGTTACTGCCTGGTAACCAGGGTAACCAGTCAGTGTAAACCAAGAGAGCTGAAAAGCAGGAAGTAGTGTTCTGACTGACATGTTATACATCAAATCACTCCAGCCTTTATACATTACATTTTTGGCTCACTAACTATATTAGAAACATTTTTTTATTTTCCACAGTCTGTCTATTTATCCAGTTTTTATTTTTATACTGAACAATTCCTTTAAAATGGGAGTCAACTCATTCAAAAAAAAAAAAAAACATGAATGGCTGCCCCCATGGCTACACAGCAGCTTGTTTGTATAAACTATAGTAGTACTTATCTGTTATCTATTGTGTATCCTATGCTTGAATGGCTGTCCCCATGGCTACACATAAGCTTTATATAAACTATAGTAGTACTTATCTGTTATCTACTGTGTATCCTGTGCTTGAATGGCTGCCCCCATGGCTACACAGCAGCTTGTTTATATAAACTATAGTAGTTCTTATCTGTTATCTACTGTGTATCCTGTGCTTGAATGGCTGCCCCCATGGCTACACAGCAGCTTGTTTATATAAACTATAGTAGTACTTATCTGTTATCTACTGAGTATCCTGTGCTTGAATGGCTGCCCCTATGGCTACAGAGCAGTTTGTTTATATAAACTATAGTAGTACTTATCTGTTATCTACTGTGTATCCTGTGCTTGAATGGCTGCCCCCATGGCTACACAGCAGCTTGTTTATATAAACTATAGTAGTACTTATCTGTTATCTACTGTGTATCCTGTGCTTGAATGGCTGCCCCCACGGCTACACAGCAGCTTGTTTATATAAACTATAGAAGTACTTATCCATTATCTACAGTGTATCCTGTGCTTGAATTGCTGCCTCTATGGCTACACAGCAGCTTGTTTATATAAACTATAGTAGTACTTATCTGTTATCTACTGTGTATCCTGTGCTTGAATGGCTGCCCCCACGGCTACACAGCAGCTTGTTTATATAAACTATAGAAGTACTTATCCATTATCTACAGTGTATCCTGTGCTTGAATTGCTGCCTCTATGGCTACACAGCAGCTTGTACTAAAAGCAAACTTAAACGTAAACTACCCCTCCTGAAATCCAATTTCCCTAGTTTTGTTTTTGTGATGGGAGACAGACATTCCTGTTTATCCAGCTTGCTATACAGGTAAAAGATAAAGATGGTTCAGTTGCACTTCGCCCAGAGGAGACATATCAAGTGTGTGATATTGCAGTTATGATGTGAAGTTACCTAAGTGACTCATTGAAGCGGACAGTGGCAGCACAGTGGAAAACAATATCAATGCAGTCTATTAACGTGTCTTGGTCTTCCTTGCTCATATCCAATTCCGGCTGGGTAAGCTCGCTGCTGATGGCGATAACTTTCTGTGCACAGTCGGGTTGCTCGTCTCTTAACCTATCAAACAACTGAAAGACCAAGAAAAAAAAACATGTATGATTATATTATTTTACGAAGTTCTTATATAGCTTGCAGTACACTCCTGTACCCGCATTCCGATATTCCGCGGTTACCCAACCCAATGCAGGACTCTGGCTTGCAGGGCTGCACAGGACTAAAAAAAAAGAGTTACAGTATCTGTCGGCAGTGGCGTAACTAGATATTACTGGGCCCCACAGCAAATTATTTTTCAGGCCCACAAAATGTTTAGAGGTTGACTTGTTTCTCCAATATTTATTGAAATTGTATATTAATTAGGGCCTCATTGGGCCCCTATACCTCCTGGGCCCCCCTGCAGCCGCAGGGTCTGCTTCCTCTATAGTTACGCCCCTGTCTGTCGGATATATTTAGCGAATGCACTAGCTTCAAACAAACAATAACTGCATCAACCGTGCATCAGTCTCAACCAAGCTGCCACTGTGTCAAGTACAATGATCAGAACCTCCCAAAGCCAAGTTATTGTGTTATATTCCATACATATTACCTATGGCCACGGTATCTGGGGCGTAATGGCTTTTACACGCTACAGTTACCAGAGGAGATACCACAATCTTTTTCTGAAATTACGGCAATGATATACTGTTAAATTTTACTACTTATCTTTCTATTCTGCCCCTCTTTTGTTCATCTTCTAGTTTCTCTTTCAAATCACTGCCTGGTTGCTCGAGTAAATTGGACCGTAGCAACCAGATAGTTGGCGAACAAACCACTAAATAATTTAAAAACTACTACAAATACAAAATAAAGCCCTATTGCAAATTGTCTCCGTACACCACACAATGAAAGAAAATATAACAGTGAACTGCCCCTTGAAACTATACAGGTATGGGACCTGTTATCCAGAATGCTTGGGACCTGGGGTTTTCCAGATAAGGCATCTTTCTGTAATTTGGATCTTCATACTAGAAAATCATGTAAACATAAAATAAAGTGAGGAGGCTGGTTTTGCTTTCAGTAAGGAATAATTATACCTTAGTCGGGATCAAGTACAAGGTACTGTATTATTATTACAGAGAAAAAGGAAATCATTCTTAAAAATTTGGATTATTTAATTATACTGGAGTCTAAGGTAGAGTCCTGCATGGAACCAATTTGTTAAACCCGAACCCGACCTGCAACTCGCACCCGCTACCCAACCTGACCCGCAAGTACCTTATCCGCAACCTGATCCGAGACCCGCTGACCATCAAGAAACATGTGCTGTCATTGTAAACCGGAAGTGACATCACAAGAAGTAGGCGCGATCATAAAAAAAGGAGTAAAACAGGAAGTGCTGTCATTGTAAACCGGAAGTGACATCATTAGAAGTAGGCGTGATCAAAAAATAAAGAGTAAACTTGCTATGGAGAAGCCCCACGACCCGCAAAACCTCCGACTCTGCGTCTATACTCGCTCCCGACACTTCTACCTGCAAACCGCAGGGTACCTGACCTGCTGCAGGACTCTAGTCTAAGGGAGATGGCCTTTCCATAATTCTGAGCTTTCTGGATAACTGGTTTCTGGATAACGGATCTTATACCTGTACCAGTAAGACAGCTAAGATTGCTTCGGACATGTCTTAAAAAGCATAATTAACAAAAGAGCTATGTTTTACTGCTCGGGCTCCCACGATGAATTATCAGCTGTTAGAGGAACGGCACAATCAGCAAAGTCTCTGCAATTAATTAAAGAGGCAACTTGCCACATTGATTGGAATCGGAATGGTAACAAATTGGGTGCATCATTTTACAATTGTAAGAGAGAGAGAGAAAAGAAAGAAGAAGAGTGGCAGTGATACAGAAGCTAAGGAAGGCTTGTTATTATGCTGCCAGGGCATTGGTGCTGAAGGTCTGCAGGATATATTTATCACTGAAATGTTTCCAAGGCATGAGAGGAAAATGCCAGTGTAGGTCACACACCAAATGAAATGTATTTTATGCCACTGAAGTACAAATTCTAGAATGAGGGTTACACTGTATCTGCATTCATCAAATCTTGTGCAAATTGAATGCAATTCTGGCCTTGTAGGCTTGCAATCAGCCAGTCCAACCAGTCACATCAGAGTCACAGCCAGGAAAGCGGCATGTGTTGAAAGGACATGTACATGTGTGCGTTATCCGGAAACCCATTTTCCAGAAAGCTCCGAATTACAGAAAGGCCATCTCTCATAGACCCTATTTTATCTAAATAATCCAAATTTTTAAAAAATGATTTGCTTTTACTTTGTAATAACAAAGCAGTAGCTTGTACTTGGTCCAAATTAAGATATAACAAATCCTTATTGGATGCAGAACCAGCCTATTGGGTTTATTAAATGTTTACATGATTTTATAGTAAACTTAAGGTATGAAAATCCAAATTATGGAAAGATCCGTTATTTGGAAAACCACAGGTCCCGAGCATTCTGGATAATAGGTCCCATATCTGTACTTTAAAGCAGCTACCTTCTGATGTTGGCTGCATGCAAGTTGCAATTAATCTCTGTGAAGCTACACACACAAAACACACTTAAAAACTGGCTGGTACCCCCAGTTAACATCGAGCAGCACCAGTTATCCACATTATCAGGACAATTGAATTTAACCATGTGTGGCTGCACCTATTTTAAATAAAGCCCTGGTCTTTTAAAGGAGAACTAAACTAAAAATGAATATGGTTAAAAATGCCATTTTGTATATACTGAACTTATTGCACGAGGCTAAAGTTTCGGCTTGTCAATAGCAGCAATTATCCAGGACTTCAAATTTGTCACAGGGGGTCACCATCTTGGAAAGTGTCTGTGACACTCACATGCTCAGTGGGCTCTGAGCAGCTGTTGAGAAGCTAAGCTTAGGGCTCGTCACTAATTATCCAGCAGAAAATGAGGTTGGTCTGTAATATAAGATGATGCTACAGGGCATCTTAAATTCTGGTGCTAATTGTGACATTTCTATTCTATGTGTACTGTATATTGTGAGTGGGTCCCTAAGCTCAGTAAGTGACAGCAGCACAGAGAATGTGCAGTGAATCAGCAGAAAAGAAGATGGGGAGCTACTGGGGCATCTTTGGAGACACAGATCTTTACTGCTAAAGGGCTGTGGTTGCCTTGGGTTGGTACAGAAACCCAAAACATAATGTACAACTTTTCTAGCTACTTCTTTAGTTAAGCTTTAGTACTCCTTTAATTCACAGTGTATAATTTCCCAGAGATGTCATAATATAAAACATAACCTTTAACATTACACTTCACTATACCTTGGATCCACTTACTAACAAATACCACTCTCGGTCCGAGCACCATGTCGATGTACGATTTTGAAAGCACAGTCAGATTTTGGCAGATACATTTAGAGACATGGCAGCCATCACCCCTGCCAAGAGTGAGCTCATCTGTACCTGGTGTATCCAAGTACAGTATTAATAAGCTAATCCCCCACTTTTTGTAGCAAAGCTCACTGTTGTTGTGCCGCATTCATAACATTCTAATGTATTCCCCAGCACTGTACAAAAGGGAATAATAGAATATAAACACACTGATTCCCATGGAAAGGCAGCCTTAGGGGCAAGGCTGTATAAAGATAAAGGAAGAGATATTTCAAAACTGACAAATCATTTAGGACAGCTTTTAACGGGCAACTATCATAGGAAAATTGCTTCCCCCACCGGAGATGCAGTCTAATGGCTCACACACTCCGGTTCGAGGAAATAATACTAAGTGGTCCAAAAAATGATTGTAGAAAGCGCTATACCATACACACACAGACTGAGCTTTCTACTCAAAGCATTTCAAAAACGTTCACTAGGTGCCAACCTTCCCACTCGTAACTTGGGGCCTTGCATAGGTATCATATGCAAGCCTGTCACCTTAAAAGGATACTGTCATGGGGGAAAAAAAATTCAAAACAGTTAGCGCTGCTCCAGCAGAATTTTGCACTGAAATCCATTTCTCTAAAGAGCAAACACATTTTCTTTTCTATTTAATTTCGAAATCTGACATGGGGTTGGACATAGGGGCACATTTACTAAGGGTCGAATATAGAGGGTTAATAAACCCTCGAAGTAAAATCATACGAATTCGAATAAGGATTTAGCGCAAATCCTATGATCGAACGATGAAATCTTTCGATTGGAACGATTCGAAGGATTTTAAATCGATCGATCGAAGGATTTTCCTTCGATCAAAAACAACCTTAGAAAACTGATGGGGGAAGGTCCCCATAGGCTAACATTGTACCTCGGTAGGTTTAAACTGCCGAAGTATGTAGTCAAAGTTTTTTTTAAAGAGACAATACTTCGACTATCGAATGGTCGAATAGTCGAACGATTTTTACTTCGAATCAAAGTCATAGTCAAAGGTCATAGTAGCCTATTCGATGGTCAAAGTACCCAAAAAAATACTTCGAAACTCGAAGTTTTTTTACTTCGAATCCTTCACTCGAGCTTAGTAAATGTGCCCCATATTGTCAGTTTCCCAGCTGTCCCTAGTCATGTGACTTGTGCTCTGCTAAATGTCAGTCACTCTTTACTGCTGTACTGCAAGCTAGAGTGATATCCCCCCCCTCCCTTTCCTCGCAGCAGCCTGACAACAAAACAATGGGAAGGAAAGCTGTTCCATCCTAAAGTGCTGGCTCTTTCTGAAAGAACACGACCAGTCAAAATGACCTGAGATGGCTGCCTACACACCAATATTACAACTAAAAAAAATATATACTTGCTGGTTCAGGAATTACATTTTTATACTGTAGAGGGAATTATATGCAGTATAAACAGTGTAATTTAGAAATAAAAACCACATCATAAAAATCACGACAGAATCCCTTTAAGAATTTGGTACGGTACAACTGGAGTCTCCGTTTCCAAACACAGCACCAGCTAATTCTAATTGGTCCAGAGGGTGTACTGTTCTGTGGTGCCTGGATCTGAGAAATGGAATTATTATGGATTTTTTGTGGGTTCTAACCAGAAATCTAAATTGATCAAGTATAGCATTTGCTGACATGGAAGAAATTGGGAGGTAAATGAATCAAGTGGCAGTGCACATAATGTAGATGCAAGTATTGGCTACAAGCAATTACAATTAGAAGTGGGTAACAGTAAATGGTGAGAGAGAGAGCTATTGCTGTCTCCTGAGAGAAAGGAGAGGATGTGGGAGAAGTTGCCTGAGCCAGTTTACATTTGCTGAATGCTTGAATGTGCAGTGCAAGAAAGAACAAAAAGCAAATATCTCTATAGCACAGAGATAAAAGAACAAGGATACCTGGGAAGAGAAAGGGTAAATTCAAGAGGTAATGTGTGACAATAATATGACTTGTACATACTAGGGATGCACTGAATCCCAGTCTTTTTTTTGTCAGAATTCAGCTGAATTGAATTGCTTGGCGTAACCAGACCCGAACCCTTAAAACAATGTGAATTTAGGTCATAAGGAAATGGGAAAACAATTCTGCATATGAAAAATCAGGGTTCAGACTTAATTTGGCAGAAATCCTAAATGGTGGATTCTGTGTACCCCTAGTAGATACAGGGGTCTTAAATTGCATACGGTTTTATCTCTTTTTATGCACAATTTGGTTCACTATTATTTTCATTTTCTATTTATATATGACTGACATATTGTGCAGCACTGTACAGAGTTTATACATTACTGGCACAATCTAAGGTTCCAATCACATTCAGACAGAAGGGTTCATTTTATCGGGAGCCGATTAACCAGGAGGAAACAGGAGTACCCATAGGAAACCCACACTCACAGTGCTAAGTTTTATGCCCCCATGCTGCCCATAGCAAGAGTTACATAGAAAAATAGAAAAAACCCTAGGTCCCGACCATTCTGATTAACAGGTCCCATACCTGTACTCAGGGCCGCCATCAGGGGGGCACAGGGGGTACAAGTGTACCGGGCCTGGGCCTGAAGGGGTGCTCGGCAGTGCTGAACTTTTCGAAGGGCTGGGCACCCCTTGATGGTGCCGAAGCTGAAAAAGCCGAACAGCCGAAATCCCGAATCGGCGGAAAGACCCGAAGATAAGAAAATAGCCGAAGCCCGGAATCGGCAAAAGGACCCAAAGTCCCGAAAACAGCTGAAATTGATGTCCTGAAGCGGCAAAAAGACCCAAAGTCCCAAAAACATCGGAAATGGAAGTCACGAAAGGAGGCAAAGTTGAAGTCCTGAAGCCACTAGTTCAATTCCTCTGAACACCTGCCAAAAAAGCCGAACAGCCGAGTCCCGAAGCCACAAAAATAGCCAAAGTCCCGAAGCCGGAAAAAGTCCTGAAGCATCGAAAACAACCGACTAAATTGAAGTCCTGAAGCGGTGAAAAGACCCGAAGTCACGTAAACAGCCGTAATTGAACTCCGGAAGCGGCAAAAGTGACCCAAAGTCGCAAAAGGAGGTGAAGTTGAAGCCACGAGTTGAATTCCTCTGAACACCAATGTGTTTTTTTTTGTTTTTTTTAATCCCCTGGCCACCAATGTATTATTTTAATAATCTATAGGCCCCTGCCACCAAAGTTTTTTTTAAAAAATATTCTTTGGGGCCTCAATTTCTTTTTTAATTTATAGGGGGGCCCTGGTCCCCAATAGCTTTTTATAACTTGTGTGTGGGGGGTTTACCTTTTTTAGCGCTGATGTCTAGTTGGTCTTTTAACTGTGATGAGGAGTGGGCAGGATCTGGGATGGGGCTTGGGTGGGCGGGGCCCAAGGGGCCCTGAAAATTATATTGTACGGGCCCCGGGATTTCTAATGCCGGCCCTGCCTGTACTGAACCCAAACCTTATGCTTGCTCATGCTTTGACTGACCCCCTTCTCCTTTATTTGGGACCCACCTATATCACTCATGTCTCGAGATTCCCTATTTGCACCCTGAAGACCAGGATACAGTGGAACAGCTATGGGTTAAATTGTGTAGCGTCTTAACTGACAAAGAGGAATGTGTGTGGGAACATTACATGACATTTCCTGACTTGTAGGGACATTATTCTTTAAAGGGCCCCTATGGCCAAAACGTTGTACCCCTCACACCAGAGTTATCGAATAACAGGACACATACTCCAGATGTGAAGAAACAATAGTATTTTTTTAACAATAGCCCCCTATTGAGCGCTGTGTCCCCATACTGGGAGCCCACGGAATTCACGGCTGCATATACACTACTATATACTGTACACTTGAGGCATTACCTTACAGCTCATCATTTCTGCGACTCTTTCTTTTGGCTTCTGGCCAGCTTTGGGCCTGACCAGGACATACACGGCCTTGGTGTTGGGGCACGATCTCAAAAGCTTCTCCAACAGAACTTTTCCCATGAAGCCAGTGGCTCCAGTGATGAGGACATTCTTCCCCCGATAGAATTCTGGTATGGATATCATGATGAACTAGTCCTAAAGTAGGAGAAGAAGAAAGCAAATATATTTAACGCAATCAAACCCAGTCAATAGTGATTACATTCTACAAATTAGGGATACACGAATCCACTATTTTGGATTCAGCCTAACCCCTGAATCCTTCGGGAAAAATTCGGCCGAATGCTGAACCGAAACCTAGTTTGCATATGCAATTTAGGGGTGGGAAGGGGAAAACATTTTTTACTTCCTTGCTTTGTGACAAAAAGTCACCCGATTTCCCTCACTGCCCCTAATTTGCATATGCAAATTAGGATTCGGATTGGGCAGGCAGAAGGATTCGGCCAAATCCTGCTGAAAAAGGCCAAATCCTGCCCGAATCCTGAACTGAATACTGGATTCGGTGCATCCCCTAATGCTTATTGGAGGCAAAACTAGCCTTTAGGGTGTATTTAATGTTTACATGATTTTCTAGTAGACTTAAAGGTATGAAGATCCAAATTACGTTATGGTCCAATATCTGGGAGGAAAAAAAAAACAGGTCCTTGAGAATTCTGGATAACAGGTTACCTGCATATCAGCCCTGTAAATCATTATGTTTATCTGACTTTACTGAGAGCAAATGACGCGCCCAAGACTTGTTTCTGTAACTCGTTTCTCTCCAACTTTCTCAGTGCACAGGGTTAATGAGTCAGGATCCCATGTGTTATAATATAATTATGATCTCATGCTTAGAAGTCTTTAAAGACTGCGGGGCCGGATGGGAGCCATAAAATTCTCCCCGGAGGGCCACACCTAATCACACTCCATTAAATATAACAACAAAACAAAAATATATTTACTGTAGCTAATGAGAGTGATGAATGCAAATGAATACAGTACAGGTATGGGACCTGTTATCCAGAATGCTCGGGACCTGGGGTTTTACAGAAAATGTGTCTTTCTATAATTTGGATCTTCATACCTTAAGTCTACTAGAAAATCATGTAAACATAAAATAAACCCAATAGGCTGGTTTTGCTTCCAATAAGGATTAATTACATCTTAGATGGGATCAAGTACAAGCTACTGTTTTATTATTACAGAGAAAAAGGAAATCATTTTAAAAAATTTGTATTATTTGGATAAAATGGAGTCTAGGGGAGAAGGCCTTTCCGTAATTTGTAGCTTTCTGGATAACAGATCCCATACCTGTAGCGACGTGCGGGCCAGCCTGAAGCCGTACGTCCTCAGGCGGAGTCGGGCTGAACTTTAGACTCCATTCTCCCCACCTGCAGCCTTTTTCTGCCCCACTTCTGCCTGTGCCCTAGCCTTTCTATATACTTGCGCAGGCCCCACCCCTTTTGTGACATCACTTTGGGGTGGGCATATAAAGAAGGGAGCGCACCGGGTTAGGGTCAGGTTTGGGCTGGGGTGCAGCAGGTTAGGGTCGGTGCGGATTGAGTTTTTCTCGACCCACACATCGCTAGAATACAGGTATGGGATCCGTTTTTCGGAAACCTGTTATCCAGAAAGCTTCGAATTACAGAAAGCCTTTCTCTCATAGACTCCACTTTATCCAAATAATACACATTTCTTTAAATGATTTCCTTTTTTTCATTGTAATAGTAAAACAGTAGCTTGGACTTGATCCCAACCAAGATATAATTAATCCTTATTGGAAGCAAAACCAGCCTATTGGGTTTATTTAATGTTTATATGATTTTCTAGTAGACAATGTATGAAGATCCAAATTATAAAAAGATCCGTTATCCTGAAAAACCAAGCATTCTGGATAACAGGTCCCGTATCAGTACATTGGAAATTAGCTTGGACTTGTTTTTTTGGGAGGAAGACCCCTGTATATTAGGGATGCACCGAATCCTTCTGCCTGGCCAAACAGAATCTGAATTTGCATATGCAAATTAGGGTTGGGAGGAAAAGTGTGCGACTTTTTGTCACAAAACAAGGAAGAAAAAATGTTTTCCCTTCTCAATCCTAATTTGCATATGCAATTTAGGATCCAGTTCTGTATTCGGCCGAATCTTTCGCAAAGGATTTGGGGGTTCAGCTGAATCCAATATAGTGGATTCGGTGCATCCCTACTTTAAATGGAATTTAGTTGCCTTTCGATCAGTGGTTCTAATGAAATTCTCCTTGGGCCATTTAAACTGCATGCCCGCTCTTGCTTTATGAAGGGGACGTATTTTGGAAATGAACACGACTGCAGTTCTGCGCAGCACTACTCAAACTGCATATAATTTATCTTTTCAGACTCTGCTTTGCCGATAAACAGCCGTAATGTTAATAAGTCACTGCATTTTGCTGGGTTATAGTGCAACAGATTAATAGAAGTCAGTTATTGGGACTAGTGGCGGTAAGATAAGAGGTTCCACCTTATCAGAGCAAACTGCAATCTATTGATTAGAGGCAGCAATATTCTAGTGATATGGAGGTGAGGGTGAAAGGCAGGCAATAAAATCAGGGATAAGTAAAATAAGTCCATAAAATACCCGGACAGATAAGATGAGTAAAGGAATCAATACAGAGAGTGCTGTGTATTGGCCCGGGTCCATCAGATGCAGAGCTATGGGAAAGTATGGTACAGAGCGGTACTGGGAGCCACAGAGCAAAGCCTGCAGGGAATAAATATGCAGCAGAGCAGAAAGGCAGCCCGTTAACCATTGTTATACAAAGTCTTGTTGTATCAGCACAGGCTGAACCTTCATTATTCAAACATGAGGCAAAGGAGTCGCTAAAACTGGCAATTTATCCAACATCCTTAATTCTAATCCAGTGTTATTCAACTAGACCCCTCCAGCCTATTTAGAGGGGTAGTTGACCATTAAATTAACTTTTAGTATGATGCTGATAGGGATAGGAGATTCTTACACTGCTTGCAACTGATCTTTATGTTTTATGGTATGTGAATATTTTTGCTCTGCACCTCTCCAGTTTGGAATTTCAGCAGCTATCTGGATGCTAGGGGCCAGTTTACCCTAGCAACCGTGGAGTGTTGCCAGTGAAAGATAGGAAGATGAATAGGAGAAGGCCTGGGATAGAAACAGAATAAAAAGAATAATAGTTTTTTTGGTTTATTTAGGGGGTTTTTTTGGCTGCAGGGCCAGGGACCGAATACAGCACCGATATGCAAATTAGGGGCGGGAAGGGGAAAAGGTGGAGGAATTTTTTTTTACTTTGTTTTGTAACAAAAAGTCATGTGATTGCATAAGAAAATTAGGATTCGGTTCGGAGAGACACAAGGATTCGGCCGAATCTGAATCCTGATGAAAAAGGCCAAATCCTGGCCGAATCTAGGGTTGCCACCTTTTCCTAATTTTTTTACCGGCTGGTGGGGGCGGGAACAAAAAGGGGCGGATTGTGATGTCAAAAGGGGCGGGCCATGATGTAAAAGGGGGCGGGCCACATCGAACAAAAGTTACGTTTCCAAGGTATTGGGGGCGGGCCGAGGGGTCTTTTTAAGGGTATTACAGATTTACCGGCAGCTACATTGCCGATAAATTTGTAATACTGGCCCCGGCCTTGGCAGGTGTTTTACCGGCTAGGCAGGTAAAATACCGGCCGGGTGGCAACCCTAGCCGAATCCTGGATTCGGTGCATCCCTACTGGAAAGAGAAAATAAATAATTCAAAAACTATAAAAACATGAAGGCCAATTGCAAGACTGCCTAGAATAATCTGTACTAAAAGTGTACCCCTTTAAAAATGCTAAAAATCTAAAAAAGGCTAGAGCCCCTGCAACTCAACGTTCTGGATGTTCCAGTCTCTTTTCACGGCTTTGCCGGATTACAGAACTCGCTCTCCGCTGGCCATAAATCTGATCGCCCTCTGAGGGTACGTCCTGGGTGACATCTGTCAGCTGAGGGGGAGAGGAAAAAATCTATGTTTTATAAGCATGAGTTGCACAGGGAGTGGATTTGATTGTCCTTTAGATCTATATGTTGAATGCAGAAATGATAAAAATGAAAACAGAAATGTTACTGGCTTTAAGAAATCATGTTTGGCTTTAATTTAATAAGCCCTTGGGTACCTATAATGGTAATAAAGGAATGTAGGGTTAACACACACGCACGCAAAAAGTGATATTACAAAAATCAGTAGAAATACTACTAAAGAGCCACTGGTTCCCCTTGAAAGGGTAGTAGCAATGCAACAACTGTCAGTTCGCTGACAGGTAGGAGGGTACAAGTTGGTCCTGACTGCATTCCCATCATTCAAGTTCTCTGAATGCTATTAAAAAACAAAATTTATAAAAATGTTGCGCTTAATTTTTTTTCCCAGTCGTAAAGGGGTTGTTTACCTTCCAAACACTTTTTTCAATTCAGTTGTTTTTAGATTGTTCCCCAGAAATAAAGACTTTTTTCAATTAATTTCCATTATTTGCTTTTTTATTACTTTTCCAAAATCTAAGTTCATAGTTGCATGTCCCTGTCTCTGGTGTTTGAGTCTGGCAGCTCAATAATTCAGACGCAGACTCTAAACTGTTACAATTTTGCAACATTTAGTTGATCCATTTCTCATCAGCATCTCTGGAGTATCAGCAACTATTGTATCAATTCTAACAGCTGCCTGTAATGAAACCCAGAGATTCTGCTCAGCATGGACAAAGATAAGAAATGCATCAACTAAATGTATCCATTTTGAACAGTTTACAGGGTCGGCGACCCCCCTTGCCGGAGCTGCTTTACACTTACAGTCATTGGAAAAAGTCGTTATTTCTGGTGATCTCTCATCTTCCATAGACTCCATTTTATCCAAATAATCCACATTTTTAAAAATGATTACCTTTTTTTTGGAATTAATAAACAGAAGCTTGTACTTGAGCCAAACTAAGATACATTTAATCCTTATTAATAGCAAAGCCAGCCTGTTGGGTTTATCTAATGTTTACATGATTTTCTAGTAGACTTAAAGGGATACTGTCATGGGAAGAAAAAATGTTTTTAAAATGAATGAGTTAATAGTGCTGCTCCAGCAGAATTCTGCACTGAAATCCATTTCTCAAAAGAGCAAACAGATTTTTTTTTTTTATTCAATTTTGAAATCTGACATGGGGCTAGACATATTGTTAATTTCCCAGCTGCCCCAAGTCATGTGACTTGTGCTCTGATAAACTTCAATCACTCTTTACTGCATGTTGGAGGGATATCTTCCCCTCCCTTCCCCCCCCCCCAGCAGCCAAACAAAAGAACAATGGGAAGGTAACCAGATAGCATGTAGTAAATAAAGCAGCAGCACTCCGGTATATGTGAAAAACTTGCAAACTTTTACTTCAATGCAATAGGCAACGTTTCGGGCTACGCAGGCCCTTTGTCAAGCCATTGAATGGCTTGACAAAGGGCCTGCGTAGCCCGAAACGTTGCCTATTGCATTGAAGTAAAAGTTTGTAAGTTTTTCACATATACCGGAGTGCTGCTGCTTTATTTACTACATGTACACGTTGCCCTGGCAGGGGGTACGGCGTGCACCCGGGGCTGCAAAGAGCTTAATCCGCTTTTGAAGCACACCTTATCTACAATTACTGGTAACCAGATAGCAGCTCCCTAATGGTGGCCATACATGGAGAGATCCGCTCATTTGGCGATGTCGCCAAACGAGTGGATCTCCCTCCGATATGCCCACCTTGAGGTGGGCAATATCGGGCTGATCCGATCGTGGACCCTAGGGCCCAACGATCGGATCCTAGCGAACGCGCGGTCGGATCGCGGGACCGCATCAACGAACAACGGGATTTTTAGTCCCATCAGATCGAGATCTGGCCGACTTTCGGCCAGATCTCGATCGTGAAAGCCCGTCGGGGGCCCCCATACACGGGCCAATAAACTGCCGACTCGGTCTGTCGGCAGCTTTTATCGGCCCGTGTATGGCCACCTTAACACAAGAAAACAGCTGCCAGGTAGATCTAAGAACAACACTTAATAGTAAAAACCCATGTCCCACTGAGACACATTCAGATACATTGAGAAGTGCAGGCACAAGTCACATGGCCAGGGGCAGCTGGGAAATTGACAAATTGTCTAGCCCCATGTCAGATTTCAAAAGTGGAATATTAAAAAATCTGATTGCTCTTTTGAGAAATGGATTTCAGTGCCGAATTCTGCTGGAGTAGCACTATTAACTGATGCGTTTTGAAAAAAACATGTTTTCTGATGACAGGATCCCTTTAAGGTATGAAGATACAAATTACAGAAAGATCGGTTATCCAGAAAACCGAGCATTCTGGATAACAGCTCCCATACTTGTACGATAATATTTGACATACAAAGACACTGTTATATTAGAGTCCTCTTTTTATACCCAATCAACAGGAAACGCACTCCCTTGTAGTATTCCAAGGGAAACAGAGGGGAAGCCAAGCACATTCCTCTGGAGTTTGGCCTGTAAAATGTTTATTCCAGAAAACCTACTGGGTTCATAGAGGATATTCTTGCTACATTTCTAGAATGGGCAGCTGGCAGCACCACGGATACTACCGATACTAAGGACGGCATTCAAAGCATGTATCTGCAAAACAACTGGCCCAACAGGCATGGTGCGCATTGCTCGGGGAGCATTAAGGCAGAAATACAGTGGCCAAAACTGTGGCATCCAACCAATCATATACAATGCTATGATTTCCTTTCTATTGTTCCACTTGGTTGTGTGGACAGCCTTAACAATCAGAACAGCGGGAAGCAGGGCCGATATCAGGTGGGAAAGCGGTGGGACCTGAGATAGAAAGGTGTGATTCACAGGGTTACAAAAGGGATTGAGATGGGTCTAAAGGTGGCCATAGACGTTACAATTACGATCTATCCCGGAACAGAGGTTTCCAAGAAAGATCATCTGTTTCAACACATACG
The DNA here is from genome assembly GCF_017654675.1 of Xenopus laevis. Lineage (NCBI taxonomy): Eukaryota > Metazoa > Chordata > Amphibia > Anura > Pipidae > Xenopus > Xenopus laevis. The sequence goes on from NC_054378.1 coordinate 11,831,007, forward strand.
TGTAGAGCTTAAAGGGATACGGTCATGGGAAAAAACATGTTTTTCAAAATGAATCAGTTAATAGTGCTGCTCCAGCAGAATTCGGCACTGAAATCCATTTCTCAAAAGAGCAAACAGATTTTTTTATATTCAATTTTGAAATCTGACATGGGGCTAGACATATTGTCAATTTCCCAGCTGCCCCCAGTCATGTGACTTGTGCTCTGATAAACTTCAATCACTCTTTACTGCTGTACTGCAAGTTGGAGTGATATCACCCCCCTCCCTTTCCCCCCCAGCAGCCAAACAAAAGAACAATGGGAAGGTAACCAGATAGCAGCTCCCTAACACACTATAACAGCTGCCTGGTAGATCTATTCTAAGAACAACACTCAATAGTAAAAACCCATGTCTCACTGAGACTCCTTCAGTTACATTGAGAAGGAAAAACAGCAGCCTGCCAGAAAGCATTTCTCTCCTAAAGTGCAGGCACAAGGCAGATGACCAGGGGCAGCTGGGAAATTGACAAAATGTCTAGCCCCATGTCAGATTTTAAAATTGAATATAAAAAAATCTGTTTGCTCTTTTCAGAAATGGATTTCAGTGCATAATTCTGCTGGAGCAGCACTATTAACTGATGTGTTTTGAAAAAAACATGTTTTCCGATGACAGTATCCCTTTAATCATCAGATATACAAGTAGAAACAATAGAATTCTACCTGTATCTAACGATTCAGCACCTTCAGGGTCAGTCCACACGAGCAGAAGGCAGTTCGGGGAGATTGCTGGGGTGACTAATCTCCCTGAATCTGCTCGTGTGGACTGACCCTCAAAGGCACCAGATAAAAATCTTCCGTCCAGCCCGATCAATGAGCCGACCGATATCCAGGTTTTCTGCCGATATCGGTCAACTCGTCTTCCACCATACACGCACCGAATAAGTAAACCAAAATTTGTTTTGTAAGATATTAACGGTGTTTATGGCCACCTTAACTGGGTTGTGACGATTGTGAAGGAAGATCTGGATTTTCTTATTCACTGGGACCACTTGTTGGGAGGAGGGCCCTGCTAATTTCATAAAGTTATGGAATCTCTTATGTGGACACTTATGCAATATGGGAAGGCCATCTCCCATGGAGCCCATTTTAAGTAAATAATTGTAATTTTTTTCCCCCAATAATTTCCTTTTTCACTGTAATAATAAACAGTACCTTGTACTTGATAGTAACTAAGCTTATGTCTAGGGCATTAGATGATCTGTGGCCACTTCAAGCATTTGCACCAACATCACTAATAAAGAAATATATATCCCTTATATGTACCTGCCCTATTCTAACTGACCTAAGTGCAAGTGTACTAACGAAGTTTTGTTAGGCAGAAACGAACGTAACGAAAGTGCGCTATAAATTAACGCTAGTGAAACTTTGCCAGAGTGGCGCAAAGTGTGGTGAAGCCTTTGCAGGCAAAAATCCACTCTTTAGTGAATTTGCCACATAGCCAGTTAGCACTATTGTCTATTTTTGTAGCCGTGACTGCTGCTAGTACCTCAGTGTGTCTTCACCCTAAAGCTGGCCATAGATACTTCCCCATCTCCCGACCTGCCATTAACCATTCAGATGAAATAAAGGAGTAAAAGAACAGATCAGTCGATGTTCTGCCCCTGACAGCAATCGTAATCGTACGAAAGTTATGTCCGACAAAGCTGGTGACAGTCTCAAACTGAAAATCGTACGATCGGCAATACGGCAGCCGACAGAAATCTTTTAACCTGTCCGATCGACCAGGGGATCTCCGTGGGACGAAAAATGTCGGGACTCTGCATAAAACGGTCCAAAAATCGTACAAATCCTCGATTCATACAATCGGATCTTTGAGTCTATGGTAATCTTAAGACTCATAGCACTTTATCTTTCTAATGCAGTGTCGCTTGAAAGCCTAACAGTCTCAGCTTACTCACCTAGTGAGCCTAAGGGTCTAAATACTTTATAATCTCAGCGATTGAGGTATTGAAGAGATGACTCCCATTTTGTTCATTTTCCTTCCAGCGGAAAATGAATGATGCGAAGCAAGATGGATCAAGAAATGAAAGGCCATCTGTCTTCCAGCACCACACACATTTTATTGGTGAATCACCTTTTTTTGGATGGCATTAGTAAAGCCCTGGCTCATGCTGACTCACTAATATACAGCAATGCCAAGTTAAGGCTAATTAAATGTTTTCATTTTTTTTTAATCAATAAACAATCCACCATCCCTTAATTATGTTCTCTGGCTACTTGAAAAAAAAGCAGTGCAGTAACAAATAATTATATAAATCTACTATTGACGTCTGAAGCACATGTCATAGTCTCTCAGTCACTGTGCAGGCAGAAAGATTAGTTACAAAGAACCCATGTACGCTTCAGTGCTTCTCATCGACACAACTTCCAAAAGATGATCAGTTAGTCCTCGCTAAGCAACGCATGGGAATATAAACCAGTAAGCCTGCTCAGAACCAGAGGAACAGGTTGCCGGGCTTGTCTCATTCCTGAAGAGCAAACAGGGAACGGGTAAAAAGGCGAATGCTGAAACCCCCGTGTCTTCTAGTTGGGAACAATGAAAACGGCGATTGGTTTGTAGGTTTAGTGAGCTCCATCTACAATCAGTTTGAGGCCGTGCAAACATTCTCTGTGGATATAACCCTGTTCTTTTGTAAAGCATGAGAAATAATTACAGTCTCCTGCTAGTAATGTCACACTTCATGGGCTGGTGTATGTGAAAGTCAAACTCATAGACGTCTATTGTATGTTACGACCTTGGCCCGGCAAGCACAATCAGACGGCTCTCACATTCGTATTCAAGTCTTTAGATGGGAGAACTACTGTACTGATCCACAGACAGATCATTCCCCACCCCCAAAGAATACAATTGCATATTGTGTATCTTGGGTGAACACTCCTCTGTGAAAAATGCACTGGCCCTGGTTATTTTTACGTCTAAGGCCAACGGCAGACTCCACCCAAACATCAAATTATTCCTTTAAAGGGGTTGAGCACCTTTGGGTAAACTTTTAGTATGATGTAGAGAGTGATATTCCGAGACAATTTGCAATTGGTTTTCATCTTTTATTATTTGAGGTTTTTGAGTTATTTATCGGTAGCGACTCAGTTTTCAATTTCAGCATTCTGGTTGCTGGGGTCCAAATTACCCTAGCAACCATGCATTGATTGTAATAAGACTCTTAAATATGAATAGAAGAAGACCCACACAGAAAGATGCAATAAAAAGTAGCTATAACCATACATTTGTAGCCTTACAGGGCATGTGTTTTTGAGATGACCCCCATTTGAAAGCTGCAAAGTCAGAAGAAGAAGGAAAATAATTTGAAACAAATATAGAAAATAAATAATACATTACCAATTGAAAAGTTGCTTACAATTGGCCATTCTATAACATACTAATAGTTCAATTAAAGGTGAACCACGAGGACCAGTAACAGCAAACATTTTCTAAAGAAAATTCATTAGTATGTTACGAAAAAAAAAGACGCCAACACTTACTAATATTTAAAGTCGCTAAGTCTTTATTAAGAAATAACTTACCGAAACTCAGCTTGTGCTCCTCTTCAGAAAAGGCGATCGGTGATCCATCGTGTGGCACTCGATTTTTCCTCCCTGACTTCCTTATAGGAGATAGCCAGGGAGGAGAAATCGAGCACCGCACTTATGGATTGTCACCCTGTCGCCGTTTTTTTGTAGCATGCTAACAATTTTTTTTTAGAAAATTTTTGCTTTTACTGGTCCTTTATGGGTCAAAATTAGCCCCCAGTGGCAGACGTTGCATTACTGGGACAATCTGATGAAGCTGGACCATCTTAACTCATCCACAAAGAAACTGGTTGGGGGAAGAGCCATGCAGATCGTTTAGTCTGTTTTAAATTTATAGATGTTCTCCTTGTCTATGCAGAGGGTGAAACAGAGTTATAACAAAACATTATACCCCTTAAACCTGTAGGTGCCAAGTCAAGTAAAAAAAAAAGGCCACATGAAAATGTGGCAGGCACAAAACTTTGGATAGAAGTCTTAAACCTTATATAGACATTTTGTGGCTAGACAGCAAAATATGGGGGGGGGGTTAACTATACTCAACCAGAATACAAGTACAGCTCAAGAGCACCTATGAGTTTTTGAAGTGTTTGAGGAATGCGATGGGAAAAACCCATTAGCATTCCAAAAGACGTGGAGCAATCACTAAAGACACAGAGCACACACTAATATCCATTCATCTGAAGTGAAAGTCAAGGATCAGATGATAATGGGGGGGCCTTGGAGGATGCAATGGTAGAGGACCACATCAATGTGCTGATGCGGTCCTCAACAGACAGGACTTGAAGTCGTCTGCACTTGGATAGGAAACTTGCTAAAGGTTCGGATACAGAGGGTGGTTGTTAATGGTACATTCTCTGCTTGGAGTAAGGTTCTTAGTGGGGTCCCTCAGGGCTCGGTATTGGGATCTTGACAAACTGGCAATCTGGGCAGCTAAGTGGCAGCATTGAGATTCAATGTTGATAAATATAAAGTCAGGCACCTGGGATGTAAAAATATCCACTTATACCCTTAATGGGACTGCACTAGGCAAATGTGTTATAGAAAAGGACCTTGGAGTCCTTGTAGATGATAAACTTGGCTGTACCAAGCAATGCCAGTCAGCAGCATCAAGGGCAAATAAAGTCTTGAGTTGTATTAAAAGGGGCATTGATTCACAGAAGGAGAATAGAGCACTGGTAATGCCCCATCTAGAATATGCCGTACAATTTTGGTCTCCAGCGCTCAAACAGGACATTATTAAATTAGAGAGGGTACAGAGAAGGGCAACTAAGCTGGTAAAAGGTATGGAAAAACTTAGCTATGAGGAAAGACTGGCCAAATTTAGGATGTTCACGCTGGAGAAGAGGCGCTTAAGGGGTGATATGATAACTATGTATAAATATATAAGGGGATCATATAATAATCTCTCTAATGCTTTATTTACCTGTAGGTCTTTCCAGCTGACACAAGGTCGCCCATTCCAATTAGAAGAAAAGAGGTTCTGCCAATATATTCGGAAGGGGTTTTTACAGTAAGAGCTGTTAAGATGTTGAATTCTCTCTCTGTATCAGTGTACATAAAAATATAAAAGAGAGCAGCTCCTACTGTCAGTTGGTACCTTTGAGCAAAGCACAAGTAGCAGATGCATTCCATAAGGAAAATAACATAGGAAGGGGGAAAATAATAAATCAAAAGTTCCAACAATCGGCCAAATTTTAATAGAAGTCTTTCTAAAAGGCACAGGAATCCCTTAAGGCTATGTAGACATGGTTAATATGTAGCCAAACAGTTAATAATGGGACTTTAAGGCTTCCTTAAATGAACAGTAGTTATCCCCATGTGAAACAATGCAATTGTGCCCAGTTACAGCCAGCCCATATGACCTAACAATAAATTAGGGGGTCTTTGAAATAAAAGCAAACCCAAGGATATGGATGGGTTACTTCACCGATCCACCAAACCATACCCCTTTTACATGATTAGGTTGATGAGAATTTTGTGATTATAAAAAAAAAAGAACCCTAGAATCCAACTCTCCCGGTTTATGATTGTGAACTTAAAATGAAAAATAATTTAAAACATAGGCACATTTTTATAAATATACACACACAAATACATCTGTGGGACACAGTCTATAAAATCAAGACAACATGGTTCCTAGGATTGCAAACTGTTTTTCCAGCTCCACATTACAGTTTTAGAACACAACACCACATTGCAATTAAAGGCAAATAATTATTGTATAATTTGAGGTTACTTTCATTTTGTGTACAGAGGTGTAGGTTATCCTGCACAGACAGACTCACTTCTTTAGAATATAAGAAGCAGGAGAATAATTCAAATGAAAACTATAAAGAAAAAGAAATTAGCACAGGTTATACGATCAGAGTATTCTAGACTATGCTAAAATGACCTTAAAGGGGTTGTTCACCTTTCAACACTTTTTTTCAGTTCAGTTGGTTTCAGATAGTTCACCATTGCTTTTTCCAATTACTTTGTATGTGATCTAAGTTGATACATTTAGGGGCAGATCTATCAAGGGTCGAATTAAAAATTCAAATTAGAAAATTTGAATTTTGAGGGTTTTTTTATAATCAAAACTGTCAAATTCAACTAGGGAGTTATTTCGAAATTCATAGGAGTTTAGGGGAGTTTTTAAAAACTCACATGAATTTGAAATTTGATAAATGTGCCTCCCCGTTGTTACATTTCTTATCTTTGTCCCTGCCGAGCAGAATCCCTGAATGTTATCACAGGCAGGCCCAGACTGGCAATCTGTGGGTTCTGGCAAATGCCAAAGAGGCTGCTATAAGGTCCCATAGAAAGTCAGTATTTAGTGGGCTGGTGAGGGCTGTTTGGGCCTCTATCTGGGCTGTTTGGGCCTCTATCTGGGCAGATTGGGCCTCTATCTGGGCAGATTGGGCCTCTATCTGGGCAGATTGGGCCTCTATCTGGGCAGATTGGGCCTCTATCTGGGCAGATTGGGCCTCTATCTGGGCAGATTGGGCCTCTATCTGGGCAGATTGGGCCTCTATCTGGGCAGATTGGGCCTCTATCTGGGCAGATTGGGCCTCTATCTGGGCAGATTGGGCCTCTATCTGGGCAGATTGGGCCTCTATCTGGGCAGATTGGGCCTCTATCTGGGCTGATTGGGCCTCTATCTGGGTTGATTGGGCCTCTATTTGGGCTGATTGGGCCTCTATCTGGGCTGATTGGGCCTCTGTGTAACTGAAATGCCAGGGCCTATTTTAATTCTCAGTCGGGACCTGATTACAGGCAGCTGTTAGAATTGATACAATATTTGCCAATACTCCAGAGATGCTGCTGAGAAATACATCAACTAAATGTTGCAAAATTGTAACAGTTTAGAGTCTGCACCTGAATTACTAAACTGCCTGACTCAAACAACAGAGACAAGGGGACATTAAACTTCAAACTTAGATTTTGGAAAAACAGTAAAAACTAAAAGATGGAAAGTGTAAAAAGTCTTTATTTCTTGTGAACAAACTGAAACTAACTGAACTGAAAAAAAGTGTTTGGAAAGTGAACAACCCCTTTAAAGTTGATCTTTTTTGTTATGTGCTGCAGTTAGTCTAAGAATTAACTCAAAACTAAAGGAAAACAATTGAAGAAAAGGACATTGCATGTGCCAGTTTGCTCCATCTCAAGCTTCATGCCTGGGCCCTACCTGCAGATAAATATCCATCATCTTGTCAGACAGATGTCTGATACTCAGGTACAACATATGCAGTGCAGATGTATAGACAAGAATCATTACTGATACTGGCTGTCTAGCTTAATTTAAGTAAAGGTGGGCCATACACAGAGAGATCCGCTCGTTTGGCGATGTTGCCAAACGAGCGGATCTCTCCCCGATATGCCCACCTTGAGGTGGGCAATATCGGGCTGATCCGATCGTGGGGCCCTAGCTAAAGGTGGCTTTACGGGCGGTCAGATCGCAGGACCGCATCAACGAACAGATGCGGCCACGATCCAACTGGATTTTTAGTCCCATCCAATCGAGTTCTGGACGACTTTCGGCCAGATCTCAATCGGGGAAGCCCGTTGGGGGTCCCATACACTGGCCAATAAGCTGCCGACTCGGTCTGTCGGCAGCTTTTATCGGCCCGTGTATGGCCACCTTAAGAAACCGGTATCTCAAAACTATACGGAGCGCATTTTAGGACATCATCATCAGAACACACACTCCTGTATGTGCTCTGTAAAGAAGAAGTATGCAGACTTGTCACTTATTCTACTCACTAATCTGGAGAAACTGCAGTCACACCTCTGTGCTGCCCACATTTGCTGTTGCAATCTCCCCCCTCGTGGCTCATTCCTCAGCTCTCCCTCCTCCGTCTTCAGCCCTCCCTCATCGGCCCTCCCTCCTCAGCTAGCAGCCTGGCTTACGAGCTGAGGTCTGAGCACGAACATCGGAGGGCTGAGGAGTGTAGGCTGAGAGCTGAGGAGGGAGGGCTGAAGACTTTTTTAATGAGGGCTGAGGACCGAGCCATGAGGGGGGAGATTGCAACAGCAAATGTGGGCAGCACAGAGGTGTGACTGCAGTTTCATTGGATAAGTGAGTAGAGTCTGAGTAGAGTAGAGTCTGCATACTTCTTCTATACATGCAGGAGTGTGTGTTCTCATGATGATGTCCTAAAATGCATTCCGTACCACTATCTGAATCCAGGCATTCGGCCCCCTGGAATAAACATCAGATTTGGGCATTACTGCATCAATAGCCAAAAAGAAAAGTTAACCTGGGGTCAGATGGCAGGTCGCCCGACAGGACCCGTTCAGGATTATAGTTTTAATCCATTTGCCATGCCCAGGAAACAGAATCATTCACCAATAACTGCTAAACAAACACCTTGTAAATACAGTAAATTGCACGTCTGCACTCCAGATAGAAAAAATTGAAAAGCGCTTCATCTGACATACACGGAGCAGCATTAGATAGACTTCAGTATCAAAACAATTGAGCCAATTACTGACCATAATGATGAAATACTTCAATAACAAATCAAAATTGCAAAAACAAAAGAAAACATTTACGTAGGGCAAGCAACCAAATGATTTTTAAAAAATGAAGACCAACAGCAAACTGGCTAACAATATCATGGTCTGCATCATAGAAAAAGTTTATTCAAAGGGGTTGCTCACCTCGGAGTTAACTTTTACTGTGCTATAGATATTCTGAGACAGTTTGCAATTGGTTTTCCTTTTAATCACTCCTGGTTTTTTTTTATATCTAGCTTTTTAGGTCAGCAGCTCGAGTTTGCAATTTCAGCAATCTAGTTGCTAGGGTCCAAATTACCATAGCAACATGCACTGATTTGAATAAGACGGCCTGAATAGAAAGAGGAGTAATAAAAACTAGCAGTAACAATACATTTTGTATCCTTACAGAGCATTTGTTTTTTAGATGGGGTCAGTGACCCCCATTTGAAAGCTGGAAAAAATCAGAAGATAAAAGGCAAATAAGTCAAAACCTATAAAAAAGAAATAATGAAGTCCAATTGAAAGGTTGCTTACAAAAATCCATTCTATAACATAGTAAAAGTTAACCCTTCCAGGTGCAAAGGCTCATAACATATTGAACGAAAATGTTGTTGAAATCACAAAGATAAAATAACGGTGTCAAAAGGAAACCGGACACATTTGTACCATCCAGGGACCCTTCTTCAGAAAAATGCTGCCATGTAATAGTGAAATAAGGCAACTGTAGTAACAGATCAGAATAAGGAATAGGTGAGAAGGGCAGCATGCGAGGAGAGGTGGGGCAGAACTATCACAGATAAGGTTGCAGGCAGAATCATAGGGAGTGGTGTAGGCAGGAGTATAAGGTAAACTTTCAGATAAAATGACTGGCAAAACTGTCAGTAAAGGGCAGTTACATGGAGGGAGAAGAGTGTAGACTGTTTATTAGGGTAAGAGCAGTATTATCCATATTATTACCATGGAAAGGGCTTTAAGCAGAATTATCCCAGCACAAGTGGATTTACTAGAGCAGTGCTGTCCAACTTTTTACGTGTGGTGGGCCAATTATCTGATATTACATGTTGGTCAGTGCCAAATTAAATGGAAACGATGACGCAAGGCTCTTGGACATGCAGGGGGATAACACTGGAGTGTCAACTTGTTACATATTCCTGTGCTAAAAAACAGATGGATCAAATATGGGAAGGTTACACATAGATTTATTAGCAAAAGGGCAAATTGCTGCAGAAAGAATGCCGCTATAATGACTAGGAAGAACAAAAGTATTTGAGAATGAAAAGAGCAGGGAAGTAAATGTATAAAGAAAAGTGCAGATTTACTAGGGTTAAGGACAGAATTACTCAAGGAAGGGTGCAGAGAAAACTACCAGTCGAAGTCTGGGGGAAAGTGTACACAGCATTGTGAGTGGAACAAATGACACCCTTATTCTTCACCGGCATGAGGGTTTCAAAGCAGAAACACCAGGGACACATCACATCAAATGCAACCAGTACCACATGGCGAGGACAGAACCATTAAAGCACCAGCAGATACAAAGAGAAGGGTACAGACTGAGCTGCTAGAGGAACTGAAACATTACTGTGCATCCAGAGCTACCAGAGATACACTGAATCTGTACAGTACAGGCTGAAACACAGGGGGAGGACAATTAGAGCACATGCAGAGTTACAAGAGGAAGGAGAGAATTAAGAGTGCAGGTGGAATTACAAGGAAAAAGAAGGGAAACAGAGTGCAGGTAGAGTTACAAGAAGCAGAATAGATCTCTAGCGTGCAGGTAGATTGACATGAGGAAGGAGGGAATCATAAGAGTGCTGGCATAGTGTCATAAAGCAGGGGAATCAGAGTGTTGACAGAATGACATGAGGAAAAAGAGAAACATTAGGTTGTAGGTAGTGTGACACAAACAGGTGGAATTGAATGTATACAGAATGGCAGAGGACAGAGTGACAGGTGAGTTACAAAGTTACAAGAGGCCAGATAGATTGATAGAGTGCAGAAAGAGCGACAAGGGTGGATCAGAGTGCGGGCAGAGTAACAGGAACCGAGAGGGAGGGGAATCAGAGTGCAGACAGAAATGTCAAGATGAAGGGGGGTATTAAAGTGTTGGCAGAGTTATCATTGGGTGTGAGGGGTCATTAGCGTGCAGGCGGAATGAAAAGAGGTGGGGGGTGATGAGAGTGCTGGCGAGATATATATATATATATATATATATATATATATATATATATATATATATATATATATATATATATATATATATATATATATATATATATATATATATATATATATATATATATATATAAACATATGGACAACACCACCTTCCATTAAGCTGCAAAGCTTCCCCAGTGCATGGAGAAACAGTGTATTTGTAGAGAAAGAAATCACCAGCATCAAATAAGCAGTATATTGTGTTGCATGTAAAACCAACATTTTGGTCCGTATTGGGGATGTTGGTTTTACATGCAACACAATATACTGCTTACTTGATGCATATATATATATATATATCTACTACAAAAAGGTCCACACTCTCAATAATTTTTGGACATTGTACCCAGGCAAATTCAAATAACTGTATCGAGAGTGCTGGCCAGGCCTGGACTGGCAATCTGTGGGTTCTGCCAAATGCCAGAGGGGCTGCTATAAGGTGCCATAGAAAGTCAGTATTTAGTGGGCTGGTGGGAGCTGTTTGGGCCTCTTTATGGGCTGATTGGGCCTCTGTGTACCTGAAATGCCAGGGCCTATTTTAATTCTCAGTCCGGACCTGGTGCTGGCAACCATTGGCCAGGTAAGGAACCAACAGGGGGGCAGACAGAAGTATTTGGAGGGTTGTAACAGGGAATGATGTGACACATAAGGAAGTAGAATGAACTACTCAAAGTATAACAATGTGTGGGATTATACAAAAGTACTTGAAGCTGGGCATCATGGGAATTAGTCACATCAAGTACCTGAGGGTGCAACACTAAAGGAAGGGGAGGGGCGAAAAGAAGGAACCATAAAGGAAGGGTTCACCCAGAACTACTTGGAGGGGACACGGAAGGAACCATTTGTGGGGAGGCAGAAGTACTTGGAGGGGTCACGGAAGGAACCATTTGTGGGGAGGCAGAAGTACTCGGGGGGGACAAGGAGGAAGGAACCATTTGTGGGGAGGCAGAAGTACTCGGGGGGACATGGAGGAAGGAGGCAGACTGAACTGCCTGCAGAGGAATACATGAAGGAACCATAAATAAAGGTGCAAAGGAAAGTACTTGGAGTAGTGTGAAGAAAAGCACAAGCAGAATTGTAAGAGGGAGCGGGAGGGCAGGGGGCCGAGTGGAGCCATCATTCTGTGAGGAGGAAGATTAGAGATCATGACCATGGCAAGAGATGGCACGAGAAGGAGACTACAGACGAAAACATGAAGATAACATGAAACCCCATTCGTCCCAGTCCTACCACAGACCCCTCCGACCCCGCCTCGAAATACTGTCGGGTGTTACAAGCACCCCACGTGCCTTACCTCAGCCCCGAGCCACTCAGCTCCGTATCCCTCTTCTCACAACTGACACAAGCCCAGGCCCTCAAGCTTCGCACCCCTCCCTCTGCCGGCAGCCTCGGACCAGAGCTTTGCGTCTATTGGTCGCTTTCACCAACGTCACGCAACAGCCAAGCAGCCCCGCCTTGCGATTGGTGGACCCTTAGCAGCGACAATGGGAGAGTGAAGGGGAGGGATGTGTTTGAGACTCACCCATCACTGGGGGACCTGGCGGGAGGCTTATGATGGGAGTGAAGGATGCCGGGTAGTATATGCCAGAAGTGGTCCTGATGGGAAGTGAGTGCTTAGCTAACATAGATAGCAAAAGAATGCTGAGGTACCCAAGTACCGAGTACCCAACAGGAAACTGAAATTCATGTCAGAGACCTGTCAAAGTGGATGTTGCAAAGGTTACAGTGAGAGGGTGGTGCTGGGGTGCCCATAAAGTACAACATGTCACATTAGCAAAGGAATCTTGTAAAGACTAATGGCAACTTTCTGCGAATATGTGTGACCCGCAAATGGATTTGACTAGAGCGCAAAGGGTTGTGGGAATGTCTTATGTGCAAAGGCTTCTGGGAAAGACCAGGGACCATTGTCAATGTTGTGTGACAGGAATGTAGCGCAAAGGGTTGTGGGAATGTCATGAGCAAAGGCTTCTGGGAAAGACCAGAGACCAATGACAATGTGTGTCAGGAATGAGAGCAAAGGGTTGTGGGAATGTCTTATGAGCAAAGGCTTCTGGGAAAAACCAGAGACCAATGACAATGTGTGTCAGGAATGAGAGCAAAGGGTTGTGGGAATGTTTTATGCGCAAAGGCTTCTGGGAAAGACCAGAGACCAATGACAATGTGTGACAAGAATGTAGAGCAAAGGGTTGTGGGAATGTCATGAGCAAAGGCTTCTGGGAAAGACCAGGGACCAATGAAAATGTGTGACAGGAATGTAGAGCAAAGGGTTGTGGGAATGTCATGAGCAAAGGCTTCTGGGAAAGACCATGGACCATTGTCAATGTTGTGTGACAGGAATGTAGAGCAAAGTGTTGTGGGAATGTCTTATGAGCAAAGGCTTCTGGGAAAGACCAGAGACCAATGACAATGTGTGACAGGAATGTAGAGAAAAGGGTTGTGGGAATGTCTTATGCGCAAAGGCTTCTTGGAAAGACCAGAGAGCAAATACACCAGTTTTACAAGACAAAAGCAAATATGCTTTAGGCACAAGATGTTAATGAATCATAAGCTACACCAACTCCCTCATGACCTACACTTGATCTAGTTCAAGATTTGTGGTTTATTTAAATACCCATGGCCAACCTTCCCCCTGTGGGCTATGCCTGGTGACCAGTGGCATATCTGTACCATCGTGGGCCCCCAAAAAAGTGGTACCCATCCGTGCCACTTTATTTTGCATACAAGGATACAGGTCCTTCCAGAGCCACCAAAAAATTAAGTGTATTTCAAATTTCTTAAAGGGATACTGTCATGGAAAAACACCTTTTTTTCAAAATGCATCAGTTACTAGCGCTGCTCCAGCAGAATTCTGCACTGAAATCTGTTTCTCAAAAGAGCAAACATTTTTTTTTTATATTTCATTTTGAAACATGACATTGGGCTAGACAAATTGTCAGTTTCCCAGCTGCCCCAGTCATGTGACTCAAATAAACTTCAGTTACTCTTTACTGCTCTACTGCAAGTTGGAGTGATATCACTCGGCTCCCTTCCCCCTCCCCCAGCAGCTCATCAGCAGAACAATGGGAAGATAACCAGATAACAGCTGCCTGGTAGATCTAAGAAGAACACTCAATAGTAAAATCCTTGTCCCACTGAGACACATTCAGTTACATTGAGTAGGAGAAACAACAGCCTGACAGAAAGCAGTTCCATCCTAAAGTGTTGGCTCTTTCTGAAAGCACATGACCAGGCAAAATGACCTGAGATGCACCTACATACCAATATTATAAATCAAAAAATACACTTGCTGGTTCAGGAATAAAATATATTGTAGAGTGAATTATTAGTATAAACAGTGTAATTTAGAAATAAAAACGACACCATTAAAATCATGACAGAATCGCTTTAAACGTCAGCTTAGTATTAGATTTGCATACAGGGTAATTCAAGAATCCCTCTTTTAAATTCAATTTTGGCAGAATTAAAAAGCAAATAATCAAAAATATGCAAAAAATGAAAATGTAAAAAAAAAAACAAGTTATGCTGCTTAGATGCCTTCAGTGTTCTGACAGCTGATCATTGGTGAATTTCCCCTTGAAGTTCTGTAAAGCAATGGCAACTTTTTAAATATTTATGGGTTACAAAATACCCTTCACATAGGAGCGATATATATAAAATAGATTTCCATTAATAAAGTGCTGACTTTATTCAGTCGGGAATTAATTAGCCCCATATGAGCCAATAGGTTCTTCGCTACCATGATGTTTTTTTCATTTATCAGCAACTGCAGAGTGGCTGTACGAGCATCTGCCAAACCCTGAGTATTTTTCAGTTTTGTTTAGATTGATATTTATCAGAGGTGATAGTGAAAGGCCTTGCTGCATTTAAATGATTCACAGACTATTTACACGTGGTTCATTGATTTGCCATTTCAGAACTGCGCACTATTACTTTATGTAAGTCTCTTGATATCGGTAAAGCGATTTGGCTCATGTAGTTGTCTGGCCGCTCAAAAATGCTAGTACAAACAAGTAAGAAGATAAGGATTTTCATTATTAACCGTAAGGTAGGTCATCTTAAAATCATTGTTTGCTATTATGTAGATAATATATTCCGAGAGAATTTGCATTTGGTTTCTAAGCAGCAGGGGACTTGTTATTGCAACAGGAGGGGGAGACAGAAAACCTAGGGCACCGAATTGGCTTTGTCCCCCATTGCAGTGTAACAGTTCTACTAACAAAAACCCTCAAAATCTAACAAAAACCCTCAAAATCCCAGACCCCTAGCAGTCAGATGGGCACCTTGAATTACTCAGGGCAGGTGTATAATAGTTGTGCAGTACACTTCTTTGCAAAAGATCTAGTTGGAGACTGAAAGTTCTTGGAAATCATGTACTATTTTAACAACTATCACTATTTAGGATACAGAGCCACCCCTTTTTGTCTATTACAAGGAAATGCATTGATCCTGTGTGTCATATGCATCAGAGGGACACTACAAGAAGATCTCCAAAGTAATCTACCCCAGGCAGAAACCTCTCTTGCTGGTATGTAACATAGTAACATAGTAAGTTAGGTTGAAAAAAGACATACGTCCATCAAGTTCAAACTTTGAACTCTATTTTAACCTGCCTAAACTGCCAGTTGATCCAGAGGATGGCAAAAAAAAACCATCTGAAGCCTCTCTAATTTGCCTCGGGGGGGGGGGGACTCCTTCCTGACTCCAATATATCAGACTAAGCCCTGGATCAACTTGTACTATGAGCTATCTCCCATAGCCCTGTATTCCCTCACTTGCTAAACACCATCCAACGCCGTTTTAAAGCTATCTAATGTATCAGCCTGTACCACTGATTCAGAGAGAGAATTCCACATCTTCACCATAAAAACACCTTCCGAATATTTAGCTGGAACCTCTTTTCTTCTAATTGGAATGGGTGACCTTGTGTCAGCTGGAAAGTCCTACTGGTAAATAAAGCATTAGAGAGATTATTATATGATCCCCTTATATATTTATACATAGTTATCATATCTACCCGTAAGCTCCTCCTCTCCAGCGGAAACATCCCCAATTTGGCCAGTCTTTCCTCATAGCTAAGAGTTTCCATAACTTTTACCAGTTTAGCTGCCCTTCTCTGGACCCTCTCTAATTCAATTATGTCCTGTTCGATCAGTGGAGACCAAAACTGTGTGGAAACAACCACACATACATTTAAACACCTACATTTAAAGGATACATAAACCATAAAAGTGAATAAAGTGAATGTAAAATTGATGAGGGTGCTATTCTAAGAACTTTGCAATGTACAATCATTTTTTTTTAATTCCAAGATATTAAAGATTACATGTACTGTTAACGTCAATGAATTTTGTTACAACAGCGCCACCTGCTGGTCATTTTCCAACCAGTCTTACCAACAAGTAGTCAAGGAAGTTGTCAGGAGAAAGAAAGAGGCTGCTCTGATGTTCTTCTGCTTAGGAAAACATTAGAAACCTTTTCTCAAATGTTTCCTAACCTGAAAAACATCAGACCAGCCGTCTTTCTGTTTCCTGACAACTTCCCTGTCTACTTTTTCGTCAAAAAATGACCAGCAGGTGACGCTGCTGTAACAAAATTCATTGACCTTAACAGTATATGTAACCTTTAATATCTTGGAATTAAAAAAAAGAATAATGAATGTACTTTTCAAAAGTTCTTAGAATAGCACCCTCTTTTTCATTCACTTATTTTTAAGGTTTAATTATCCTTTTTTTCTTGCTTTAAACAGGGCAAAATTTAAAAATGAACTACATTTTACTTTTGGCCTCAAGGCAAACAAACCAGCAGCCCACTGATAAGTCACTGTATTATGAGCTGCTCTTTATATAAAACAATAACAGGCTTTAGCTGGGGGGGGAAGGGCGGGGGTTTGTTTATACAAAGGCTTTTCGTTAGCTGGTGGTATTACTTTATTTGATTTAGATCATTGGGATCATATTCAGTGTCACATTTTCTCAGTTTAAATAATGAGAAATAATGGAGCCAATGTTGAGAAAGTTAGTATTCTCTCCCTTTAAATAAATAAATAAAGTGTCCTGGTATACCCTTATCTCACTCTGATTAGCCAACATCCTTGCCTTTGCTTTGAGTCACCAGAGCTGTAGACCACATCCTTAAAGGGATACTGTCATGGGAAAAATAAAAATTTTCAAAATGAATCAGTTAATAGTGCTGTTCCAGCAGAATCCTGCGCTGAAATCCATTTCTCAAAAGAGCAAACAGATTTTTTTATATTTAATTTTAAAATCTGACATGGGGCTAGACATTTTGTCAATTCCCCAGCTGCCCCTGGTCATGTGACTTGTGCCTGCACTTCTCAATGTAACTGAATGTGTCTCAGTGGGACATGGGTTTTTTAAGTGTTGTTCTTAGATCTACCAGGCAGCTGTTATCTTGTGTTAAGGTGGCCATACACGGCCGATAAAAGCTGCCGACAGACCGAGTCGGCAGTTTATTGGCCCGTGTATGGGGGCCCCCGACGGGCTTCCCCGATCGAGATCTGGCCGAAAGTCGGCCAGATCTCGATCGGATGGGACTAAAAATCCCGTCGGATCGAGGCCGCATCTGTTCGTTGATGTGGTCCCGCGATCCGACCGCCCGTTCGCGTTCATTTCAGGAGAGAAATGCTTTCTGGCAGGCTGCTGTTTTTCCTTCTCAATGTAACTGAATGTGTCTCAGTGGGACATGGGTTTTTACTATTGAGTGTTGTTCTTAGATCTACCAGGCAGCTGTTATCTTGTGTTAGGGAGCTGCTATCTGGTTACCTTCCCATTGTTCTGTTGTTTGGCTGCTGGGGGGGAAAGGGAGGGGGGTGATATCACTCCAACTTGCAGTACAGCTGTAAAGAGTGATTGAAGTTTATCAGAGCATAAGTCACATGACTTGGGGCAGCTGGGAAATTGACAATATGTCTAGCCCCATGTCAGATTTCAAAATTGAATATAAAAAAATCAGTTTGCTTGTTTGAGAAATGGATTTCAGTGCAGAATTCTGCTGGAGCAGCACTATTAACTGATTCATTCTGAAAAAAAAATTTTTTCCCTTGACAGTATCCCATTAAATAGTCAAAAATTATCTGACGTTACACAACATTAAAGTACATAGGTTGCAATGCAGGGTGTACGGATTTCTGGAGGACTAAAACACGTCAAGAAATTACACAACTGTTTTAAGAACATGTAATATTTCATGTAAGACCTTCAGTGTCGGACTGGCCCAAAGGGATACCAGGAAAACTCCTGGTGGGCCCAGGTATCAGTGGGCCCTCCTGTTTCAAAACATTTGGCATATTTCATGGGCATTATCTATTTCTATGAGAACAAAGAGACTAAATAGATTGAATAATAGATTATAGAAAAGAGACTAGCAGAATAGAGGTTGAGGAGAGGAATTATAATAGTACTGAGAGTGAGCCCCTGATCTAAGGTCTTTTGGTGGGCCCCAGGTCTAAGATTTGTGGGTGGGCCCCTGTTGTCCCAGTCTGACACTGAAGACCTTAGTACCAGACTGACTATCTGGACATAAATGGGTTTGGCCTATAGGTGGATCCAGGGCATGGCCTAAAATCATCCCAATGTTACATTTTGGAATGCTGGAAAGTATGCACATATTCCTGGTTTAGTACAAATGATTATGGATGTGCCTATGAAAGTGGAAGCAATACAATAACTATTTCTTCCAACAGTCATTATCAAAGGGAAATTCAGTAGCAGATGCAGCCTTGATATCATTGGGCATAATATGTTTTTTATAATGCGTTGTATAAATGGACCCTGTGACATAAGAGACAAGTATGTTTCAACGTCTACAACATGTGGCTCAGGTACACAATCCACAGTCCTTCAGCTAGGAAGGGGCTATCTATACATACTTATGCATGTTGTGCTATTGGCACTTAATCAGAGCCTGTATAAATAATCAACTATAGTGTGAGATGTGTAATGTTTTATTCAACCTAAAAGTGGCGTTTGTGTTTGTTTGCCTCTAAATAACCACTAGTTTTGCACTTATGTCGAAAAGGAAGTTACTGTTGCATGTTTTTTGTAAGTGTTATATTACACAACTTAGAGCCATAATGATCATAAAAGCAGAAGAAAAGAAAATGTATGCGGGTAGGTTGTTGTTTTTTTTATAATCATAATTCACATGATGACTTCGAAGCTAAAAGCCAACGCTGCACAAGCCCTCCTTGTGTTATTCAGCCTGATGTAAAGGCCACAAAATGACTGGGTGGTTAAATATACCAATAAAATCTTTCTGCCGGTCTGTATCCTCATCATTGTGTTATACATGCAAATCAACGGAGGTTAGTTGGAGGAGAGCTGACCAGGTCTGGACTGGGAGCAGGGCCGGGCTAGGCCGAGTGCCCTAGGCAACCTGGCTGCCCCCCCCCCCCGTGCTCGACAGCGACAAAGGGGAGGGATGGAGAGGAGAGGGAGGGGTGAGCAATGGAGGGGAGAGAGATAGAGAGGAGTGTGATGGAGGGGAGGGCGACAGGTGGGAGGAGAGAGCGACAGAGGGAAGGGAGGGGATGTAAGACTAGGTGCAAACACAGACTAGGGGTAGGCAGAAGACACTTTTAGAGCTGCCCAATGCCCCTATAATTGCACCCTAGGCAGCTGCCTCTTCTGCCTATCCCAGTTCCAGCCCAGTTCCAGCCCTGAATGGGAGTCAAAATAGGCCCTGGCATTCTATGTACACAGAGGCCAAAAACATCCCCCCAACCCGTCCACTCAGCGTCGGACTGGGCCAGCGAGAAACAGGGAAAAAAAGCGGTGGGCCCCGGCCCTCATGGGCCCCCGCAGACCCAGACCCCCTCCCCCGATGTCCGGGCCCCCAAATAAAAATTAATCGTTGCGCCGGTATCGCATGTGCTTTGGTGTTCGTGCATGCGCACCGGCGTTTGCACACACACGGCGGCGTGCGCCCAGGGGTCCGGATTATAGTTACCAGGTGGGCCCCCTCATGTCCAGTCCGACCCTGCGTCCACTAAATTATGATTGTCTATGGCATTTTACAGAAACCACTCCTGCATTTTCCAGAACCCACAGTTTGCAGTCCAAGCCTGGAGCTGAATTCTGCTACAGTGTTTCAAGAGTCAGAACCAGCAGAGCAGCATGGGACAGGCAGATACTGCTTTCAATGCACAGTACACGTGCATTTACAAAAGAAAACTTTAAAACTATCAAATATTAAATTGTAAACTCTACTTGGACAGAGATTGATGACAATGATGTATAATCTCTGTAATGTGCTGTAAGAATGTCGGCACTGTATAAATAAGAGATAATAATAATAGGCAGATATGGAATTTCAGCAGCTAAGGGGACACAATTGTTTCTTCTGGGGATTTGTTCCAGGTATTTTCGGTGGCACAGCCTGAGGTGTATTAATAGACTGTGCTTCCTAAGATGTTTTTTGCGAGGTGACGCCCCAATGAAAAACATGATGTAAAATCCACCTTTTCTAGCCGCACGCAGAGACCTAGCCATATAAATATAATGTTTTTATCAACCATGCCTTTATGCTGATGTGTCTACAATAAACTGAGCGTGTTAGTGTAAGTTCATGCATACAAATTGAGGATGGTAAAAAGATCGGTACGTATATGTCTGTGTGACCAGCCCCCTCCCCATTGGTCTTAGCATATAAATTTAAACACACATTTATTTAGTGCTGCTAGGGTTGCTACCTGGCAGGTACTTGTCACTAAACTTTTAATTCTCTACTAGGCTGACCCAAGACAAGTCAATTATGCCACTGATCCCCAAACAGCTGCAGAGTAATGGCTGGTGAGGCCCTGGGTGGTTCCATGCCCTTCCCTAGATACATCCCCTCCACCTATGACACACAATGTTTGCCCAAGCCCCACCAACCCCAAGTCCCACGTCTATTTTGCAACAGTCTAATTCTCATAGACACCAGGTGACTACCTCAACAGGCACAATGGGGATTTGCTACTGACCACAAAGCATTCTCCCATCACTTCCAGCTTCCTTGACCTCATAGGCTGCCAACCTCCATCGACCCAGTTCCCACCACTTTTCCCAGCAATTGTAGGGATGTACTGAATCCAGGATTTGATTTGGGATTTGGCCAAGATTTGGCCATTTTCAGCAGGATTCAGATTCGGCGTAAATCCTTGTGCCTGGCTGAATCCTTAAAATGTTGTGACTTTTTGTCACAAAACAAGAAAGTAAAAAAATCTATAGTCCTGCGTGCTCACCACACACCTCTCTTTTTACCCCCCCCACCCATATACAAAATAGGGTTTAAATTTGATTCAGTATTTGGATTAATATTTCACAAAGGATTCAGGGGTTGGGCCGAATCCAAAATAGTGGATTCTGTGCATCCCTAACCAATTGTAACTGAAGCATGGTACAGAGCAATGTTTCACTACAAGTAGGGCAGGAGTAATGACTAGCTCAGAAGTTAATGCAGATAAACCAGCCTGTTGAAAAGCTGGACATTTCATTCCATTTAAATGATCTGTTACAGTGTGAAAACATACATGTTGTTGATAATTCTGATTTAAAAGATTTGCCCATTTGGATGTGAAAGCATTTGAGTGTTATTAAAATATTTATATGAGCTTAGATGGCCCTGTTTAAGTGCTTGTAAATACAATCCTATTTGTCATCTCTGCTCATGACAGATTCCCCAACCCATCGCTCATCTTTATGGATATTTCACTTTATCACAGCCACATGGGAGGAATCTGGCCTGCAATTGGGGTCACCAGTAATACTCTTGGCATCAAGGAGATTGGCAATGAGAAGGATAAAGGGATGGAATTCAAGGTTAGGTCTACACAAGATATTTTGTTGGATGTAGGACAACAAATCACATCTTACAAATCAGGTGTAGCAACTGATAATAAAGGAGCACTGAGCCTGCACCGGGCTTACAGTGTCCATGCTCCTGGTTGGTGATCACCACAAGGAATCCTGACACAGATATGACACAGCCAACTGGGGCCAACTTTGCTGCCCAGTTCTTCATATGGATTCCAGGTACGACACATCCAAATCGTACCATCTATCCAAGAAGTAAAACAACATGGCACATCATGACTGTAGGAAGTGGAGGCTGAATGAGGCATTTTTATCCACAACAAGCTTAAATCAGACACACTGGGGTACCAGCGGCCCACCAGAAAACCACAATAACATCATCTGGACATCCAAGTATATTCAAGAAACAAATTAAAGACTTGGTATAGGCGAAAGGGTTTAGACCTGAACAGGTTAAATTAGGTCGACCTGACCCTGATTTAAGCCCCATTACCTGGAAGGCCCGGGCCAGGCCGACCAGGCTCCCTAGGCAATAAGGCCGGCCAGCAAGCCCCTCCCCCCGGTGCTCTTGAGTACGTGCATGACCACAACGAAGGAGAGAGTGATGGAGGGGAGGATGGGGAGAGTGACAGAGGGGAGGGAGGGGTGAGCGATGGAGAGGATAAAGGGGAGAACGATGGAGGGGAGGGTGACAGGAGGGAGGGAAGAGCAATGGAGGGGAGGGTGACAGGAGGGGAGAGCAACGGAAGGGAGGGAGGGGTGAGCGATGGAGAGGAGGGAGAGAGGGGAAAGCGAAGGAGGGGTGGGTGACATAGGGAAGGAAGGGGAGTAAGACTGAGGGGTGCAAACACAGACTAGGGGTAGGCAGAAGACAATTTTAGAGGTAGCTGCCCAGGACCCCCTATCATTGCACCCAAAACTTAATAACCACCCCTTTGAAATCCATAGAATGGTCACCTGAAGTCCTCTGATTTCATCCAAAGCAGTGGGGCAAGGGAGCAGGCCCAGACTGGCAATTTGTAGATTCTGGCAAATGTTGTAAGATGCCACAGACAGATTTATTGGGCTGATGGGGGCTGCTTGGACCTTTATATACTTGAAATGCCAGGGCCCATTTTGAATCGGAGTCCAGGCCTGGCAGGGAGTACTGCGGGGGGGGGGGAGCAGGGAACCTTCATTTTCACCCCTATCTGATTGACGTGCAACAGCTTTATCCACAACCCAACCTGCCATTCTTTATATGGCATTATTGGGAATCCAGAAGTGACATCAACCAGTAACAGGTTAATGGTAGGTTGGGAGGAGAAGAAGCCTATTGGGAGTCTATTGCCTGCTGCCCCACACCCGTAGCTACATGCACATATACTACCCTCAACCTACTCAGCACTTTTTTCTTTGCACAGTAAGGGTTGGGGCAGACGGGCAGATTCAGGGAGAACTGTCAATCTCCCTGAATTGCCTTCTGTTTCCCTTCCGTCTGCTTGAATGAAGAATCAACTGCGCTAATGCAGTGGCAGCGCTTCGATTTCCGAAGTCGCCCAAAGTTTCCTTGTAAGGCAACTTCGGAAATCGAAGAGCCGCGAGTGCATTAGTGCAGGCGATTCTTCATTCAAGCAGGTGGAAGGCAGACGGCAGGCAGTTCGGGGAGATTGTTGCCATGCAGAAGAGGCGATTAGTCGCCAGGCGACTAAATCGCCCCGAATCTGCTCGTCTGCCCCAACCCTTACAGCCAGTCTACTTCTGGGCTAGAAATCTCTCAGTACTTACCCAGTGAAAATATATCTATCTATATATATATATATATATATATATATATATATATATATATATATATATATATATATATATATATAGATATATATAGATAGACATACATACATGGTATTCCTTTTTCAAGCCTTGTGAGGCTGATTCTGAATGGGAAGGTCTGTAGTTGCCTTGTAATTCGGTGCTATCAGTGCAAATCTAAGCTGTCGCTTTCTTATGCCTGGAGCCCAATAGTTAATCAATAAACGCTTAACTCGTTTTGCCATTAAATAAATCCCGTACAGTGCTGCAGTATAATATGATTATAGGGCAAAGTGAGGTGCTTTGAAGAAGAAAAAAAAGCATGATTTTTTACTTGCAGCCATTGCATTTTATCCTATACCAGCAATAACAGGTTTGTACAGGTGATTTTATATGCAACTTTTGTATTGTTGTTAATTTGTATTACTTATCTTTCTATTTAGACCTTCTCCACTTCATATTCTAGTATCTCATTTAAATTACTGCCTGGTTGCTGGAGTGATTTAAACCCTAGCAACTAGAGAGCTGCTACATTTCCAAACTGGAGTGCTGCTGAACAAAAACCATAAATAATATAAAATGGAGATCAATTACAATTTGTCTCAGAATAGCACTCTCTGTATATTACTAAAAGTTAATTTAAAGGTGATCAACCTCTTTAACCTGCCTGTGGGCAGTGGGTAAAGCTGTACATGGCAATGAATATTAGAGGGCCACCTTTACCTTCCTGATTTCTTGACTAATATGACTTTTTTATGTATTGAATACATTTATAAGCTTGTCTTGTGATATGAGTGCCAACTTCATGGGCAGCACAGATAAAATAGCACAGATAAAACAGCACAACCTTCAGCTATTCTTGCTCTATGGAACGTGGCATGGTCTCAGGACACCTTCACCGGCAATGTGTTACCCTTGTTTCCCCAGCAATAATCCTCTTGGGTATATTTGTGCTTATATCAACCATGCAACCTGTCCTTGATCTAGGAGGCATTCAATAAACAGGATCCATGCCAGCTCTGTCTGTATTTAATCCAAAACATGTTTATTCCGCTAAGGGGATTTGCCAAGAAAAGTGCTGTAAACCTTAGGCTGAATTAGATTTAAAGGGCCAGCAACCTATACTAAAAAGAAATACTGAAATAAAACGTCTACGTTTAAAGCAATATCAGATGGGGGGGTAAGTAAACTCATGTGTTGCTGTAAGTGTTAAGCTAATTATAAGAAGATCAGCAGGCCTACAGGTATTGTTAGTGAAGTTAAGAACTTTTAGGGATGCTAATTTGATGATATGTTGATGTTTTTATTCAAGCCCACCTAATAACTCTATATATACTGTACATCTATATTGAATTCATCCTATAAACTTTAGGTGTATTGGATATTTGGGCCAAAAAAAGTTGGACAGCAGTGTCCTAGGAGCTGAATATGTTGAATAAAACAGGGCTACCACTGATATATAGATATATAGAGTGTTGCAGAATATCTGCTGTACCTGTAACTTACTGACCAATACCTTGCTTTTCAGGTCACTGTAAATAATGGAGCTCAAACATCGGTAGCCCTTCAACCCCAGTGCCCCTGACAAGAGTTACGTCTCTTTAGGGCACTGGTACCCAAAACTGTGGGGATGAGAACCTTGGCCCAGGGTGAAGACCTTTAAAGGTGAGATTTAGAATTATTTTTTCACTAGGGGAGCCTAAGAGAAAAAAAACTTAGCAGTTGGATTCCTAATGTATTGGCACCTCCCATTGAATCAGGGTTTCCTTGTCCTAGGTAAGAGACCAGAGGCGCTAGCACCAAAATATCCTTTGCACTTCTATGCATTTGAGGGAGCCTGCTGAGAAACTGTGCAGAAGTATGACGTGGTGTAATCTCTGGGATCACCCTGGCATCGAAGTTGCAACTGAATAGTGCCAAGCAAAATGCACATTAAAGCCATTATTAATACTGATGAGCGAATCTGTCCTGTTTCGCTTTGCTTAAAAATTGGCGAGAAAATTACAAAACAGTGAATAATATGCGAAACGCATTGAAATCAATGGGCGTCAAAATTCTTTGGACTCGCGACAATTTTTACACGAGTCACAATTTTTATACGTGCCACTATTTTGTCCAAATGCATTAAACTCAATGGGCGCCTGAATAATTTTGTCGCTGGAAATTTATCGTGGGCAGCGAAACTTGGAAATTTGACGCAAATTCATGCCTGGCGAATAAATTTGCCCATCGCTAATTATTTATGCCATGCTCATTGGCGCACCAATAGTGACACTATCCGCGCTCTGAAAAGTTAACTTTGCACCAGGTTCTGTGTTGGTAAATGAATATGCGGGGTTGGAGGGCCATGTATTGAGATGCAAGGGTGGTCACTGCCGGCACAAGGAAGTCTTCAGCTGTACAGTGCCAAGGTCCAGGCCCGGTTTTGTGGAAAGGCCACCAAGCAGTGGCAGAACTACCGGCGGAGCAGTGGGTGCGAGCGGGCCAGGGCCCGCACCCCCTCAGGGCCCCCCGGCGGTCCGTTCGCCGCTGAAAATGCGGGCAAATGTGGCCGTATGGAGGGGCGGGGCCCGGCTGCGCATCACGCACCAGGGCCCGCCCCCCTCTAGGATCGCTACTGCCACCAAGGCCTAGGGCGGCAGGACTTTAGG
The DNA here is from genome assembly GCF_017654675.1 of Xenopus laevis. Taxonomy (NCBI): domain Eukaryota; kingdom Metazoa; phylum Chordata; class Amphibia; order Anura; family Pipidae; genus Xenopus; species Xenopus laevis. The sequence continues at coordinate 11,857,020 of NC_054378.1, forward strand.
GGGGCGGCATGCTCCCACACATTGGTTCGAAATCACTGGGGATGCGCTGGTGATACAATCATTTTACATTTCCTGTGCGCCAATCTCCATTTCTCTGGTCTCAATTATGAAAATTTGTGCGAATAAAAGAGAGGGGACAGGGCGACGAACGTCAGCAGCCCTAGAGGCACCTGCTATGTAAATACGGCCATGCCAAGGTCTTGGGCTGAACATAGCAGCAATGTACCAATAAGGCAATTCTTTTCCTTAAAAAAACAATAAATCACCTGGACATGAATAACCTGTTGGTTAAGCTGTGTAAAGTCTAATCTGAGTCTGAGTGTCATTTCCTAAGGCTGCAATGCTGGTATTTGTGTTGCCTGAGCAAACATACATTTGTATTCTATTGTCAGATCTACTCTATAGTATATACAGTCTGGTGGGGGGGGTGGATCTTTCTTTGGGGCGCCGGTTTGGGCCTTGCATGCTCAGTTGAGTGCCTCCTCCCCTTGACAGGATTAGCCAACTTTTCTAAAAAAAATTATCTTCCCCTATATATTTTTTTTAATGTCTTTTCTATTTTATAATGTTGGCATCAAGCATACTTTTTATTGAGCAAGCAACCCTTAAGTTCTCTCCATAGTTTACCTTGGAATGTGCTACATGATAAAACAATAATGTGAATAGCAAGAAACCAGTCTGGAAGGTTTCCAGCAGGGTGTAGCTGACAGTGACATCTTGTGTTCATCGCATGTATGACTCCACTTCGCTTCTCTGTTCCCACGTTTGGTTAAAATGTTTGTACGGTCCCAGGGGTGTAACTACAGAGGAAGGAGACCCAGCGGCTGCAGGGGGGCCCTGAAGGTATAAGGGGGACCAGGAGGCCCAAATAATTTTAACATCTATAAATAAAACAGAACAACCTCTGGGTATGTTGGGGGCCCTAAAATGAATTTGCTGTGGGCCCAGTAACATCTAGCTATGCCACTGCACAGTCCTGAGGATTACTGACCTCACACTTACGGGATGGCAGGTCTAACAACTAAAAGCTGAAACCTCCTCCTCCCTGCAGTGTCTGAACTAGGGATAGGCAGAAAAGGGACCTGCCTAGGGTGCAACAATGAGGGGGCTGTGGGTAGGTGCCTGTCGAAGGGCCTTCTGCCTACCCCTAGTCTGGGTTGGCATGCTCCCGGGTTCACTGCTCTCTTCTTTTTTGTTCACGCCGCACCATGCATGACATCACTGCGCATGAGTGCACTTGTTCATACACGTGCACAGAGGGGAGCGAGGTGGCTTTGGCACACCCCTGCCTCACTGTCCAAAACCGTCACCAATGTAGACTAGCAGGGCTAATCATATCGGCCTGGTCCAGACAGTGATGTTGTGGTGGTGGCAGTTACCAACCTTAGTACATACTCCTCAGTGTTGGACTGGCCTGACGGGACACTGGGAAAAAACCCGGTGGGCCCCACTGGCCAGATCTGTCTTTTTTGTGGAAGCGATTTCTCCCTCCCTGGCCCCCAGCGCAACAGAAAGAAAAAGAAGGTAGGTGCGGGGGACAGAGGGGGGCCAGGTTGTGGCTTGGTGAGGGTCCTATCCATTATAAGTAGCACTGGAAGCAAATAAATGTTGGTTTCCCATACAGGTATCCGGTAATCCGTTATTCAAAAAGCTCTGTATTACGTATTCACGTCTGGGGTGGAGGGCCCCAAGGTAGCAGCCTCGATGGACCCCGGGCCCCCCAGTCCGGCACTGATACTCTTATGAGCTTGTCACCAGTGCCAATGTGCCTACTTACTTTGAATGGGATGAATAATCTTTCTTTCTGCTGCGCTGGGGGCCAGAGAGGGAGAAATTGGTGTTTCAGTGAGTTTCCTCCTTCAATTCAAAGAAGCTAGATCCGCAGATCTGTTTTTTTTTTTTTTTTGCCATTTGAAATTGCATGTAATTGGCAGTGTTACCATGGTGAAATTGTGCATGCTGATATTTAATCTGCAGCTATGGGCTCTCTTGTACATTGGAGGCAGGGTGTTGCTGAACTGTACTTCTTCTGTATAATTTAATAAATGGGCTCCACAATCTCCAGGAGAATAGTCATCAATACCAATTCAATACAGTTAATAAATAGTTACTCACGGACACAGTGACATTCTTGCACTATGCCTTACCCATCAGGGGCCATCATGAAACAATGGCTTTTCTCCATTACTTCTTATCTTTCTCTTCTTGGCCTAGGCTCCAATCTTCTCCCACCTGCCTCCCAGGGGGAAGAAAAGAGAACAACCGCATGCATGCTTTCCCTTTTCTACAATAGTCATCAAACTGCCTGGAGAGTACTTTAACCACCGACAAGGAAACCTTTGTAACGACCCAATTAGTTGTCTAAACTGTAGACAATTTCCTGAATAAAGGGTAACTAAACTAGTCCCCTACATTATCCAAATTTGAAAGATGTGTCAGCATTAAATACATATTTTTCATTCAGTTTACTGAAGCATCCTTCAAATCTTTCAAATACCCCTCCTAGTGTTTTTGTCTATAAGAGCTCTATGGTGGTGAAAATGTTGTCAAACCCTTTTACCAGTGCAAACCTTTATTATAATGGAGGCCTATGAGAAAGCAGCTCTCATTTCTCTTTTTTTTCTAGTTTTCAAGATATAACACTAATAATATAATGACTTTGCACCACCTGCTGTTCATTTCAGCCAAGCAGACACAGTCAGCAGAATATGGAGTTAGTGAGAAGAGGAAAGTCTTGTGGTGTTGGTCTGCTTTGAACTGTAATTTTTTTCTGAGCAGAGCAACATCACAAGACTTTCCTTTTCTCACTTATTGAATTTTTTTGCCAACTGTGTCTGATCAGCTGAAAAGAAGAGCAATATCGATATTCGTTACATAAGGGTAAATCCATGATTGATATTTTGCAAAATAGGTTCTGCACAGAAATGCATAGCATTATGTTCCTAAACTGGTCAGCTGGGCCCCCTGAATGGTGGATCCTGATAACTAGTAACACGGGGCACGCGCCGAAACGTTGCATTGCACTCCTTAATAAATACTTGAAGTTTTATAACAGACCTGTGTGTAAGGTTGCCACCTTTTCCAGAAAAAAAATACCGGCATTCCTTGTATTTATCATTTTTCCCTATCAATAACATTGGGATCAACCATAATTTTTACCAGCCAGGCCAGTAAAATACTGGCCAGGTGGCAACCCTACCTGTGTATCTTTGGATTTTTCTATTAGGAGGTGGCCGAGCCTCCACCAGTGTGCACCAGGCATCTCTGTACCGCCAGTTTGGTTAGGGTGTGCAAGGTCCTACATTGCTTGTATCCTGCAGGGGACCCTCGCCAGATAAGGACAGGTTATTATACTGAGGGCAAGTTAGGCACATGTCAAACCCTAATGGGAACCAATGATTAATATAATTTATTCTGTATTTCAGGTCTCACCTGAGAGAGCACCTGGCTCAGGTAAGTGCTGTCTTGACATATGTCATTGATTTTTAGTGTCACTGGATATTCAGCCTCCTCTTTCAACCTAGGAGGTCAGTACTGGTGTGTTCTCTGAAATTTTAACTTCTAACCAAGGTAATAACATGTACTTTCTTGGGTACAGGTCAAACAATAGCTTTCAGCATCACAAATAATAGAGAGAGATAATGCTTGATTAGTCCTCCTGCCATATCAATATAAAGAAAACTAAAAATGCTTGATATATACCTGGGCTCAGACCTGGGCAGACTTTGTGCCTTTTATTACATTATGCTACGTGGTTTCATGAAGGGCATCTGCCTCCACAGTCAGGCCAGGGGCGTAACTATAGAGGAAGCAGACCCTGCGGCTGCAGGGGGCCCAGGAGGTATAGGGGGCCCCATGAGGCTCAAATTCATACACAATTTCAATACATTTTGGTAAAACAGGACAACCTCTGGATATGTTTGGGGCCCTAAAATTAATTTGCTGTGGGGCCCAGTAACATCTAGTTATGCCACTGAGTCAGGCACAGAACATACAGAGCATTGGCCGTGTACTAACCTGCTATCCATTCTATGTTGGGTTCCCCAGCTTGAGGTTAGGACCTTTGTCTCTAAACCCTTTCTATACTCACCTACATACAATTTTTGGCCCGTGGCAATGAATAAAACTACCTGAGGAGCCGACCCTATGATGGGAGAGTAAGGTGATTATTTTGGGGTATACTGTAGCTACTGTAAGTCTCTCACCAAGTATATCTTCTTATTACACATTCAGTGCCATAAATGTATCTGCTGTTTCTTGCTTATTTTATTGGTGGAAAGCTATATTGGTTTCTTTACACGTCACGTGTGGTCTCTAGCTTTCCTGCATTGCCAGGGGGCCTCAACTTCACATACTCTGCCTCTGCTTATTATTACTTTCAGATATCTTTAGGTTTCATTATGATTAAGAATGATCTGGGGAGGGAAACCTGGCAAACATCTGGGGCAGGCATGGGGGCATCTGCTTCACTGCTTCCTTTCTAAAGGACATGATGTCAATGTCATTATATAAACGTGGGTGTCATTTCATCCCCATTATACAACAAAGACTCCCACTCACTCTGCCTTTCCCTCCCTTACGTAGGTTGGACATGAAGGGTCAGAGCTCTCCTCTTTCATTCAGTTTATTAAACAGACATTTCATTTCATAATAGAAAATTGGATGCAATCATTGTCTGTGAGATTATTTTAATTATCATATGAAAGCATGGTTGGTGGGCCCAGCTGCTTGTTACAGGTTTTTACAAGGGATGGGGAGGAAAATAACAAGACACCCACTCCATAACCAAAATGCATTAAGGTTGTCCAAAAAATATATAAGAACCTGGAACATATCTATGTATTAGTTACGAGCTCTATTGAGCTATCACCAATCTGTCCTTTCCTCATGGTTGGGAGACTTTATTTAAATATCATTAGTCGACTCTGAACTTCAGTTTTTTGCCACTCATAAACCCCCTCTCCCGCCCCACCACATCCCTCCTCCCGAAACCTTGAGACCTTTTCAAAACCATCAAGGGGAACCCATAGATCGCTGGGCAAGCAAAGCAGTCCTGGGTTTGCAAGGCCCATGAATACTGGGGACCACTAGATTTTCTCCTGCCATGCTTGCCCAGTCCAACACTGGCTACATACTTTTATCAAGTGCATCACAAAGTGCATAAAATGGGCACAATTCAGCATGGTTTTTTGCATTTTTGCACCCTGGACTTAACTTAAGAGAAAGCAGACACTCACAAATCTCAAGAACAGGCATAAATGAACTGTAGACTTTATTTTAGGCAAATAGTAGTAGAGATACACACAGCCTTACACGTTTTGTGCCTTCAGGTACTTAATCATAGGCTTCCTGTTAAACAGCCACTGAACAGCTAAAAAGTTTGGGGTTATGTTGGGGATTATACTGTAAATGGCGTTCTAAGTCTAAATACCCATAGCAACAAATCAGAAGGTCTGTTGTTGAAATCAAATATCTAGTTGCTATGGGTTACTAGACCTGGAGGAAGCCTTTCTCCTTTGATTGTATTGCATACAGTATGAAAACATAAATGGCAGAACCTGGGTGCAATTGTTACTCATCTTTTCAGTCAGATCCAATATCCAGCAGCATACAGGTTTGATTTTCATAATTATTTCCTTTGCAAGACCTTGACCTGTATTATCAGGCTCTTGCTAAACCATCGTTCTGGGTGCAGACCGTTTTGCCGCCTTATTATTTGCTTGTATGACATTGTAGCCAAAAGGGATTGCAAGGGAATCAGTCCCAAAGTGGCAGTGTGGGGGTAAAGGAAAACTATACCCCTCAAACAATGTAGGTCCCTATAAAAAATATATTGCATAAAACAGCTCATAAGTAAAACCCTGCAAATAAACCATTTTCATAATAATATACTTTTTCAGTAGCATTTGCTATTGGGTAATCATAAATTGAAAATTGCCATTTTATAAAAATAAGGGCCGACTCCCTGGGATCTTGTGATTCACGGTGCACACAAACAAACCAAACATACTACCCACTCCAAAAACTTAGTGCTATTTGATTTTACTCTATAGTGCTTCTGTTCTTCCCCCAAGCTTTGAGCATCATGGCCGCTGTCTTTGTTTCCTGGGTCAACGTTGACCTTGTCGGGGCAGATTAATAAATAGGCTATTGCCTAGGGGCCGAGGGTGATTAGAAGCCCATCTAGCATTTTTAATCATTATTTTTCTTTTCTTTAAAAATATAATGTTATCTGTGCTGCTGGTCAGGATGGGTGCACTGTACCAGCTGGGAGAAGACTAGGCAACCAGGCAAGGCATATAAGTGGTGTGCACCCATTATTTTAAGATTGCGGCAGATTCTGGTTGGGACTAGGGTTGCCACCTGCCTGGCCGGTAAAAATGTTGCTTGATGCCAATGTTATTTATAGGGAAAAAACACAAAAATATAGTAAGGCCGGTATTTTTTTCCATAAAAGATGGCAACCCTAGTTGGGACAAGTACATAGTTGGTACTCTCTGGTAGAAGAATAGGCAGCCAGGCAAAGCCCCAGGGGAGTAAATACAGAGGAAGCAGACCCTGCAGCTGCAGGGGGGCCCAGGAGGTATAGGGACCCACTATACCTTGTATATAAGATTGTCTGGCTGCCTAATCTTCTCCCAGCAGGTACTTACATGTACATGTCCCAACCAGACCAAGGTCCAGCAGATAGAAATAAATCAAAAAGAATAGAAAATACAAATAATAATTGAATGGGCCCTTGTGTCTTCAGGTGCAACCGTTACCCTGAATAATTGTTACATGTTTCTAAACTTTAGGGAGTGGGAGTAGCCTAGAGGAGGAGCCCGTGGAAAGTGTAGACTACGGGTCTCAAATATCATTAATCCACCACTGCTTCCATGTGACCCACTTGTCATTGCTAAGGAAGAAATGGCACTGCCCAATTGGCCTTTGGCACAGAGCTTCGCATCAAAGGCAAAGGGCATAGGGGGGTAAGGTAGAAGTGGATGGGGAGCAAGACATGAGTGATGCCATCATGGTTTAAGAAAGGGTCAGAGCAGTCACTTACAAAACCAGCCTGAAGATGGCGCTAAGCCACTATGAAATGACAAGTCACTTTCTCAGGCTGCACCAATGGGGGGGGGGGTTGGTGGGCAAGATACGACAAGAAGACATTTCTGTTTAGTCTTGGTTTAATCAGAACCATTCAGACACAAGTAATAAAACAAAAGTTTTAAAAAAAGATACTCCAAGCAAACAGGTAAAGAAAGAAAAAGAAAATGCTGCTACGGGTAAACATACAAACAAAATGAGGTGGATTGTGTTTGTTTGGATGTAACATTACAGCACTTGGCGCTTGCAGTTTCACCAGGAGGTGCAGTTGAGCAGACGATAACAGAGGTAAATGCAAAGCACGATGCAAGACATTCTGGCAAACTTACTCATGATGAAGTGATTGTCTCTAGACTCTACAGACATTCGACTGTTATATCTCTGAATTTAATTGCTTTAATTGAATTAAAATCTGCCCCTGCAATTCAAAAATAACCATTTGGGTCCCCTTGAGCCCAGGTCTGGACTGAGATTCAAAATAGGCCCTGGCATTTTGGGTAGACAAAGGCCCATACAGCCCAAACAGGGGCCCAAACAGCCCCCACCAGCCCAATAAATAGTCATTATCTATGGCAACTTACAGCAGCCCCTTTGGCATTCGCCACAACCCACAGATTGCCAGTCCGGTCCTGCTTGAGCCAAACCAAAAGCAACAACCTAGATTTCACAGCTGCAGCAATAACAACACTACAAATGGACCCAGGGCTGCCATCAGAGGGTTTCAGGTAGGGATGCCTCCTGGCCGGTAAAAATGATGGTTGATCCCAATGTTATTAATTGGGAAAAAAGATAAATATGTATTTTTTTCCAGAAAAGGTGGCAACCCAAGTTTCAGGGGGTACCATAGTCAGGGGCCCTGTAGCAATGATGGAAAAGCTTGAGTCTTGAGTTGTGAAACAGCAGGGCTTGTGATGAGTGGTCAGGGTTTGATAGGATCGCAGGATAATGGGGAGTGGCCAGGCTGAATGGGGGGGAGGAGTTTGGCATAATTGGGGAGTGGCTGGGCAGATTAGGGGTGTAGCCAGGCCCGGATTTGCAGCAAGGCCGCATAGGCCCGGGCCTAGGGCAGCAAAGAAATAGGGACGGCATGCCGCCCAGCCGCCGCTCAACTGCGTTTTTTCACCGGCGTGCTGGGAAGGCGGGCACTAGGACCGCGCAGCCACCTGGTTGGACCGCGCGGCCTAGGGGCGCCCAGAAGTAAAATCCGGCGCTGGGTGTAGCTGTGCATGCTATGGCCATTTTTTTTAATTGGGTCCCATTTTACTTGTTGGAAGGATCTAGCAGCATCGTAACAGTGCATCGGGCCCCTCCACAAAAAAAACTTTGGAGGTGCATTGCAGCCCAACCCATCACTCCCACCATTTGCGCCCACCGTAGGCAGGGGAAAGTAGATTTCTTTGAATGGTCTGGGTCCCCCTGTTGTACAAGCTTAATCTCAATGTTATTAATAGGGAAAATGCAATAAAATATAGGAAGGCCGGTATTTTTTTCAAGAAAAAATGGCACCCCTAACTGGGGCTCAGGTAACTAGAGGGGTAATAATTGAGCCCCTTTGGGGCCCTTTAATTACTGACTCTAACTGGCCTACTTATTCAGTAGTGTAACTAGCATCGGCCCACAATATTCCTCTATATTGGCACTAGTAGGCCACAAGGGAGTACTAGCCCCCTGCACCCCTGCAGTTACACAACTGCACTTAATTACTCTGCCCTTGTTAGGGAGAGTTCCATTTCAGCCCAGATCACACACAGACCACACCACCTTCTGGCTTCATCTTGTAACACAGGTAATAAGGACAATGGCTGCCTAGGCAAGGTTAAAAACTGCATTCTGAAGCTTGGGAGAAAAAAGGAAAATACTACAACCTCTCTTGTGATGGGTTTGGTGAAGTTCACTTTAAGACCTCTCCACAACCTTGCACCAGCCCCCACCCCTCAAAAACAGAGACCACCAGAAAACTCTACACATACAGTCTTTCAAAGAATAGATTGGAGTTGGAAAAACCTAAAAATAATACAAAACTTGAAAAAACAAATTATGTTCCTTTAACAGACACAATAAAAATGAAGATTATTAGAGTTAGAACACGCAGACACTCAAGATACATGGGTGCTATAAATAAGGTCCAGGAAAGCAGAGCGGCATTTGTACAGCAGTAACCCAACAGGATGAGTTATGCCTTATAGACAAGGGAGGTAGGTTCTTGGGAAAGTCCAAGCACAGAGAAGGTTCTCAGCTGGATTGAAATCTCCAACTGAATGCATATATGGCATAGTGAAACACTAAACAAATGATATCTGCTAGATATATCAGCGAGACAGCAAGGTCCTTCTCCTCTCCGATTGCCTCTTTTGTTGGCTGCACCATGGTATAAAATATTAGAAAAATAACTTCTGAAACCCCAGTCCTGCCAACACGAGCTTGCTGAGCTCTCGGTGTGGTCATCCCAAATTCAGAAGCATGTGTATGGCCATGAGTAGAACTTCTGACTGTCCCACCAAGAGTCCTAGACATTGGACCAGTCTGATGCCTGTAAAATGAAGCTGGAACTGGAATCACTGGCCAGATAATGCAGGTCATCGCCTGGCCCTGGAATTTGCATCAATATAAAAACATCTCCAGCACTTGTTGTCCTCACACAAAGCCTGGTTTCACAGAGGATCGGCGGCAATTTGGGCAGCCTCGGGTTCCATTGGTCTGAAGACACCTGTAAGGATGATAGATGACTCCTAAGTAACTAAAGAACACATTTGATGAGGGGATTGTAAAGGAACTCAACTATTGGAAGGAGAAGTCTGGTCAAGTGAATTTCCCACTTATGATATGAGAGACAGCAAGGACATAGAGATGAAGGATTTATGAGTAAAGTGGCATTGCATTATTGTCCAGTTTTACTGGATTGGATCTGGGATGGGGGTCTTGTGATGTTTGTTATGCCTCGGGCCAGTGTCAGACTAGAGATCCAAAGGCTCATCAGATAACCTGACTCCAGGGCACCTCCACCAAAGACCAACCCTTCACATTGGCAACATTTCTCCTCCCCTCCCCTTGATGCTGCGATTTGACATGGAGTCCTGCATGGGTCCAGTTGGAAAGAACCGTGGTTGGCCCTCTATAAAGGGCCCAGTCCCCACTACCTGAACCTACAGACCCAGGACCCATGTAAACCTGAAGCAATGTCGCTGGTGGGTGGAAGTGACATTACCCCAAAAGCAGATTGACTCGGACACTGGGGAAAAGATACTTTTAACTTCGGGAGGTGGAGGCAATGCAAGCCTACAATCGGCCAGGGTACCCATGCAGGGTACCCACAGACCACCCTCAGGAAATTGTGGTCTTTTCTGCCCAAAACCCAACCAATTTGCTGATATTCCCTACCTCATGCAGGACTTGGCCCACTGGGATTTCTCCCAGTGAACCGGTGGGTCATTTTGACTCCAACCAAAACTACACATAACCATTGGATGATGGGAAGCTTTAACCTTCTCATGATTTAATCTCTCTTTAACAACCACTTGTGCTTCATGTTCTTTCCTTCTATTTTCCACAGCAAGGCCTGGCAGGGGGCTACTATACAGTATGTTTTTTAGGAGTGTGGGAGGAAACCAGCATTCCAAGTTCAAACTGCCCTCACTGGAATCGAACCAAGGACCCCATCACTCACACCAGGGGCCAGGTAGAATGTAAACAAGGCTTCACATCTAATGATGCGGCTGTTGGTTGAGCTATCATGGCACAGGGCCTACTCACCGCAGATGAAAGACATGGGAGCACGGAAGTGCCTGAAGTTGGCAGTTCTTCTCCCCAATGGACTCCCCACACATTCCACAGTATAACTCCATCTCCTCTACACATTCATGAAATCGCACCACATGGGCGCGGAGCTCGCGTTGCTGCTGCTTTGTCCGGTATATAATCTCACTCAGGCAGTGAACTTTCAGCAGGCAGTGCTGAGGAGCAACACACAGTAATTAGGTGATGGGAAGCAGGACATTTTTGTGAGCAGGGGATAAAAGTATGGGGGCTTGGCTTGTATTTTGTATTTACAATGTGTATTTGTGACCACAAAATACAGTTCATAGCATATGTAACATATAGTATATAATTCTAATATCCTATGCTATCCCCTATTATAATTTACAATAGGGGGTACATTATCCATTGTAATACAGTACATGAGCTCCCTGTAGCCTTGTGCCTTTATATGGTCACAGAACTCCTCAGTAACTTCTCATATCCTTATAATTTACAGTAGGGGGTACATTATCCCTTATAATACACGAGTGATACTCAGAGTTCCCTGTATAACTCAGCCTTGTGCCTTTATATGGTTACAGAACCCCTCAGTGACTTCTAATATCCTTATCATTTACAGTAGGGGGTACATTATCCCTTATAATACACGAGTGATACTCAGAGTTCCCTGCAGCCTTGTGCCTTTATATGGTCACAGAACCCCTCAGTGACGTCTAATGTCCTTATCATTTACAGTAGGGGGTACATTATCCCTTATAATACACAAGTGATACTCAGAGTTTCCTGTATAACTCAGCCTGCAGCCTTGTGCCTTTATATGGTCACAGAACTCCTCAGTGACTTCTAATATCCTTATCATTTACAGTAGGGGGTACATTATCCCTTATAATACACAAGTGATACTCAGAGTTTCCTGTATAACTCAGCCTGCAGCCTTGTGCCTTTATATGGTCACAGAACTCCTCAGTGACTTCTAATATCCTTATCATTTACAGTAGGGGGTACATTATCCCTTATAATACACAAGTGATACTCAGAGTTCCCTGTATAACTCAGCCTGCAGCCTTGTGCCTTTATATGGTCACAGAACTCCTGCAGGCCCAGAGGTGCAAGGGAGCCAGTGTCATGGGGCCCTATTGTGCTGTGTTGGCTTTACCTTATATCCAATATCTTCCGCCAGCTCTTGGGTCTTTTGGAGACAATCCAGAGCCTGGAAACATAATACAACAGAGAACACACATGCAGGTCATGTGATCACTTAAACAGGACATAAGCTCCCTACTTGCACCCTTGCCCATCTATTGGCATAGTATTACACTAAATTTTCCTGTATGATGGGAGGAGGTAGGTACACAGTGTCATTGCAGCCTGACCTATGGGAGGAGGTAGGTACACAGCCCTCTCAGCAGGGAACCAGTTTGTTGACAGGAAGTTGGGGCCTATATATATTAAAACCTAAGCAGAAAATGCAATGGAAATGAAATTATGGGCATGGGGGTTACAAACTGAAGGCAGCCATGTTGGAATGTCTTCTTCATGACTCACCTTGTCCATCTCCTTCTGATGGAGCCAACATTTCGCCACTCCTATCATTACATGGGTCTGACCCAGGCGGTTACCGATCTCAGTCATGATACTCATGGAGGAGTCGTAGCGGGGAAAAGCTTTCTGCAAAGAAAAGTCACAATGAACTCCAAGCTCCAGTCTCCCTAAATATGCCTTTTTATCTTTACATGAAGGTTGCAGAGTCCTACAAAGAGGATTTTTTTTGGGAGGGGGGAGCCTTAAAACTCCAGGGAGATTATCAGTTCCATGCATACAGAAATGAGCCTCAGCGGACACCCATGTGCCTGCAATCCACACTCTGTTACTCTGATTTTGGACAATAGGTAGGACACACAGCGATGTAATGGTTGGGTTGTTCAGGAATGGGGGAAGGAGGCCACTCCAGGGGTTCTAGCTTAGCTACATGGGTTTTTTTCTTCTTTAAATGACTTGGCCTCAGTTTGTGGAAAGGCCACTATGACCTGGGCCTAGGGTTGCCATCTGGCCGGTAATTTACTGGCCTGACCGGTAAAAATGATGGCGGATCCCAATGTAATTAATAGGGGAAAAATTAAATATACAGGAAGGCCGGTATTTTTTTCCAGAAAAGGTGCTAACCCTACCTGGGCCTAGGGCAGCAAAATGATAGAGGTGGCACAAACCTGCTGGCTGACTAACCTTGACCATTGTTTGAATCTCTCACCCACCAAAGGGAAAAGAACCTGGATCTCCAACATGAGATCCATCATCAAAGGCATATGACGTATCCTCTCCCACCTCCTCCTGGAGTCACCTACAGATTCATGGGCTCACCTCAATGTCACCGTGACTTCTGTGGATATCGGCAAAGTTGAGCAGACAAAGGGCTTGAAGCGGTCGGTCTCCATGCTGAAGGGCGATCTTCATTGACTCCTGAACCAGAGATGATTTCGACATAGACCAAAAACGAGACAATATATATTTATATACAAAACCAACAAATAAATCCATATAATCTGAATGATAGTATTATACAATGTGGTCCATACCTCACAACACTCCATTGCGTCGGCTAAACGGCCCAACTTGCGGTAAGCGACCGCCATGTGGTACTGACTCATCGCTCTGTATTTGAGGCTCCAGCCTTTCCCGTAATCATTCACCAGCTCTGCCGCCTTGCATGGGAAGAAGAGCGCTTTCTCCAGATCCTGCCCAGAGAATGGCGACATGGGACTTGTTTTTCCAATATAGACATTACTGAATTATTTTCATTAAAGTTGTTTACACTGCTAAATACTAGGAATTTGATACTAGAGCGCCACCTGCTGTTCATTTCAGGAGAAGAGTGCTCTTCTGAGCACATTTGCAATTTACTTAAACTACTTTTCTCTTCCAGGTTTTAAGGTATTAGCTGTTTTTTTTAACACTAACACATGAATGCTGTTCATTTTGGAGATAAGGAAAAGAGGTCATTATACATGCAAATGGATTCACCAATGAGAATCCTGCCATCCAGCACTTTATCTAACATAGGGAGAGTATCTTGCAATGCACATGTGTAACCAGTATATGCAATATTTTAAATCTGTTAAATGAGTTTACCGCTATGCACGGTGGGCCCGGGTGCACACGCCCCAGACCTTCGGCAAAGGGAGCAAACACCAGAAAACATCAAAGGAGTTTGGCACAAGCCTGGACCCACACAGTAGTAAGATCGGAGTCAGATTGTAAAAGGTTAAAAAGCTTACATTTTATTCTTAATAATTAAGAACCAAGGCCTGACGCGTTTCATGTCTACCAGGGACACAGTCATATGACATGAAACGCGTCAGGCCTTGGTTCTTAATTATGGAGAATAAAATGTAAGCTTTTTAACCTTTTACAATCTGACTCCAATCTTACTACTGTGTGGGTCCAGGCTTGTCCTCAGAGTATCTTGCAACACTGGCTACTGAAAGTTTAAGAGATTTTTATCGAGTAGTGTACAACCCTGGTGTTGTGGGCTATGCCTCCGAAAAAAAAACCTTTAGGTGTATCTTGGGAGTAGAAGTTCCAGCTAAGTTTAAGCATTGTGGGAAATGTAGCCCTGCAACTTCAGGGAGGGGGTTCTTAAAGCAACATTGCTTGATGAAAGGTTTTCCATATGTTCTAGAGTAGGTAAGATTCTCATTGGATCAGCTGGGCTGGATGTTGCTAAATGACATCTCCCAGCATGCTTTAACTCTTGGGGGATGCTGGGAGTTGTAGTCAAGCGAGTTTTGTGCAAGGTGTACTTGAGCACTTTTCTAGTAGATAACAAAGGGTTTATTTTTTGTCTCCCCTCCATTCAACCTTTTCTTTAATGGCATTCCTTTCCCAGAAGAGCTTTGCCCCAGAAATAAATCTGCCCCGAGTCACTGGCAGCTGCATTGTACTCCCTTTCCCCGGCCCACCCTCACTGACCTTAAGTTGAGTGTAGAGACCTCCCAGGCTGCAGCAGACCCTGCACTCCAGCATCTTGTCATCGTTGTTGTGGGCGTAGCGCAGGGCCTTCTCGAAGCATTCCAGGGCTTTCTGGAAGACGCTAAGGCCCAGGTAGGCATTGCCCAGACTCAGGCACACCTGTCCGTTTAGCTGGAGGCTGACCGAGGTTCCCTGCATATTGAGGCAGGTCTTGCAGTAGGAAATGGTTTTCTGGAACTCGCAGAGCTTCTCGTTGCTACGGGCCAGGTTGAGGTAACTCTCGGTCAAAAAGTCTGGCTCCTCCAGCTCCCGAGCCGTGTCGATTTGGATCACTGCAAACTTGGAACACAGACATGTGGATGAACATGCACCCTGGACATACTCGATAATACTATATGTCATACTTGTAGAACAAGAAGGTTCATCCAGTGCACCAATCAGAGATTCCCTTATACCATAATTCCTGCAGTCAATGGATCAAAGCTAATTGCTGATTGGTGGATGTGCTACAATGTGTTTCATTCTGATATGGTGGTGCCTTTTGCCTTTCTTGCTAATCCAGATATATCATGTGATTCATACAAACAGAATGATGGTTTAGGGGACCCACTGGGTTAACTTTCCCCAACTGCTCAGTAATCTATGCCCTGTGGGGGGTATGTATTGCCCATGGGCCCAATAGCAGTTTAGCAGATCCTGGTTCCCTAGTGCTCAGGTTATAGGAGGAGGTGGATCTACCACAAGGTGGCCATAGATGCACCAGTATTGTAGGAAAGATCTTTCGAATGATAATCGTTGCATGTGTGAGGGGAGACAAGGTCACCGATATCGGTAAAAAGCCTTGGATATCGGTCGTCTCGTCAATTGGACAGGACTAAAAATTTGGTGCCCAAACAGCGTAACGTTAATGCTGAATCGTCAGATAGAGCTAAGGAGTTCTTTTTGCTTTTACCAGCATTTCTCTCTTTTCAGCTCTTAACGTTAGTAGAGTGGACGAAACATCTATTGTTCAGCCAATGGTCACGGGAAAGATTGTAATTGTTTCATGTATGGCCACCTAAAGGAGGAGGTGGATCTGCCAGAGGGTTTGAGGTGGAGGTCAGACCCTAAGGTTACCCCCCCTGACCAAGATGAACTATTCCAAATGTATTTACAATTCTGCATTGCTCTACAATTTTCATGGTAATTTGGCCAATGGGAGGATGCAGGTGGGCCCCACCAACCCAGACCTGCCCCCTGTCAGGACCACGGGGTTTAAGTTTTTAGGAGGAGAAGAAGGAAGGACAAAGTACAGAGGGGCTGGTGGGTGGTGCAGTGGGTAGATGGGAGTTTGCCACATGGGTAGGAGGAGGGGACCCTTAAAGGGGTGATTCACCTTTAAGTTAACTTTAAATATGTTACACAATGTAAGCTAATTTTAGATTGGCCTTTCTTTTTCATTTTTTATAGATTTTTAATTATTTGCCTTTTTCTTCTGACTCTTTCCAGCTTTCAAATGGGGGTCACTGTCCCCATCTAAAAAACAAATGCTCTGTAAGGCTACAAATGTATTGTAATTGCTACTATTTATTACTCATCGTTCTATTCAGACCCTCTCCTATTCATATTCCAGTCTCTTACTCATATCAATTCATGGTTGCTAGGGTAGTTTGGGCCCTAGTTACCAGATGGCTAAAACTGCAAACTGGAAAGCTGCTGAGTAAAAAGCTAAATAACTCAAACACCACAAATAATAAAAAATGAAAAACAATTGCAAAATGTCTCAGAATATCACTCTGTACATACACTGTTTGTCCTATGCTCCTTGCATGGGTCATTCTCTGCCTCCCCTATGCTCCCTGTGTGTGCCATACTCTGGTACACCTGGGGGGTGTCTTTTTTTAAAAATTTAAAATACACAGTATTCACCTGCCCAACCTGGACCCTAAACTAAATCGTTATGGTATGGGGTCTGTTTCTAACCCTACTACATGTTTGTGGGTACCTGACCAGATACAACAAGTAACCAAAGACTGCAAAGAATTGCCACTGGTAAAACAAGGGATGAAATTCTATTTTTTTAAATTGGAAATTCGAGAATGGTCCCTGGGTGTAGGATAGGGTCTCCCAAACTCATGAACCCGTGAGCAACACTCAGTAGGATGTTTGATTGGTTGGATATTTCTTTTATAAAGAGGCTTGGGGGTTAAGCCCTTTATACTTATATTGTCCCTTATAATTCAACAAGGGAAAATAATAAATATTCCAGTACCTTTGGAGCCTGATATACTGGTAATGCCCATAATATACCAGCTGTGTTATTCATTTCTTTTCGTTCTCTGAGTTCAGACCCTCGGGTAAGAAGTTTGTCCAAAGTACCAAGCCGAGGGTCTCCTGGTCTGTAATGATAAAGGGATGTGAGCTAAACCCCCCCCCCATACAGGGCACAGGAGCAGCGTGTACCCCTGGGTATAGTTTCCCTTTAAAATAGGAAGCCGTAACCTATAGCGAGCTCCTATATGAAAGCGAATTGCGACATGAACAGACGGATCGCATTTCCATACCACAACAGATTTCTGGGATACTTGGAATGACGCGCATTGCTATTTGGGAGCAGGGGAAATGATTTAACAGCGCCCTCCTCGTTGTCAGTCGCAGGCTAAATGGTTTTCTATGCTCCTGCCCCCCCCATTGTGCAGCACTCTTTATAAGACTGCAAGCTCTTGGGACCAGGGCCTGCCCATCCTAATGTTTTATTTTGGAAATCTTATTTACATTATATTATAAGACTCCAGTTTGTCCTGTAAAGTGTCACTTACTGGGGCTACATAAACATGGTCCCCATCCCCCGACATGTTCCTCTTCCATATCTGAAAACCCATAATGACAGGTTCTGGATAATATATAATTAAATGGGATTTTGCTGTTGGACCCAGTAAGCCATTGCCCTATCACTCGATGTACAATGAAGGCTTTGGTCAGAGCTGTCCATACATCAGACCAGCCAGTTGCTTTGAGCCTCGTGATGAGGTCACAATGGGTATAGCAGTAGAGTAAGCAGCAGACCCTGCAGAAGAGGGGCTATATTTTTTGGCTGGACAATGTATATGTATGAACCTCATTTGAGAAGAGGTTAAACCCCCTCTAAATTCTCATTCTCCTGGAAGGTGCAGGGGTCCTGATACAATTTTACTATATTGTTATATTTTCAGCACACACCGTGCTTTGGGTTAATTTAGGTCTGGCTCCTATTGACACCTGTGTGACCTTATGTGGCCCTACAGCAGATAGGGTGAAAGGGCCAACAAGCCCCCAGGGATGTCATTATGTAATTTATGACTGCAGGGACAACTTGGGAGTTGAGTTGGAGCTCCCATACCGATTGCTCCCCGTGAGGCAACATTTATTTGGAACATAGAAAAAGAATGGTTTAATCAGGCACAAGTATCCATACATCTTATTTCATTCACTAAATACATAAAGAAGCCAGATTAATGCCCCTTATGGTGATGTATGTCTGTGTAAAGGCCCTATTGGTCAACGACCAACAAGGAGATGGGACAATATAATGTCCATTTAAGCCTATGGCACACATGGAGATTGGTCAGCCTAATGCCTCTTTAGACCTATTGGCCAATATAATGTCCCTCTAGGGCTATAATGTACATGTATAGGCTGGACCATGAAAATCCCATAGATATTAACACAATCTAATACAATATTAACACAATGTAGCCTCAAACATGGATGGCCAAAATGCACTGATTTTATGGACTGAACCTCACGCTGCTGAGTAGGATCTATGATGGCCACCGTAAAGGACATTTTCCCAGGCTGGACAGTTACAACGCTACCCAATGGTAAAGTTATTAAGAAGGTGCGACCAGAATATGTTTATTGAAAAGAGGGAATCCTAATAGAATGACCCGGAGGAGGTGCAGGCAACCTATTGCCCTATCTGTGTATGTATTGGGTCATTGATGGTTCCATTCTGTTCAGTGTGACATGTATTCTTGGCAGGTGGGCTTGTCTGTTGGATCAGTAGAATTTGGCCATCCACCATATTGCATCTTGGTCCATGTGTGGCCTACTCAGATCTGGCAAAATGCAAAGTCTAGCTGGTCAAGGTCTATCAACAGAGAACCTCATGGAGAACCTCGAGGCACAATTTTGGGGTGCAATTCTGCAGTGATCCAGCATTCAGTGCATTCTGGCCTTTCTAATGTGGCCCAATTGCAACTGTCAGTCTTTCCTGGCTTGAAAATGCCAGCTGGTACCCTAACGAAAGCACCGAGCAGCCCATTGGGTCCATTGGCTTATTTAATAGTCACTTTCCATAACGATACCATTGAACCTGGTGTCACTATGATGCCTTCAATGTATATGGCAGGGCAATGTCCTATCTACCCTCCATTAACAACAATAAATCTGGGACTGAATGGGGAGCCCTTCTCTGTACTCCCTCACTTGCTTTGAATCTAAAGGATTAGGTGTTGACTATGGTAGGTAAGTGAAAGAAGACCATCCCGAGCTGTCGGAAGGTTAGTAGTTCTAATCATCCTAATCAACTCTGAATGCTGGCGTTGATCCTATAAATAAAATCGACTGCACTAGGGAAAAGCATTTGCTTTGCAGCCTCCACTTCCTGTTCTGCAGAGCAGGAAGCCGCCCTCTGTTAGAAAACACAACAAGGTACGGCTTGGACCTAATGCTTGCAAAGGAAACAAGGTATTTACCTTTAACATATCCTTGTATCTTCCCATCTCCGAGTGGGCCGTGATCAGGCAGCCAAGAACCCGGAACCTCCCGGCCGCATCAGTGGTCTTCTCCAAGACTTTAGTCCAGATCTGCAAAGCCTTCTCTGTCTGGTTGGACTGATACATCTGAAGGCCCTTTTGGATCTGCTGTTTGGTTTGGTCCTGACCCATCGCGGCACCAGAAAGTCTCATATAATCCTGGGTATGCAGAGCCACTGCAGAGCCCGTCTGGCTTACAAAACATTAGGAAGCTCAGCGTCCAAAGAATGGAGGGTTTCACTCAAGGCTTGGCATGAGAGACAGGATGACAGGTGGTCCTGTTTGGGAAATGGGCAGCTCAGGAGCCAGGGCAGTAATTGAACAGGGAAGAGAAAACATTGGGGAAGCCAGCTTGGAAGTCAGAAATGCACACTACTGGTTTGGGAGAGGTGTCCAGCTACGGGCCCTGCCCCCACCCATGGGCTACAGCTGCCCCTGCCAATCTCAGGCTCATCTCTTCAAAGGAATGCCAGTCCTAGTGACTCAAGGTCAGAGAGAGCCCACCCCTCTCTTCCCATTAACAGAAACATGCCGCAAGATCCAAATTTAAAAAGCCCCCGATCCCGCACGTAATGTTGTTCCCCTCTCGGAGACACACACGGACCCCTCCCAAGGAAAGAGGAGACGCATATACTGTAAATACCCAAGGCAGACAAACCATCAACTGGAAAGGATGGAAGAATCTCCGGGGCTTAGTTGCCCCCCTCTAGCAGCACCAACTGCCTTTCTTTTTTTTTCCGAATACCAAGGACCTAATGATCACTACTGGAATTTATTTTTCGTGGGGGGCAAGCTTGCTTAAACCAACAAGTAAAGAAACCAAGAGGAGAATAATAGAATAGTTAAATATGAATATATGCACCGGTCCAGAGGTTTAGCAGCCCTATAACAGTGATGATTTATACCAGTTGTCCCAGGCAGCTCCCCAACTTGGATCTTGTTGGTCCATCTTTTGAGTGACAGTGGTGTTGCACATGCTCATTACGTGGTGGCCCATAGCCAGTAATTGAATCTGCCCATTTGTTGTCGTTGATTATAAAGGGTGGTTAGGAGGTTGATGGTCTCAGATAGCAGTGTAGGCAACCTTCCTACACAAGTGCATGGCCAAGACATTGCTACCACTAACACACATGCAAGCGGCTCTTCTAATGGTATCACGACCACATTAGTCCATCACTTTCCAGTATTCTTCAGCTCACTAATCATTCAGGGCCTCCATAGCCCACAAGCAGGTGACAGTTACAGGAGAACTTTGGTGGATCACCCTTTGTACCAAGAGTAGCCAGAAAAACAAACAAACGTTTATCCCCAACTTTGACTCTAATTTGCCTTCTAGCTGGGCATTCTCTCCAAAGCTCACCTTAACTGGCCTTTAGGTGGGGCCCCCTAGAAACTGCTCAGTTCAGTTTCGGACTGGCCCCTCGGGATACCCGGAAAAGTCCTGGTGGGCTCTGGTGTCAGTGGCCCCTCATGCTGCTAAACATTTGGCCTATTTCATGGTCATTCCCTATTTCAATGAGAACAAAGATGCTAAATAGATGGAAAAATAGATTATAGTATGTAAAGAAAAGAGACTAGCAGGATAGAGGTTGAGTGAGGAGAGGAAGAAAAAAAAAGAAAAAAGAGTGGGTCTAAGATTAATTGGTGGCCCCCTGGTGTCCCAGTCCGACACAGGCTCAGTTTAACCCAAGACGGGACAAGCTAAACTGGGCCATAATTTACCCTTAAAGGATCAGTAACATCGATTTAAAAAAAAATTTGTTTGTATACTACAAAAAAAAAAAAATCACCAACACATTAAACTTTAAAACTGCAAAGTCTTTATTTTGATATACGTAACTTACCAAATCTCCGCTTGCAAATCTTTTTTTTTTAAATAAATTTGCAGTTAAGAAATATAAACGTTTGATCAGAGGTTCAGCAGCCCTATAACAGTAATGATCCAGGCTTTCAATTCAGTTTACAGAGGGTCGCCATCTTGGATCTTGTTAGGTCTTTTGGGCACCTGGTGGCACTGCACATGCTCAGTGTGCTTGGTGTGGCTGTTGAGAAGCTCATCAGATATAACATTAGCAGGAGGACAGGGCGCCTTTAAAGGGGAAGTAAAGTCTAAAATAGAATAAGGCTAGAAATGCTGTATTTTGTATACTTAACATAAATATGAACTTACTGCACCACAAGCCTAATCAAACAAATGATTTCTGCTTTCAAAGTTGGCCACAGGGGGTCACCATCTTGTAACTTTGTTAAACATCTTTGCAAGACCAAGACTGTGCACATGCTCAGTGTGGTCTGGGCTGCTAAGGAATCGACATAAATTATCAAAAGGGCACAAGTCAAATATCTGGCAGAAGCCGATACAACAAGACTGATTAATAATCAGAATATACAGACTGCACTGGGTCCTGTGTTGTCATGTAATCTAATGTGGATTTTATAGTTTTTGTATTGTTTGATACAAACTTTCACCAACTCTGCAGAACCAGTGGCTGCAGCAAAATAATCCTCCAAATAGGATCCCAGTTTATCTGTTTAAATCTGGCTCCAGATAAAGGGGATGTAAAGGCAAAAATAAAACCCAATACAAATCGCTACACATTCACCAACTGCTCTACAGGGAAACAAACAAAGCTGCTTGAGTTCTGCATGGCTGGGAAGTTAAGACAGGGGCTCCCCCTGCTGTTCATAACTATGATTGTTTCCCTGCAGAGCAGTTAGGGACTGTCTGACAATTCCTATCCACACCAGTAAATTAAGGGAGAATTTCACTGCATACAGTCTGGTTTCTTATAAAAACGGTACACATTTTTTAATTAAGGTATATTGGAGATAGGTTTCTTTTTTATTAAATAAAGTAAAAATGGGATTTTTTTTTTGCCTTTACATGCCCTTTAAGGCAGGAGGGCAGTGTAGCATGTGCACACAGATAGAGTTCTGGATATTGCTGAAGTTCTAGTGGGGACAAAGGTCAGCTATTGCAGGAGCCATGACACATATAGGCACAGGGGATTGGACAGTATGACCAATGCTGCCAACCTCAGCTGCGCATCCATTGGCAGATATTACCTTTCAACTAGCAATACCAAGTGAGCGGACTTCATAGTGCTTGGGCTCTATCACCTCCGTTCAATTGTTTTGTTCCGTCGGTAGATGCAGATTCACAGGCCAACTGGATTGTCTGGTTAATGGTAGCACTGGAGCACAGCGCATGCATCTCTCCCCATTCTGCGCCATAGACTTACCTCATGGGAATGGCCATGACTGGTCCTTCTGCACTATTATCAAAGAGAATTCAACTGCACAGCTGATAATACCATTAGTTGCCCTTTAGTCTATATTATCCATTGTAGAGCAAAACAATTATTCCATGTCTGCATCATTACTTACAGACCACCTGCTTCCATGTTTGGATTTAGCACATAAAATATATTTTGACTTTTTGAACTATCTGACCAGAAGGTGTAACAACCAGCTCATACTGATGGGAAAATTGACTCGATCACTTAGGTGTGGGCCCCATGCAGATTCAGGTCTGCCAATAATCTCACAAACAAAAGGCTTTGGGAGGCTAAGCAACATCACACAGGGTGAGGGTATTATACATGGAACTGTATTTATCTTGCAACATGCTCTGGAGCATTATATATGGAACTGGCGCTGTATTTATCTTACCTTGTGTTCTGGGGGCATTATTTATGGAATTGGCACTGTATTTATCATGTCATGTGTTCTGGGGGCATTGTGCATGGAACTGGCACTGTATTTATCCTACCATTTGTTCTGGGGGCATTGTGCATGGAACTGGCACTGTATTTATCCTACTGTGTGTTCTGGGGGCACTGTGCATGGAACTGGAGCTGTATTTATCCTGCCATGTGTTCTGGGGGCATTATGCATGGAATTGGCACTATTTATACTATGTGTTCTGAGGGCATTGTGCATGGAACTGGCACTGCATTTATCCTGCCATGTGTTCTGGGGGCATTATGCATGGAACTGGTGCAGAATTTATCCTACCATGTGCTCTGGGGGCATTTTGCATGGAACTGGCACTGTATTTATCCTGGCACATCTTTTGGGGGGCGTTATTATTTATGATTTACCTCTTATCTATTCATGATCCTGTCTCTCATTCACACCACTGCCTGGTTGCTTGGGTACACCCTAAGCTCACCATACCAATATAATGATATGAAACAGTCTAATATGTATGATTTTTTTTTTATGACCATACCAACAGATATCAAAGAACTACAGACCTTGACATTCTAATTGTTCCGGCTGTGGGCTTCAACAATTGAAAGACTACAAAAGTGTTTCTATTGGAGTCCATCCTTCTGGTCTGCAGGCCTATCGGTGGATACCATATAGAATCAGCTCCTCTATGGTCACCTTTTTGTATTAACCTTTTTTTATTATTTGTTTATTATTTTTTAGTCATCACTCGTGGTTTCTTAACTTACCATAGTTTTAAATGATTGACCATTAAAGTCAATAGAAAACATGTGCAAAATGTTTTTTTAACATTTTTCCTACGAACATTTCTGTCGAAAAAACTTGAGACCCTGTCAAAAACCTTTTTAAACGGATACGGTCATCGGAAAACATGTTTTTTTTCAAAACGCATCAGTTAATAGTGCTACTCCAGCAGACTTCTGCACTGAAATCCATTTCTCAAATGAGCAAACAGATTTTTTTTTATATTCAATTTTGAAATCTGACATGGGGCTAGACATATTGTCAGTTTCCCAGCTGCCCCAAGTCATGTGACTTGTGCCTGCACTTTAGGAGAGAAATGCTTTCTGGCAGGCTGCTGTTTTTCCTTCTCAATGTAACTGAATGTGTCTCAGTGAGACATGGGTTTTTACTATTGAGTGTTGTTCTTAGATCTACCAGGCAGCTGTTATCTTGTGTTAGGGAGCTGCTATCTGGTTACCTTCCTATTGTTCTTTTGTTTGGCTGCTGGGGGGCGGAGGGAAAGGGAGGGGGGTGATATCACTCCAACTTGCAGTACAGAAGTAAAGAGTGATTGAAGTTTATCAGAGCACAAGTCACGTGACTTGGGGCAGCTGGGAAATTGACAATGTCAAGCCCCATGTCAGATTTCAAAAATGAATATAAAAAAAAATCTGTTTGCTCTTTTGAGAAATGGATTTCAGTGCAGAATTCTGCTGGAGCAGCACTATTAACTCATTCATTTTGAAAAAAAAAATTCCAATGACAGTATCCCTTTAAAGATAGCAACTTGGCTCTGCCCCCTTTACGGCCATGCCTCCTCTGTCATGGACACTGTTTTATGGGTTTGACCAAGTCAGAACTGGTTGGATTTGCCACTGACTATGTCCATAACCACTGATCCTTTTCACATATGGTTTTTGCCGATGGCAGCCCCTCTTCCATGAGGTCCGGTACTCGAGCAACACCTAGAAAGCAGTTGGGTTTTGGGTGGAAAGTCCCAGGTTCTCTAACTGTGCAGGTAGTTTGTGGGTACCCAGGTAAAGCGGGGAGGTGGTCCCTCCCAATCACTCCGATGATGCTATTTTTCTTCTAAGCTGGTTGATCCACCTCTGGAGTAGCATCGCCTCCGATCTTGAGGGTCACCAGGTCGGAAGTTAAATTTACTCCAAATTTACTCACACAAACGTATGAAGGTAAAATAACACAAGTCAGCTCTTCTCAAACAGTTTAATAGCAAACAAACAAAGGAAGGTACCACACTGTTTACAAAATGACTTCTAGTCAATACGTGTGTGTGCGCGCGCACAATTAAAACATCGGTAAGTACCGGAGGGACAGAGAAAAAAAAAAATTACAAAAAAATTAATCATTTAACACAGACACGCTGGTTTCAAACTTAAACACAATTCATTTTTTAATCCACAAACTCAGCGCTAAGCTATGCCGTAGTGGTTACCTTTTTTTTTTCCTCATAAACCATGAAAGAAAATTCAAATTTTCTACAAATTACAACACAATTTCACACAGGAAAAAGAAAAAAAAACAAACTTAATTTTGCTTTGCAAATCATAACAAAGAGGAAAAAAAAATTCACGAGGGGAAGAAGGAAAGCGTCGGTGAGGGAGGGTGGAGATATTAGAAGTCCTGTTACGGCAGCACAGAAGGACAACTTGGTCATATAGTGGCATTTTTTTCAATCTTTTTTTGTTTTTGTTTTGTTTTTTCACATTGTGAAATAAATCACTTTACATGTTTTCTAGTAGAAAAAGGCAAAAAACTGTACAAAACCCTAGTGTTAACTACAATCAGTTTGTACCAATATAAAAGCCCACAGGTTTGTCTTCAAAAGTTTTTTTTTTTTCTCTTTTCTTTTATAGAATTATTCACAAAAAAAAAAGCAAGCAGAGAAACGGGAAGGCGGAGGTAACAACATGGCAATGCATTAAAATCACCACAAAAAACAAAAATGTCTTTTTTTTTTTTGTTGCTTA
Source organism: Xenopus laevis (assembly GCF_017654675.1). Classification (NCBI taxonomy): domain Eukaryota; kingdom Metazoa; phylum Chordata; class Amphibia; order Anura; family Pipidae; genus Xenopus; species Xenopus laevis. The sequence goes on from NC_054378.1 coordinate 11,883,058, forward strand.
AAAAGTAGTCAGAAGAAAGCCATTTGGCATTTTTTTTATCCAGAGAGGTTTCTGCACAAGCTTCTCTAGTGAGATGTGGGTTTGTGAGGAAGAGAAGGGAATTGTCCCCCCCTGTGAAGGCTCATATACTGTTGTCAGACTGTGTTAAGACTGTGCTCTTGCATTCAGACCATCGGTACAAAAAAAAGAAAATGGCCACACATTGTGCGGTACCCTGTTAACTGGAAAATACTCTACAGAAGGCCTGAAGTTCATCGTTGAATCATCTACCACCTACTGATGACCAGGACTGAACCATCTGTATGAAAGACTTGCCCAAAGTCAAAAAGGTTTAAGCCTACACCTCCCAGAATGTTTTTGGAAGAGTAATGAAAGAATGTGGTGGCTCAGTTTAAGTGCCATGAAAGGTTTTAGTGGTTCTTCTATTTTTTTAGGTGCACCTCTTGATACGTTTATCGGCATACTACACTCATTTCAAATGTCAGACCTTCTTACAGTGGAAATGCTCTTGAAATGTCCCTACTCTGCTCCTTAAACTGAAGGTCCTGAGAGCTCAAACGCCTCTGAAAAAGTCTACCCTGGCTGTCCACCATCATCTTCAAGGGGGTTAAAGGGCAATATCGTGTATGATCTCTAGTTACTAAGGCTTGTATTGAAAATGTGCTCTGTTTAATCAAACGGCAAGATCATCACGGTTTCGTCTTTACCCCCTTGTCACCAAGTGTGCCGAATTTTCATGCTATTGCCACCGATTATAGTGGGAAGCAACCAATGGAGCTCTCCATATTTTCTTGTAGAGAGTTTTTGTGAAACAAACGGATATTGCCCTTATATAATGAAGAGGAGACTATTATACAGGGGGTTTAACTGGGAGGAAGAGCAGGATTAAATCTACCTGTTCTGCACGTTAAACGATTCAATCAACGAACAGTTCCCAACACCGGCCTTACTGACTGGTCTCAGCTTAGATCATGGAAAGAACTTGGCGGAGGACTTGAATTGCAAAGCACAGTCCAAACACACAGCCCGGATGCCTTATACAGCATATCTAGTCACAAAAACATTACAAATTAAAAGGACACGGCTAAACAAGCTTTAAAAGGAAAAAAAAAGATGTTGACACCCCCTGCTTTGCACATTTACCTCTAAAACACGTAAATCGATGATCTCAGCAACTGCCTGACGTTGATGAACAAACAAGACATGCACAGGACGAGGCAGAGATCGATTTTCTTTCGTTTTGGCACAATTAAAGTCATATAGGAGAGGATAGACGAGTCACATTTTGCTGTTGGAGCACTTCGGCAAAGTTTGACTTTACCCTGAGCTTTAACGCCAGGCCAATTTTTTGAGCTATTAGGAGTGGCATCTCTACTAGAGAGAGACCCAAAAAAAAAAAATCTTTCTTGAAATCAGGGCAGCAAAATGCGACTCTCTCTTTCAGAAAGAGAATTATTCCAGAAAGAGAGAGTAGACTTTATTTCACAGACACAGATATTAAACACGGTGTGCCATCTAGGCCTGCTCAAAAAGTAGCCTCTCAAAATTAAGTGGTTTTCTAGAAAAATAGATTTATATCTTTTTTTTAATAATCAAATTCAGGTTTCAATATTGTGTCCCTCATCGCAGTCTTTGTAGCAAAACCAATTTGGCAACACACATACACAAAAGGAACATACAGAAAGAAAAAAACAAAAACACCATTAAAAAAACAAAAAAAATACATGTTAGCATCAAAGGTCAGCACAAAATTCAGAGGTGAGAGTTCAAGCATCAGAGAAGCTGAAGAAACAAGGATTTGGACGATGTACTTGAACGCCACACCGACATGCTTTAGAGGCACAATGATGGACAAATGGCAGGAAGGGATCTAGAAAACAAAAACAAACCAGAGAACCAGGAAAAGCACTGAGTTACACAACGAAAATACATCAAATCACAGAGAGAGACAATGCCGGGCACAAGGCCCAGTTTAGAACAGACATGCGGACACTGAAGACCCAAGGGGATGGACTTGGAAGCCCTCAGTGTCTTGAAATGAGACAACAATAATGTCACACACACACACATATATACACACAACTTTGAGGTTCTGGAAGGGAAAACACCCACAAAACATAAAAATTAAAGAGACTGGAATCATCATGCAAGGAGGAACCCAATAGAGGGAAGGATGCAGGCTCAGCACCCAACATGGAGACAGCTGAACAGACTCAGCACCTACTGAACCTGCCAACTCTCCATGGGAGGAGAACTTTTTAGCATCTCTAAAAGAACCATTTGGAATTAACAAGTGCCATTTAAAGACCCAATTGAAAGTCTAAACTCTCCTACCGACTATTTTCTACGCAGAGTTGCAGTCTCACTAGAATGGAATATGGATGTCGAGTAACAGCTTATTCCTTAAAGGAGAACTAAATCCTAAAAATAAATATGGCTAAAAATGCCATGTTTTATATACACTGAACTTATTGCACGAGGCTAAAGTTTGAGCTTGTCAATAGCAGCAATGATCCAGGACTTCAAACTTGTCACAGGGGGTCACCATCTTGGAAAGTGTCTGTGACACTCACATGCTCAGTGGGCTCTGATTGGCTGTTGAGAAGCTAAGCTTAGGGCTCGTCACTAATTATCCAGCAGAAAATGAGCTTCCCCTGTAATATAAGCTGATGCTACAGGACTGATTATTAAATTCTGATGCTAATTGCACTGGTTTCTGTGCTGCCATGTAGTAATTATCTGTATTAATTACTAATCAGCCTTATATTGTGACATTTCTATTCTATGTGTACTATATATTGTGAGTGGGTCCCTAAACTCAGTAAGTGACAGCAGCACAGAGCATGTGCAGTGAATCAGCAGAAAAGAAGATGGGGAGCTACTGGGGCATCTTTGGAGACACAGATCTTTACTGCTAAAGGGCTGTGGTTGCCTTGGGATGGTACAGAAGCCCAAAACATCATGTAAAACATTTCTAGCTACTTCTTTAGTTAGGCTTTAGAACTGGCAAGATAGAATCTAGGGCAGAGGAACTTGTCATCTCCATGGATCTATATCTTGGCAACCTTGGATTAGCCATTAATGGTTTACTAGTAGGGGTGTTGGGCTGCTCCTACCAGGGCCAACTAAGTTCCTCATCAGAAACTCTAGCGAGGAGTTTTGAAACATGGCAACCTCACGAAGAGCTGCCTATCTCTGTTGTACCCTCTCAATCAATAAGGCATGATTGAGCCAACCTGTTTTCTAGTGAGCAAATCGGAGAAGGTGTCAGGAGAAGGTAAATGAAGGTTCACTGTGAAAAGGTGGCCAGGGTTTCAATGTAAGAAGAAAGGTCTAACAAATGAAGTTCAAATTAACTCATTCTACCACCCCTCTACTTCACAGGGGTTTCACTAATTGGGGCTTTTCTACATATTTTACCTTCTAAGGGCAGCAATGTTGGTGGCTAAAGTAGGTTGCAACGGCTTCTCCAGTGATCCTTCAATCTGATCACTGAACAACTGCACCTGCTGTAAATTTGGGGAGCCAAAGCGTCAACAAACTTGACAGATGACAGTTTGGTTCTCAAAATGATTGGGTCTGGTTAATCTACACCAGCGACTCGCGGGGAACATGTTGCTCACAACCCCTTGGATGCTGCTCCCAGTGGCCTCAAAGCAGGTGTTTATTTTTCAATTCCAGAGTTGAAGGCAAATTATAATTGCATTAAGAACCAGGTGTACTGTCAAGTAGAGCCTCCTGTACACCTTCAGTCCACGTAGGGCTACGAAATAGCCGTTATTTGGCACCTCTGGGACATTTGTGGCTCAAGGAAAGGTTGGGGACCCCTGTCCTTTTAAGCACTGTGCCCAAATGGTTTTGGTGTTGCACATGGAATATTGTCAGGTTAAAAAAAAATTGTATCTACAAAAAAAAATTGGCCTGTGTACGGCTTAATTTCTGTTACATGCAGGGTGGATCACATGGTAGTGACTACAAATAACGCTGGGGGGGGGATAAGGAAAGTTGCCTTGGATTCCCTCCTGTGAGGACAGAACCTGACAGTAGTAAATAAATGTAATAAAATGCAGCTTATATGACTCAGTAATATAAAGCTTGCCAACAATACATATAAAAATGAATGGTGGTGGAAAGTCCCAAATACATCTCGTAAAGTTATCCCCATGTTAAATCTTATGCCTACGCTACACTTATTGTGATGGCTGAATTGCATGGGATATGGTCGTCCTATAAACAGAAATCAACGCTCTGCATCAAAGAGATGAAGGAGATTGCACTGGGAGATAGTCTAAAGGTGGCCATACATGCAGAGATCCGCTCGTTTTGGAGAGCAAATCTTGTCCAGATATGTCCACCTTGAGGTGGGAGATATAGGGCTGATCAGATCATTGGGCCCAACAATCAGATCGAGGACCAACAAACCGACGCAGTCCTTGATCAGATGTGATTTTTAAACCTGGCTGTTATCGATCGGGGAAGCCCATAGGAGGGTCCAATATATACTGGCCAATAAGTTGCTGACTTGGTCTTACATCGGCCTGTGTATGACCACCTTTACACCCCTCAACGAATGCCCCAAACAGCCGCTATCAGGGACTCAACAACCCCATTGCAAGCTTTATAAACAGGAGCGCCCATCTTTACTAATTAATGTGAGGTCTACTTTTAGCGATATTGTCCCATTATGATCTACATCCATAAAAGAACTGTTAGCATCCGTTCCATGTAAATATTACTTAAATACTGAAAATGTATATTGCTATATATAAAATCAACAATTTCTTGTGTAACCTTAACATAAATATCTGAAGAAAGCATGAAACAGGAGGATGATTTAGACAAGCTGTTTGTTGACAGTGTCTTGTGATCTACTGATCAGCAGCTAAAGGTCTACTGGTAGATCCCGATCTACCTTTGGGGCTCCCCTGCTTTAGAACATGGAGCAAGTGACCTCCATCCATCCAAAGACTGAGCAACTTGCTGCCTAGTCTGTGCATAGAAAAGAAAGAAACCATTGACCCCTAGGGCATCCAAATACATCCTCATGCAACTTGCTGCTTCAAATGAAGCATCTCCCTTTAATAAGACCCAGATACAGTTCTATTGCACAGCAGAGACTTAATATTTACAAGACTAGATTTACAGGCAACCCACTGAGCTAAGCCCACCATGAGGTTCTTAAACCTTCTGAGTATAAGTGCTCCTGCGCTTTAGCAACACATAACTGCTAGGAAAGGGTGCAGGTTCAACTCCACTTGGCTACTCATGACTACACTACATAAATGTTGCTTTTTGAATAGGAGTAAAAGCCAAGGTGGCTCTTTTAAAAAAAACTTTAATGCATTATCTTTCCAAGTTGCTTTTTTTGCACTTTATATACATAGTACAGCACTCTATGGCACATGCCTCAGCAAAAGAAAAGCAATATGGAGGCTTCCAGTCAAGTAAGTATTGGAGGAACTCTGGGTGCACTTATCGCACTAAGCTTCAGCCGAGACTAAATTGATTGTCATTAAAAAAACTGGAGCCTTCAGAAATATGGAAATATTGTTATGATTTATTCGAGGAAGGAGGCATGTACCATTCAAGCTGGTTATGTATTATGTGTTCTCCATTGTGGGACATTGTCCCCTGGCCATGAACGGACACAACAGGTTTTATTCATATCCCAGGCAAAGGATCAGCACGACAGTCCGCAGGCAGAGGAGCAGGTTTAGCAGAAAGTAAAACTTCCCCTTTAAAAGGAATGACAAACCATCCAGGGGAATGAAAAATGGTTCAGCCCACGAGGAAGCAAATGCATATACTCAGCTGCAGTGACAACAGTTGCTTTTTAATGGAGTGCGAGTGTTCCTACAGGATTGTGTCCAGTCCACAGAATGCCCAGAGCAAAATGGACTACTTGAAATGTTGCTGTAGGAGCACTGGCATGTTCCTTTAGAGGGGGGTGTGTGTGTGTGCGTGTGTATATATTTATTTATATACACACACACACATTTACACACAGAAAGCTACGATTTACGGAATGCCCATCTCCAATAGACTCCATTTTATCCAAATAATCCACATTTTTAAAAATGATTTCCCTTTACTCTCTAATAATAAAACAGTAGCTTGTACTTGATCCCAACTAAGATATAATTAATCCTTATTGGAAGCAAAACCAGCCTATAGGGTTTATTTAATGTTTACATGATTTTATAGTAGGCTTAAGGTATGAAGATCCAAATTACGGACAGTTCTGCCATCTGGAAAACCCCAGGTCCCCAGCATTCTGGATAACAGGTCCCATGCCTGTAGTGTAAACATGTTTAAGAGGCCCTTTAAAAAACAAAAAGCACATGTTGCACAGTAGCTGAATAAACACAAGCGAGTCATTGTGGCCACTAAGCACATAATGGCAATGAGTAGATGCTGATGGGCCTTCAAAGGGTTTTGGATTAAGAAATCTGGGGGAGCCATAGCCCCCCCCCCCACCAAATCAGACTGCCTTTCCCCACCTGGCATGACTGAAGCCCCTCCTTATAACATCATTGCAAGTCGCTGGTATTAATCTGTATAAAACACAAAAAAGGACCATGATCCGAATTCTACAAAATCTCTTCCCAGTGAAATAATTTAGGCAATAAATATTGCTCACTATTCCGAGCTGTATAAAACCTCTATAAAAATAGAAATGACATTCTAACAGGCTGTTTGTCCTTTTTTCTCTATTTTTTTTTACCCACACACTTATAATAATAATAAAAAAAAAAGAAAATGTTCACTATAGGAGCCTGGAAGCCTCAATACTTTTCACATTATACCAAATCATAACATTTCTCTGAGTGTACAGTATTCAAGTTTTAGCAGTTCACCATTATGATGTATATCATGGGTACAGGTATGTACGACGCAGTACATACGGGCGCATGAAATACATAGCTACCCTAATACGCGACACCGGATGCCAGTATGTAAACGTTAGGGAAGCCTGACTCCTGACCTTGTAAATGGGTTCTCTACTTAGCTTATATTATTATCCAATTGTGATAGGCTGTATGTGGTTTAGTTAGCCTTTATAAACCCTGTCCCAAAGCCTACGACTGCTAGTAGTATGTGCTTATAGTTCCTGGTGTGTTCCCCAAACAGGAAGGTGTGCAGAATAGCAGTCAAAGCAGAATAAAGTGACGAGGATGAGTCAGGACTCTCTAAGGCTGGTCAGTGTCAAATAACCGGCTCCTAATCCTTTCCCTTTCCAAGGGTGCTGGCGTTGGGACATGTCACATGTTGTACAAACACAGCAAAAGTCCAAATAATAAGAATATTAATAATAAAATTCACTGATATGGCACCTAAACTCCAAAATAAAACACTTGGAACAAAAAAAAAAAAAAAAAGTACAAGCTGTTCTTCAATAAGAAGCAAAATCCACAACAAAAAAATAGTTGTACTCAAGAGTCTTTAGGAGGGAAATGAGGCTTCTGGCTTTAAAGCACATGGAGATGCTTCAGGGCTGCTGAGAGTCAGCATAGTCTGTGTGTTCTTACTAAGTGGGCTCCTCCAGCTACACATCCTGGTTTTGGACTTTCCTTCCCACACTTACCAGAACTACTTCTCGCTCACTTCCCAGGGCAGTAGGTTTCAGTACGGTTTGCTGTCATTCTTGGAGCGCTTGAGTTGGACTTTCAGGCGTTTCATTCCAATCTGAAAGCCGTTCATGGACTGGATAGCAGCCTGAGCAGAAACGGGATTGTCATAACTTATGAAACCTGGAAAACAGAAAACAGGCATCGACTTTAGGCAACATGTTTCAGCGGAGCTATTTTCCTGCTGTATCCCATCCGGCTAGATCAAACCTCCGCTTACCAAAACATTTGCTGAGGTTCGTTTGTTTGTCGATGAAAACTTTGGCGGACACGATATTTCCAAATGGCATGAACATCTGCAGGAGGTCCTGGTCCCCAAACTCCTGGGGTAGGTGGTATATAAAAAGGTTGGCTCCTTCTGGACCTGAAAGAAATATATGAAAAGGCTGAAGCCGTTCTCACATGGGCCAAGACAACTTAAAGGAATTGTTCAGTGTAAGTAAATAGATAGGCAGTGCAAAATAGGAAATGTTTCTAATGTATAATAAAATATAATACGGCTGGAGTGACTGGATGTGTAACATAATAGCCAGAACACTACTTCCTGCTTTGCAGCTCTCTTGTTTTCTACTGATTGGTTACCAGGCAGTAACCAATCAGTCACTTGAGGGGGGGGGGCGTGGGTCATAACTGTTGCTTTTGAATCTGAGCTGAATGCCGAGGATGAACTGCAATCTCTCTGAACAGTTATGGACCCCCTTATAGTCACTGACTAAATCAGAGCTGAAAACAGGAAGTAGTGTTCTGTTATGTCAGACATCCAGTCACTCCAGCCTTTATACATTACATTTTTGGCTAACTATATTAGAAATATTTTTTGTTTTGCACAGCCTACTTACCCAGTTTCTATTTTTACACTGAACTGTTCCTTTAAAGTGATACGGACACCACGATATCAACTATTAAAATAAAACAGCAGTGCCAACCCTAGGACCCAATAACCTCAGTATGGTGCTTTCATCTATCATAATTGCTGCAGTCAACATGTAGGAGTCAGTATGGCATTAATAATCTATGCCTGGTGAATAAGAACATTTATATTACCCATGGAGAACTGTGTAATCGTTGCAGGTCAGAATACCCAATATCACTAATGAACCTTTTGTGAATACAAAAACGCCTACATAAATCTGAGTTGACTTAGGGTGCACTTACCTTCTTTCTGACTCCCTGCAGCCCCCAAACCCTGTTGTGACAAAAGGCTCTGGTTGTAGAGTGAAGGTAGTGCAGCGGCGGCATACTGCTGAATCCCAGAGTAAGCTTGACTAAGGGCTTCCATCGTACTGCCGGTGCCGTTGGAGAGACTGCTGCCTAGGCCTCCATTTAATGCAGCCATACCTGCATTAAAAAAGGTTAAATTAAGCTTTAAAGAGATACGGTCATGGGAAAAAAAATTCAAAATGCATCAGTTAATAGTGCAGCTCCATCAAACTTCTGCAATGAAATCCATTTCTCAAAAGAGCAATGTTTTTTTTAGATTTAATTTTGAAATCTGACATGGGGCTAGAGAGATTGTCAGTTTCCCAGCTGCCCCCAGTCATGTGACTGTGTGTACTCAGACTATAGTCACTCTTTACTGCAAGTTGGAGTGATATCATCCCCCTCCCTTTCCCCCCCAGCAGCCTAACAACAGAACAATGGGAATGTAACCACATAACAGCTCCCTGGTAGATCTAAGAACAGCAGTTAATAGTAAAATCCATGTCCCACTGAGACACATTCAGTTACATTGAGAAGGAGAAACAACAGCCTGCCAGAAAGCAGTTCCATCCTTAAGTGCTGGCTCTTTCATTGAAAGCACATGAACAGGCTATATGACCTGAGATGGCTGCCTACACACCAATATTACAACTAAAAAAAATTACGCTTGTTTGTTCAGGAATGAAACTTTATATGGTAGAGTGAATTATTTGCAGTGTATTTAGAAATAAAAACATCATCATAAAAATCATTCTGTCTTCATTCAGGAGTCGGTGTCAGAAGATGTATTAGAGCTCACAATATTAAAATCACCAGACATCATGTCTCTCTACATGCAGAGTTTGTGCAAAAGGCAGTTATTTTGTTCGATTTTGTTTGTACTGGAATCAATTATTAGTTCTAATACATCTGCTAGGAAAGGAAGCCCCCCCCCCCACTCAAGTCTCGGATTGACTGGTTACTCTAGTTACCAGGCAGTAACCAATCAGAGACTTGAGGGGGGGGGGCACATGGGTCATATCTGTTGCTTCTGAGTTGTTCTGAATCTGAGCTGAACGCGGAGGATCAATTGCAAACTTACTGAACAGATATGACCCATGTGGCCCCCCTTATAGTCACTGACTAACTCAGAGTTATAGAGCTGAAAAGCAGGAAGTAGTGTCCTGGCTATTATGTTACACATCCAGTCACTCCAGCCTTTATACATTACAGTTTTGGCTAACTAACTATATCAGATACATTTTTTTATTTTGCACAGCCTATTTACCCTGTTTTTATTTTCACACTGAACTGTTCCTTTAAGGAAAATGGTTTCAGTGTAAACTGATAATAGTAAAGATTTTGAGAATCATGGAACTACTAGAAAATTCTGTCAGCTGATCAGCCAGGGTTGTGCTGAGGGTTTCACAATTAATGGGTTATAAAGGTGGCCTAGCAACGTGACAACAGGTTCACAGAAATAGAATACGGGAACAAAATGCTTGTTATGTTACCTGCAAGCGAACCGACATTGAGACCAGCTGTGGCCCCAGCCAATGTCTGCAGAGCTCCTAGGGATGCCATGTGGTTGATGGAGGAGTTATTTGAGTTGGGGGAGGAACCTGCAGGGAGGAAAAAGGTAAATAGCTACCACATATCAGGGCCAAGAGCTTGGAGAGTGGGGTACCATATCTGTAGAGAGCTAAACCCACGAAAGGTACCAAATATTCAGAGAATCATATAGGAATCTTTGATGGAATCAAAAAATGTCTTTCTAAATCGCATTCCTTGTACCCCCCAAACAAACAGGAGAACACTAGTATTTCGGAAAAACTGGAAGTATGTTCAATACAAGCCCTATTTACTCTAAAAAAGAATATATACTTCCCCTGTCCATCAGATCTTGCACCAATATCCACTTTTGGGCTACAAAGCACTTACGTCTGTGCAGGCCCAGACTGGCAATCTGTGGGTTCTGGCAAATGCCAGAGGGGCTGCTATAAGGTCCCATAGAAAGTCAGTATTTAGTGGGCTGGTTGAGCCTCTATTTCAGCTGATTGGGCCTCTGTGTACCTGAAATGCCTGGGCCTATTTTAATTCTCAGTCCGGACCTGCGTCTGTGCTTTCTTTCTGCATCATTTGAAATCCTGGCAGGAAAGGAGGGACTAAACACTGATGTTACAAAGTTTAACAACTTCTCCACAGCTTACAGATCGCATACAGGAACTACATAACCCACAATGCATTGCACTGTGATGTTCCTTTCCTTATTGAAATCACGTGTGCAGAGAATTGTGGGGTTTGGAGGATGCAGGATAAGGACAGATGGCTTTTGATACAAAGTAACAGTAGCCAGCTGAGCAAAGTAGTCAGACAGATCAGCAGGAGAGCAGGGGGCTAGGCTTAGGGAGCGGTTCCAAACTGTTAAAAATCAAGAAAAGTCTGCATATTTTTAAAAAAGATGTATATTGCAAAGTTGCTTGAAATTATGTTTACTTGTGTGGAGTTCCCCTTTAAAGTTGGTTGTAACAAGATCAACTTGTACCTTTATCCTGTAGATCAATTAACACTTGTGTCTGACATAAATAATGCCCAGGGCTGTCCTAAAACAGACAATACATGCTGCTCACCAGAACTGGTTAGGATGCTGAGGGGACTGCTGGAAGAAGTGAGTGCTGAGCCTGCACTCTGGGTATTCTGGGCAGCGCTTGCAGCAGCTGCCAAAGTTGCCAAGTTCTGTAACTGCATGGCATTAAGTCCTGTAATGCAACACAAAAATGAGCAATACACAAGTAGAGAACTCACGCACATTTCTAGTTTCAAAGAAGAGGGAACACAATGTTACAGCCAAAGAAATCCCTAACAAAAACAAGATGAAAGAATAGAAACAAGCGAAAAATACACACCTGATGTCATTCCAGTGGCGTACTCACCTCCCATAGGGTGGAGGCCACTAAGGGAGTTGAGGTTCCCAGAGGATGTGGTCTGCTGGAGGAGCTGCAAATAAAGCTAGACATTACACCAAAACAAAACAAGAAGGAGAGTGAGGGCTCGCTCTGATTTGGGGAGTAATGTTACACACCACAAATCCACAGGGTGTACAAGAACGGGAGGAGAAGAGTGAGTTAAGTGGGGAGAGGGTATATTAGCACAGAGTTATCACAAAACAAAAACCCACTAGGGATTAAGATGGTATTAACCCAGCAAGCAATAGCTCAGGCTAGTGAAGAATGCACCTTTTCTTATGATTATGCAGCACTGACCTCCATAAAGGTGACCACAGTTATAAAGCTATAGGGACATTTATTCTACAATATCATGGCAGGTAGTGATGTGTGGGCTGGCCTGATACCCGGGGGTCAGGTGGGTTCGGCCGACCTCGCACTCTTCTCTGTGGTTGGAGGGCGGGTGTGAGTCGAGCTCTTCTGCTCTCCGCGCCTGCCACCGTCAAATGCCGGCTTCCGAGTTCTTCTTTAATAGACAATGTGCCTGCTAGCCCCTCCCCTTTTGTGAGTTCATCGGGGGCAGGTCTACAAAAGGAACCGGAAGTCGGCTCGGGCGGGCTTGGGTCGAGGAAATCCTGACCCGCACATCACTTATAATATAAATAAAAGTATAATTTACAGCACTGCTAAGTGGAACGTAATGCGTCTCATTTTATCAATCTATCACTGAACATGAGATTATTACCTCAAACTCCTGTAATATTAAGGGCAGAGACACTCGATCAGATTGGGGGAGATTAGTTGCCTGGCGACAAATCTGCTCTTCTTCGGGGCGACTAATCTCCCCAAACTGCCTTCCCACCGGCTAGAATGTAAATCGCCAGCGGGATCGATTCGTTTTCCGAAATCGCCCCACAAGGAAACTTTGGGCAACTTTGGAAAACTAAGTGCTCCGAGTGCCATCCCACCCCCACCATCGATTTACATTCTAGCCGGCGGGAAGGCAGTTTGAGGAGATTAGTCGCCCCGAAGAAAAGCAGATTTGTCACCAGGCGACTAATATTAAGTGAAGGTGCATTCTCACTTTATAAGGGTTTACTGAGATTATGTGGTTATTCACTATATCTAAAACGCACAGAAGGGGCAATTTGGCCAAGAACAAGATATGACCACTTACTGCTAAATACTGGGGTGCTAAGCTGCCGAGTCCAGCTAGGTTACCCCACATTGAGGCTGCATTGAGTTGCTGCATTTGCTGCTGAAGTTGCTGCGTCATTCGCTTCTGTTCTTTGTCTTTCTGAGTGTCTGCGAACTTGACCACGATTGGTGAGGAACAACCCTGGAAATTAAAAACGGAAACCATCAGCAACAAACCCATAGTCATAGGGGCACATTTATCAAGGGTTGAATTTCGAATTTTTTTATTATAAAAATCTATTTTTTTTTAACTGGGGTAAACAGGATCGACCCGAAAACTCGAATCGAATTTTAAAAACACCATCGGAAAAAAAACTAGAATGTCAGGAAGGCTGCAAACTTACTCATCTCTCCTTGCTAAGGGAATTCAGAGACTAGCAACCAGACTGCTGAAATTGCAAACTGGAGAGCTGTTGAATAAAAAGCTAAATCTCTCAAAAACCACAAATGATAAAAAATAAAAAAAACAATTGCAAACGGCCTCAGAATATCCCTCTCTACATCATACTAAAAGTTAACAACCCCTTTAAGCCTGTCCATTAAAAAGCAGGTAGTATTTTATGGCCTGTAGAATCTCAAAATACATTATTACTGCCACATTATTAGCCAGAGGCTTTGAAACGGAACTGAATTCACATATGAGAGAAATGTGAGATGTAAAACTACATTTTCAGGGCTTACCTCCATAGTTTGTGCTTGGTGCATGGCTTTGATCGCCATCTGTGCCATTGATCTGGTTGTAAATGTAATAAATGCACAACCTATAAGAGAGGAAAGAGTAAGATTCTACTGGGGGCCCGGGCCCTAACATTCAGTTCCTTTATCAAAGATAAGCACACATTAATAACAGACCTCTGCTCATTCCATCAGGGCCTCGCAGAATACGACTTTCCTCTATCTGTCCAAACTGAGAGAACAAGGTCCGGATATCATTCTCGTTACACTTCTTGGAAACCATTCCAATAAAGAGCTTTCTGTCTTCCACAGCTAGTTTAGGGGGAACAACAGATGAAGTCGATCAGTATAAGAACAACATCAAGGGGGTTAAATCAAAATCTGATTTAGAATCCACGATTTGACTTTGTCATTAATAAAACTGGATATCGGTTAGAAAAAAAACACCAATTCTGCCAATAAAAAAAAAAAAAGAAGCATTTTTCGTGTTTTATGCAGAAAACGCTCACATTTTTGGTGAAATCGCTCAAAACCCTGTTATTTTTACTTCTACAAGACCTGGACAGCTTGGAGATGGAAGTATTGTCGGATTCTGACTTAGCAGCCTAAGTATAATAACTCACATAAAATAGGTTTTTTTGTTTTTTTTTACTAAAGATTACAAGTTATTTTTCAAAAAATAAAAAACTGGATTTTTCGAGTTTTTGGCTTTAATAAATAACCCCCCCAAGTGTCGCAAAGAGCCCTCTAGCGAGTATTACTAAATGAGCAACTAAAGCAGCAGGAATGATACCTGGAAGTATTAAACGGATATCATTTGCTGGGTTCAGCAGGCTAAAACAGGATTTTTTGATACTCACCGTTAAATCTGTTTCTCTGTAGTCGATAAGGGGGACACAGGGACAGATGGGGTTAAGCTCCACCCTCTAGGAGGCAGGACACTTAGAATAAAAAAGAAAGGGGCGTGCCAAGACCATGGCTTAACCCAACCTAGTAATAAACCATTCAGTTAGTACCAAAGCGACTGCTAAAGATAAACAAGAAACTGCAGAACTGGTAAACAGGAAAACATTTCACTTGTGGACCAATAGATCCAACTCGCTGAAGGGCGGGAAGCCCTGTGTCCCCCTTATCGACTACAGAGAAACAGATTTAACGGTGAGTATCAAAAAATCCTGTTTTCTCTGTCGTCTCAAGGGGGACACAGGGACAGATGGGGACTTAACAAAGCAGCCCCAACAAAAGAAGCAGGGAGGGAGCGAGACAATGACACATTATTGCACCACAGAGTGCAACACCTTACGACCAAAGGAGGCTTCGGCCGAAGAAAACGTGTCGAGACAATAGAATTTTGTAAATGTGTGGACAGAAGACCAGGTAGCCGCTCTGCAGATCTGGTCCAAAGAGGCCGAGTTGCGCCATGCCCAGGAAGCTCCCACTGATCTTGTAGAGTGGGCTCGAACACCTTCTGGGGGCGACTTACCTTTGGCTAAATAGGCCTTCGCGATGGTTTCCCGGAGCCATCGGGCAATAGAAGACTTGGACGCAGCCAAGCCCCTCCGAGTCCCTGTGGGCAGAACGAACAGGGACTGTGAACGGCGGAAGGACTTGGATCTGTCCAGATACCACCGGAGCGCTCTGACTACATCCAAACCATGAAGTCTTCGTTCCTTGTCATTCTTGGGATCCGGACACAGGGACGTACCACAATCTCCTGGTTGATGTGAAAGGACGTCACCACCTTGGGTAGGAATGACGGAACCGTGCGGAGTACGGCCTTGTCTCTGTGGAAAACAAGGAAGGGCGGATCACAGGATAGTGCGCAGAGCTCCGAAACTCGTCTCGCAGAAGAGATCGCCACAAGAAAAACCACCTTCCGAGTGAGCCAGTCATCGGAAACTGATGCTAGAGGCTCAAAGGGAGGATCTAAGAGAGCATCCAGAACAATATTGAGATCCCAACTCGGAGTCGGAGGGCGGAAAGGAGGGGCGACATGAGCCACTCCTTGGAGAAAAGTACGGACTGAGTCATCCAAGGCCAAACGGGATTGAAGCAACACCGAGAGAGCTGACACCTGTACCTTCAAGGAGCTGAGTTTCAGGCCCAACTGCAAACCCCTTTGAAGGAAGGACAAAACTCGAGGGATGACACAGTCCATGAAGGAAGAATCAGCCGAGGGGACGGCGGTTTCCCTGCACCAGGTCCAGTAGTTACGCCAAACTCTGTGATAGGCCTTGGAAGAAGTAGCCTTGCGGGACTTCAACATGGTGATGATAACATCTTCCGCTATCCCCTTTCGTCTCCAGATGGCGGCCTCAACAGCCATCCCGTCAAAGCGAAGAGGCCCGGATTGTGATGAGCAATGGGGCCTTGAAGAAGCAGGTCGGTCCGCGGAGCCAGCCGCAGAGGTTGTGCGACGGACATCTCCTGAAGATCCGAGAACCAAGTTCTCCGGGGCCAAAAAGGGGCTATCACGATCGCGGTGACGTGAGACTGCCTGATCTTTTTTAGCACCCGAGGAAGCATGGGAAGAGGAGGGAAGACGTAGGCGAGGTCGAAGTGCCAGGTCTGTGTCATGGCATCTATGCCCACTGCCAGAGGATCGCGTGAGCGAGCGAAGAAGTTGGGCACCTTGCGATTGACTCTGGACGCCATTAAATCGATCTCGGGAACCCCCCAATGACGGACGATCTCCGCAAATGTTTCCGGGTGAAGCTCCCACTCTCCTGAATCTAGGAGGTGCCGACTGAGAAAATCGGCCCTGGTGTTGTCCACTCCCGGGATGTGAATGGCGGAAAGCCTTACGGAACTGGCCTCCGCCCAGAGTAGAATCTGTTGCACTTCTGCCAAGGCGGCCTTGCTGCGGGTTCCACCCTGTCTGTTGATGTATGCGACGGTTGTGGAATTGTCGCTCTGCACCCGAACAGCCTTGGCCTGGAGGATGTGTGACCAGTGTCGGAGAGAGAGTTTTACCGCCCTTAGCTCCAGTATGTTGATGGAGAGTTTGGACTCCTCGGGAGACCATAGACCTTGTGCGGACCGACTGTCCCACGTTGCTCCCCAGCCCTGAAGGCTGGCATCCGTGGTTATCACTAGCCAATCCGGAGTCGCCCAGGACTGTCCCTCTGACAGGCTGGATGGTCTGAGCCACCAAAGGAGAGACTCCCGTGTCGAGCTGAGAAGTGAGATTCTCTGCGATAAGGGTCCCCCTTTCCATGTGGTCAGAATGTTGGATTGAAGCGGACGAAGATGCAATTGTGCGAAGGGGACCGCTTCGATCGAAGAAACCATGAGTCCTAGAACCTTCATAAGTAGATGAATGGTGGGCCTGGCGGTCCGAAGTAAGAGTTGCACTTGAGTTCGGATCTTCTCCTGTTTCTCCGAGGGGAGACTCACTCTCTGCGTACGAGTGTTGAACTCGAGACCCAGAAAGGTCATCCTGTGACTGGGAATGAGATTGGACTTCTTCCAATTGATGGTCCATCCGAAGTCCTGTAGTAGAGAAACGGCCTTCTGAAGATCCTGTTCGCTCTTGTCCTTCGTCCTGGCCTTCAGGAGCAGATCGTCCAAGTAAGGCGTCACCGATATGCCCTGGAGACGTAGGGCTGCTGCGGACACCGCCATGAGCTTGGTGAAGACCCTGGGGGCTGATGAAAGACCGAAGGGGAGCGCCACAAATTGGTAATGTCGATTCTTGAAGGCGAACCGCAGGAACCGGTGATGAGGTGGCCAAATTGGGACGTGGAGGTAGGCATCCTTGATGTCCAAGGACATCATCCACTGATCTTGTTCCATCCCCCGTATCACAGAGCGAAGGGTTTCCATTTTGAATTTGACCGATCTGATGAATTTGTTGAGAAACTTGAGATCCAACACCGGTCGGAAGGAGCCGTCCCGTTTGGGAACCAGAAACAAATTGGAGTAGAACCCTGAGAATTTCTCTGGAGGAGGCACTGGGATGATTACTCCACTTTGCTCCATCTTGTGGACACAGTCCAGGAAGGCTAGAGCCTTGGCCGAATTGGTAGGAAGTCTGGACATGAGGAACTTCCGAGGAGGGAGAGAAGAGAAATCCAGATGATAACCCTCTGATATGATCTCGTTTACCCAGGCATCGGAGGAATGCTGGAGCCAGACCTCCCGGAATTGCAGTAGTCTGCCCCCTAAGGACTGCCGCGATTCCGGAGGGGGTGCCCCGTCAGCCTGAGGCAGACTTGTCGGCAGAAGTCTTGTTGTGGAATTTGTTAGTCTTCCATGAAGGACGTCCCTTGTCTGCTTGTTTGGAGCGAAAATTGGAGCGTCTGGGAGGACTGTATCTTCTAGAAAATCGGGTAGATTGACCCCGAAAAAATCTGGACCGGCGGGGCTGTGTGGAAGGCTTGTTCTTAGACTGAGGAAGAAAGGTGCTCTTGCCCCCTGTGGCCTGAGAAATGATTTTTTCAAGTTCCTCACCAAACAGTCGTTGTCCCTTGAAGGGGAGCGAAGTAAGGGATTTCTTAGAGCTAGAGTCGGCTGCCCAATTCTTAAGCCACAGGGTTCGACGGGCCGCTACAGCTAGAGCTGAGGTACGCGCTGTGATCTGTGCGGTATCGAGGGTGGCGTCTGACAGATAGGCGGATGCCTCTGCTATAGAACGCACGGATTCGATAAGGTCGGCCCTGGGAACGCCGTCCTGAATATCGGAGAAGAGAGATTCAGCCCATGCCTGGATGGCTCTGGCCACCCAGGCTGACGCTAGAACAGGGCGAAGGGTCGACCCTGCGGAAGAGTAGACCGCTTTAAGGAAACCCTCAAGACGTCTGTCAGATGGATCCTTAAAGGCTGCCGCGTCGGTAACGGGTAACGTCGTGGATTTAGACAGTCTGGAAACCGGGGCGTCCACAGTCGGAGGCATTGACCACCTGTCCACCAGATCCCTAGTAAAGGGATAGGACTTCGAAAATTTCCGAGAAGCCTGAAATTTCCGTTCAGGGAAATTCCACTCGTCTTGAACAATGTTGATAAGTTGTTCATGGGAAGGAAAACAGAGAGAAGACTTGTGTTGTCTCTTGAACAGGCTGGACGTCTGAGACTGTTGTTCCGAGGAAGGAGAGACCTTAAGGACCTCAATGACCCCTTGAATAATACGGTCAATGTCATGCTGAACATCGCGGCCCGCGGTCTCCTCACTGTCCTCCCCTGCTTCCGAAGAAACTTCGGAAGGGAGAAGTTCACCTTCGGAGTGAGAGGATTCCCCTCCTGAAGCAGAGTCCTCAGACGGGGTCTGGACACTAGAGTGCCCCTTAGACTTCTCTGATCTCTTGCGCTTGCCGCTGGATTTGTGGTCCAGTTTGGCAAGAGCTTTACCCAGAGTATCTGCAATGGAAGGGAGATTCTGCAAAGAAGCTAAGGACTGGGAAAGCTGAAGCGCCCAAAGAGGGGCTGGAGGTTCCGTAGAGGGTCCAGGAGAGGGATCTGGAAGAGAAACCTCTGGATTGGGGGACCCAGAAGGGGCCGCCGGGGAAGTGTTGCCACTAAGATCAGGATTGGCAACCGTGGCAGAAGCGGAAGACAACCCCTTTTTGCAAGATTTGCAGAGGGGCTCCCCTTGACCTCCTTGGATTTTGGTCTGGCATTTTTTGCAGGCTAAATAGGTAATCTGTGCTGCTGCTTTTGCTGGTGCTCTCCCCCCAGCCCTTGGGAAAAGTCCCCCTGACTTACCCTCTGCCATTGAAGCAGTGTCTGTGGTACCTGCTGAATGGTTGTAGAAATTCTGCTTTGAGTCAGAAAAAACAAGGGCTGCAATGCGCTATAATCTGGTAACCGAAGGGTTAACCTATGCGCGTCCTGTAGGGAGAGCTAGTCCGCTGCGCTGTGGTCCCCCTGAAGAATCCTCCCTGAAGTGCTCTGATGCGAGGAGTAGGCAGCGTGAGAGGAGTCGGAGGAAGTCGGAGGAAGTTAACGCCTCCTAAAAAGCGCGCCTAGCCATGCGTTCCACCCAGAGCGCAAAAAAACAAAATGGCGCCGGAACGCATGGGGCTGGAACGCATGGCGCTGGAACGCACGGCGCGTCTCTCTTTTTCACCGCACCACGAGGCAGGCATGGTGCGCCTTAGAATGAAAATAGCGGTGGAAACCGCAGGGAGCAGTGCAAACAGAGGGGAGGTATAGAGAAGGCGTCTGTCAAGCAAGACAGAGTTCCTGATAAGGGGGAGGAGAGCCAGCATAGAGAAACCCATTAGACAGAAGGGTCATACTCACATTTTTAGCCGCACCGGTTAGGCCCTCTGCTCTCCCATCACGGAATGCAGGAATGCCTGGAAGACAAGTCGGTATAGCTTAAGCTAGATAGTGACTCCGGTGGGCATCCCACGTAGGAGGCACACCACAAAGGATACAGGTAACCCTGTTCCTGATGAACACCTCATTTGCCAGTATCCTGGCAAAATAATTCTTGAGATGAATTTGTCCATCCTCCTTGGAAGCAGGACACTTAAAAACTGGATGGTTTATTACTAGGTTGGGTTAAGCCATGGTCTTGGCACGCCCCTTTCTTTTTTATTCTAAGTGTCCTGCCTCCTAGAGGGTGGAGCTTAACCCCATCTGTCCCTGTGTCCCCCTTGAGACGACAGAGAAAGCAACAAGAAGTGTGGCCCTATGTTCTCCTCCTAGGGTTGCCACCTGGCCAGTATTTTACAGGGCTGCCCGATAAAAATGATGATCCCAATGTTAATAGGGAAAAAATATAAATATATAGGAAGGCCGGTATCTTTTTCCAGGAAAAGGTGGCAACCCAATCTCCTCCTAACCTCATATTAGTCTACCTGTTTTAGCGACTCCATGTGGGGCACTGACAAAAGTGCTGATATTGAGACAAAATAAAAGTGGAGATAAGAATGTCGGATTTCCCACCAAATTCACAAACCTCTATCTCCATTTTTGTGAATTTGTCTTTTAAACAGACTCTGTTCAGATTGTCTTTTGCATGACATTTTTTTTCCTGCATTTGTCTTTAAAGGAATACTGTCATGGGAAAAAATGTTATTTCCAAAAAACATAAGTTAATAGTGCTGCTTCAGCAGAATTCTGCACTGAAATCCATTTCTCAAAAGAGCAAACAGATTTTTTTTTATATTCAATTTGGAAATCTGACATGGGGCTAGACATATTGTCAGTTTCCCAACTGCCCCAGTCATGTGACAGAGATTGTGGCCTGACCCTTAGACAATATATTCACTCAAATTGCTAATATTGCCTCATTCATCAAGTGGGAGTTAAAAACTTTTAACATATCAAATTGTAGAAAACACTTTTTTTTTTGTTTAATAAGTGTTTTGCTTGTTTTGTTAATGAGGCTATAGGGTTAGACAGAAATTATAGGAAAATCTTTTTCTAGACTGGCCGAACTGTCAGTGCAGACGCTATGGGGGTTAAGTATCCACCTCCGGAGGCCGGACAGAAGAAACTTCGGCTCCACCATCCACATATAACCTCTTGCTCCTCCTGTTCCCCTCAGTTTGTTTCTTCTGTCGTGCTGGAGGTTAGGACAGCCATATTTTTGTTTTATGTAGTGTGCAGGATCACTTGCATCCTGTGCTACCTGGTAATAATAACCAAATCATAAGAAAAAGGGGAACAGGAGGAGCATGTGGTTATATGTGGAGCCAAAGTTTCTTCTTCTTCTGTCCGGCCTCCGGAGGTGGAAACTTTACCCCATAGCGTCTGTACTGACAGTGAGGGCCGGTCTAGAGAAGCTTATGCCCTGACTATAAAGTGCTAATCCCTATTAAAGGGGTGCTTCACCTTTAAAGAAACTTTTATTATGTTATAGAAGGACCAATTCTAAGCATCTTTTCAATAGGCCTTCATTATTTTTATTTTATTATTTGTCTTTTTCTTCGGATTCTTTGCAGCTTCCAAATGGGCGCCGCTGTCCCCTTCTAAAAAAAACAAATGCTCAGTAAGGCTACAAATGTATTGTTAGGTACTTTTTATTACTGATCCTTCTATTCAGACCTTTACTATACTATTCAAATCAATGCATGGTTGCTAGGATAATTTGATCCCTAGTTACCAGATTGCTCACAATGCAAATTGAAGAGCTGCTGAATAAAAAGCTAAAGAACCAAAAACCTTCAATAATTAAAAACTAATTGCAAATTATTGTAACTATGTAACTATATCAAATTGTAGAAAACACTTTTTTATTTAATAAGCGTTTTACTTGTTTTGTTAATGAGGCTTTTGCACCTATAGGGTTAGGCTAATCCTTATTAACTGGACTTTACTCCATTTTTAAAATGTCAGGAGAAAATGTTGTTTAAAATGTCGTTTTTGCACCATTTTTATGTCGTTTGAAAGACACATTCAAAAAAGTGTCTGTAAACTCTTTCTTTCACTAAATAGAATCAGTTAAATATTCAGTACTGTAAGAAATAATCCACAACCCGTCACTCTTCCTGCTGAGGTCTGGGTCAGATTTTGATTGATAGGTCTAATACGCCTTTTAGGAGGGCTCCCTTTTTTAGCAGAATAACTCAAGAACCAACTCTTGCACAAACAAAAGGTAACAAAATAACAGACTGACAATCACTCTGCTTGCAGAGAAACAGGATTTCCATCAGCGTTGGTTATTTTTTAAAGAGTGAGCACCTAGGTTAAGGGTGCAACCCCCAAAGGATATATTAGACCTGTCAATCAAAAATTGACTCCACCTACTGCATGAAGACAGAGGGGTTTATTTATTTAAGAGTGAAGTTAGTCTTCTAGAGTGAAATTCCACCATTCTCCATTTTTATGGGATTTTACAAGAAATTTATCAATGGGTAAAAGTTCATGCTTTGATAAATTCGCTTTTCAAAATCCCATAGAAATGGAGAGTGGCAGAATTTTACTCTAGAGGACTGCGCCGTTCTCTAACTTCACTCTTTGATAAATATACCCCAGAATGGAGACAGGTTGCTTAGAGGGGGAGAGTGAAGAGTAACTTGATATTTTCATAAATGGTACAGAATTTGTAATTGCGATAGATTCTCTTTAAAGGTATCCTGTCATCGGAAAACATGTTTTAAAAAAAAAAAAATCTGTTTGCTCTTTTGAGAAATGGATTTCAGTGCAGAATTCTGCTGGAGCAGCACTATTAACTGATGCATTTTGAAAAAAATTTTTTTCCCATGACAGTATCCCTTTAAGGATTCGGTTCGGCCAGACATGAGGATTCGGTCGAATCCTGGCTGAATATAGAACTGAATCCTGGATTCAGTGCATCCCTACTACATACATCAGTCATAGTCCCTAGAACAGCAATTATTCATCCCAAAATCACCCTAATGTACCTTTAAAGGAGAAGTAAACCCGTTAAGGAGAAATAAGTCCCCATTGCCCCCCGCCTGCACAGTCTTACCCCTAAATTCTTTCCCCTCTAGAAATAGCGAGGGCAAATGCAGAGTGAGCGCAGCGGAGCTCACGGGAAGCATCTTCTTCTCTTTGGCAATCTTTGTGAAGTGAGCAGCGTATTGGCGCATGTGCAGTTGGAGCAATCTTCCGGTTCGCAACAACTACGCATGCGCTGAAAGAGCCGGAAATTGGGGATAAAGAAGAGACAAAGATTACCGAAGAGAAGAAGATGGCGCCCGTGAGCTCCGCTGCGCTCACTCTGCATTTGTGGTCTATCTATAGAGAGGAAAGAATTCAGGGGTAAGACTGTGCAGGGGGAGGCAGGACAATGGGGACTTATCATAATGGGCGGTTTAGTTCTCCTTTAAACTGGAGAGTTATCTGGGCACCCTACTCAAAGCTGACCCCTAACTGGTCTTTACACACTGCTCTGGGCCACCCTAGGGGGGAAGGGCAGTCCTACATTTTGGAACACACTGCTGCAGGGCATTTATGCCTTCCCCAAATAATGGACATTTGTTGTTACCATAATTTCAATTGCTCAAAAGCACTCACACGCAGGATGCTCTGGAAACAGCACTGTGTTTAACCCACCATTATTCTTTTCACTGTCAGCTGGCTTCATCTGTATTGGATGATGCATCTAAACACAAGGGAAAAGAAGGATTTGCTGGTTATGTCACAAAACAAGCCCTTTCGCTGATAAGTCACTGTGTAAGGGGTACAAGGGAAAGTGCACGGCATCGAATAGCAGGGCCTCTTCAAACAGAAATATGGATCACATACCCCAGGTAGAACTTTCATGTTGTGCAAAGCATTCTGTGCTTCTAATGCAGCTTTTCTTGTGTAGAAAGTAATAAAACAGCATCCTTGAAAGACAGGAATATATATGTGTTAAAACAAATATGCATTTAACGTCACAATATTGAACATTATAATAGGGCTAGGCAGTCAAGTTGTTGAACTGTAACGATCAGCACCAACTGGCAGAGAATGATTGGAGATGTGGTTTTACACCTGATAAAGTGCTCAAGTTTGCTTTTTGGGATCCATATGCCGAGGCAAAGTTTATGCCCATGACATGGTCCAACTGTAAATTTCATAGTGGCTTATATCCCCTCAAACCTTTATTGGTTTAGAGCAGTGATCCCCAACCAGTGGCGCGCAAGCAACATGTTGCTCCCAGTGGCCTCAAAGCAGGTGCTTATTTTTTGATTCTGGGCTTGAGGGCAGGCCACTCTCCCCGATATGCCCACCTTGAGGTGGGCAATATCGGGCTGATCCGATCGTGGGCCCTAGGGTAATGGGCGGGACCGCATCAACGAATAGATGTGGCTAGATCTCGATCAGTGAAGCCCGTCGAGGGGGCCCATACAAGGTCTGTCGGCAGCTTTTATCGGCCCGTGTATGGCCACCTTTAGTTGCATTAAAAAGCCAGGTGCACTGCCAAACAGAGTCTCCAGTAATCGGCTAATCCACATGGGGGACATTGTCAAAAGTGGAGATAGCCCATTTGTGGAGTAAAAGTGGTGGTAAACTGGTGTCAGATACTTTCTCCATATTCACATAAAGAAATCCGCTTGAATTCAGACTCAACCACCATTTTTCATTTTTTAGTGCAAGACAGTTTACTTTTATGAATTTGTCTTTCAAACAACATAAAAATAGTGCAAAAACTTTATTTTAAACAACATTTTCTCCCAACATTTTAAAAAATGGAGTAACGCTCAGTATAACTCTTCCCCATGTGTCAGGCCAAGATACATTTTCTGCTCTGCTTTGGTTCAGCCAATCTTCATTTCACACCTCTTCTAGGTGCCCCATTGGGGAAGTTTTAGCATATTAATAGGGATTATCATATTAATAGGGATTAGCCTCTTAAAAAAGCCTCATTAACAAAACAAGTAAAACACTGATTATACAAAAAAAAGTTTACTTTATATAATTTTATATGCAAACATTTTTTTTACAAAACTTGTTGTTTTACTAGTTTTAGCTTAATGAATGAGGCAATTTGAGTGAACGTATTATCTAAAGGAAAAGTAAAGCCTCCCAGGCAATTTTTTTAGTTTTAGCTGCACTCAAGACACTTGACCTTAGATAATAATTCAAATACTTCAAGAAGACCAGCAACACCAGGATTTTTGTGTATCAAATCAAAGTGTATTTATTTATTGCATGAATAGCTGACGTGACGTTTCGGTCCATGCAGGGACCTTCCTCATGGCATTTACATTTATTTGTATTTACCCTTATATCTTGTTGCAGAAGTGGAATTACACAAACATGTAAAAGGTAGATTTAGAAAGCCCAGGTTAAAAAAATAATGTATAATGTATAATTTTCACAGGTAAAATAACCAGGCTCCCCTGGAAATTCCAATTTGATGGCTAACAGGTTTAGTAAAAGCTAAAGACAAATTCAAGAAAAATGTCGTTAAAATGTTGTGCGAAAGACAAAATCTGAAAACTGTTTATTGAAAAGACAAAGTAACAAAAGTGGAGCTAGAGGTTTGTGAATTTGTTGGGAAATCCAACATTTTTATCTCCACTTGTATTTAGTCTCATTATTGGCACTTTTGTGAATTCCCCCCCATAGAGTTTAGCAAATAGCCAATCAGAGCACTTACTTGGCACCCAGAGGGACATTTTCATGTTTGTGTTACTCCCCAACTCTTTTTTTACATTTGAATTTGGCTCACAGGTGGAAAAGGTTGGGGACCACTGCCTTAGAGAAATCACTCACCTTTGCTTTGGGGAGGATTCTGGCTTCTGTCTCGGAGAACATTGATTTCATAAACAGCTCCATACTGCTCAAAGAGTTCTCTTAGCTCTTTCTCTGACCAGCTTCGAGGAACCTGACCCACAAACATCTTGATAGAGTCTGAATCCGGATGGTCTGGGTGGTCCATTGTGCCATTCATTTTCTTGGAACTATACGAGAGGACAACGGGAAAGAAAGGCAGTTTAAGCAGAGGATGAGGCAGGAGAGTCCATTTTTAGCATTGGCAGAGAAGAAGAGCTGCTTACAGGGAGCTCTGCAAGCAAAGCAGCAGGTTGTGTGTACAACACAAAATAGTCACTAACACTACTACATTAAAGGGGAACTATCACAAAAATGTAAATTTAATATAAGCTTCAGCATACTAAGGTAAGAAACTTTCTAAATACAATCAATTAAAAATTCTGTACCGTTTCTGAAATAATCAAGTTTATATTCACTATTCCTCTCTCAGCATCTGTTTCTCTTCATTGAGTGTCAGATTTTCAATGACAGTTAGATCCAATATATCCTTTTGCCTAGAACATGTATTAGGGTCAGGGCACACAGGCAGATTCCGGGAGATTAGTCGCCCCGAAGAAGAGATTTGTCGCTGGGCGACTAATCTCCCACTGCCTCCCCTGCCTTCACGTCGGCTAAAATGTAAATCACCGGCGCAAAGGCACTCGGCGCATTTCGTTTTCCAAAGTCGCACGAAGTTTCCTAAGAGCCATCCCACCGGTGGTTTACATTTTAGCCGGCGGGAAGGCAGTTTGGGGAGATTAGTCTCCCCGAAGAAGAGGAGATTTGTTGCCGGGCGACTAATCTCCCTGAATCTGCCTGTGTGCCCTGACCCTTAGAGCTCACAATATTAAAATCCCCAGACATCATGTCTCTCTACATGCAGAATTTGTGCAAAAGGTAGTTATTTTGTTAGATTTTATTCATACTGGATGAGTGAGCTCTAATACATCTACTAGGAAAGGGAGCCCCCCCCCTATAAAATATATTGGATCATTCATCTGACACCCAACTGCTGCATGAAGAGAGAATGAAGAGAAACAAATGGCAAGAGAGGAATAGTGAAGATAAACTTGATTATTTCAGAAACAATGCAGAATATTTAATAAATTGTATATATAGAAAGTTTCTTACTTCAGTATGAGGAAGCTTATATTAAATTTTCATTTTCGCAATAGTTGCCTTAAGGTACTGCATATTTTGATGTCTGACTGGACCAATCATTACACAAGTGGCATTGAATAGCTTTTATAACACAACAAATAAGTAACAGGGTTCACCTACACAGCAGAGACATCTAAGTGACCAGGGGAGGGGGATTTGAATGTGCCAAAACCATGAAAGACTTACACAGGACTGGAATTCAGAGAGCAATGATCCACCATCATCTCAGGCAGGAAATCAAGTTTAAATGATGCCATGGTCTTTCTAATTATCCCCCCTGGAATAAACACAAGCAGACAGAGCTCAACTCCACCCGGTAGAGCGATGAGTACACAAGCAGACAGGACACACAGCGGGACGGGAGACACACAGCAAACCTTTTCCAGAACACACACACTCAGCCGGATACACAACCACCATAGTCCTCCACAAAGCAGCACTGGACAAGACAGACAAGTGGACTGAGGGAGGCAAAGAGCTGCAATAAAGTTTGTGTTGGGAGTTGAAAAGGGAGGAGGATATTATGTGAAGCTCAGTTTGGTGCACAAAGAAAATGCTGATGCGCAGGGCTTGTTTTGTGTGTTTTTCCCTGGCGAAGCAATACTGAGAGCGGCATCAGATAAACAGAATGTCAGATCAATACAGATAGAGAGAAGCAACAGAGCGTAAAGAAATCACACAGCCCATGCTACTGCTCACATGCCCATGAGCCCACACGGCTTTAGCCACTTCCCCCTGGGGGTCCCTTACTTTCCAAATTACAAAATGTGGGGAAATTGTATTTGTACAGTGATATACAGTGAATAGGCAGAGAAGCAGACACAGAGAGAGGGATGTATGATAATTACTGGCACAGCAATGGCATCGCTTAGGTTATAGTATAGGGGTCTTTGCTGTTTGAAGGATTCCTGGTGCAGTAATATATATTATATAAATATGCCTTTAGCTACCTCTGGATTATATCAGAATATTCACAGATGTGATGTGGTTGTACCACTGAGCATACTAACGTGGCCTACACAGGCACAGCAAATACTTCAAATTCTAGCAAGGGGATTTAGGGTTGGGGCCAGCAAAGGGGATTTAGGGTTGGGGCCAGCAAAGGGGATTTAGGGTTGGGGCCAGCAAAGGGGATTTAGGGTTGGGGCCAGCAAGGGGATTTAGGGTTGGGGCCAGCAAGGGGATTTAGGGTTGGGGCCAGCAAGGGGATTTAGGGTTGGGGCCAGCAAAGGGGATTTAGGGTTGGGGCCAGCAAAGGGGATTTAGGGTTGGGGCCAGCAAAGGGGATTTAGGGTTGGGGCTAGCAAAGGGGATATAGGGTTGGGGCCAGCAAGGGGATTTAGGGTTGGGGCCAGCAAGGGGAATTAGGGTTGGGGCCAGCAAGGGGATTTAGGGTTGGGGCCAGCAAGGGGAATTAGGGTTAGGGCAAGCAAGGGGAATTAGGGTTAGGGCCAGCAAGGGGAATTAGGGTTAGGACCAGCAAGGGGTGCCAATGAGATTCACTAGATGCATGTCTGTGGCAAGCCTTCAGGAGCCTATGGGACCCAAATCGCAGATACAGAATGAGAAAATATTTCACTAGTTAAATCACACTTTGGGTCCATTTCCACTGGATGTACAGACAATACACTTTCAGGATCGGGAAATAAAAAAAGAAGTATGGTCTGTATTGTTGGACAATCATACCCAAAAATTTATCGCAGACGTATTAAAAGCTTGGGAATATAGTACAAAGGCAACAGCAGCACACGAGGAGCAGAGAGTTAAGGCTTGGTGTAATGTGGACCAGGTTTAAACACAGTATAAAAATAAAAACTAGGCATATAGGCTGTGCAAAATAAAATATAGTTAGCCAACAATGTATTGTATAAAGGCTGGAGTGAGTGGATGTGTAACATAATAGCCAGAACACTACTTCCTGCTTTGCAGCTCTCTTAGTTTCCACTGATTGGTTACCAGGCAGTAACCAATCAGTGACTTGAGGGGGGCACATGGGTCATAACTGTTGCTTTTGAATCTGAGCTCAATCCGGAGGATCGATTGCAAACCCACTGAACAGTTATGTCCCATGTGCCCCCCCCCTTAGAGTCACTGACTAACTCCGAGTTAGAGAGCTGAAAAGCAGGAAGTAGTGTTCTGATTATTATGTTAGACATCCAGCCACTCCAGCCTTTATAGTTTGCATTTGTGGCTAACTATTTTAGAAACATTTTTTTATTTTGCACAGTCTATTTATCCCGTTTTTATTTTAACACTGAACTCTTCCTTTAAATACCATGGCATTGATTTTACCTTTGAGGGACAGATTTTAGATGGGCCGGGCCTGGTTTAAAAAAAGGTAAAACTGTTTATTACTCTGCCACCATTTTTTTGTGAGCGGCTTCTGATTATACACAAGATTTTGTGTTTTTACCAAAGGGAAATACTGGCGAGCACAATACACGTCAATCATTCCAATGGACTGCAATGGCAAGTGACCCATAAACTCTTAAAAACCTGCCCCATTATCCCTTTCCCTGCGCTACTTGTGTCTACTTTATTCTAATACAGGAAGCAGGATTTTCCAACTGAATGCTTGGGGGGGGGGGTGGTACAAGTCACAGTAAACTAACTTTTCTCTATCCAGGAATGTTTATGCTCCGAAGAAAAATAAGCATATGCAATGTAATAATTATCATCAGCATAGGAAAGGGACCAAGTAATATTTGGTTATCCAGAGTTTTTTATGCTTCCCTTCCTATGGGATCCGTTATCCAGAAAGCTCAGAATTCCAGAATGCCCGTTTCCCATAAGCTCCATTATATCCAAATTAATCCAAAATGTTAAAAATTATTTCCTTTTTCTGTGTAATAAAACAGTAGCTTGCACTTGATCCCAACTAAGATATAATTAATCCTTATTGGAAGCAAAACCAGCTTATTGGGTTTATTTTAAAGGGGTTATTCACCTTTTAGTATGATGTAGAGAGTGATATTCTGAAACAATTTGCATTTTTTTTTCATTTTTAATTATTGAAGGTTTTTGAGTTATTTAGCTTTTTATTCAGCAGCTCTTCAATTTGCATTCTAACCAATTTGGTAACTAGGGTCCAAATTCCCCTAGCAACCATGCATTGATTTGAATAAAAGACTGGAATATGAATAGGAGAGGCCTGAATAGATTAGGAATAAAAAGTAACAATAACAATACATGTGTAGCCTTACGGAGCATGCGATTTTTAGAAGGGAGTCCGCGACACCCATTTGAAAGCTGCAAAAAGTCAGAAGAAAAAGGCAAATAACTAAAAAATAAATAATGAAAACCAATTGAAAAGTTGCTTAGAATTGGCCATTTTATAACATAATAAAAGTTAGTTTAAAGGTGAACCATCCCTTCAATGTGTACATGATTTTCTAGTAGACTTAAGGTATGAAGATCTGAATTACAGAAAGATCAGTTATCCAGAAAACCTCAGGTTTCAAGCATTCTGGATAACAGAACCCACAGCTGTACAGCCAAACATGTTAAAGGTATGGCTCAGCTTTAGGTTAAGTAGGTAATAGAATGGCCAATTCTAAGCAACATTTCGATTGGTCTTCATTCATAATTATTTATTTTTTATAGTTTACTTATTTGCCTACTTCTTCCGACTCTTACCAGATTTTAATTGGGGGTTAGTGACATCATCTTAAAACAAATGCTCTGTAAGGCTACACATTTATTGTTATTGCTACTTTTTATTACTCCTCTTTCTATTCAGGCCTCTCCTATTTATATTCCAGTCTCTTATTCAAATCAGTCCATGGTTGCTAGGGTAAATTGGACCCTGGCAACCAGATTGCTGAAATTACGATCTAGAGAGCTGCTGAATAAAGCGCTACATAACTGAAAAAAACACAAATAATAAAAATGAAATTGTCTCAGAATATAACTCTCTACTTCATACTAAAAGTTAACTGAAAGATGAACAACCCCTTTTTAAATTGTGGGTTTGGGATCCGTGTTCTTCTCTCTCTTTTGTGGTTCAGGCTCAGCTCAGGTGCCAGGGAGGTTAAGGGCCATTTAGAAGGTTAATAAGGGGGGAAAGAGAAGATAGTACACAGAATATAGATAAGCTCGGATAGTGAAAGCAACTTGATCTGCTGTATTTATGAGGCTGCTCACAGTGTGGGTGTAAAGTTATACTAGAACATTGCTCCTATTATCTGCCCACAGAAACACCTAGTAGCTTTATTTGTGAATATATTCAACGGCTTCCAATGGAGGAAACCTCATCACTATGATACATGTCAATTATTAACATATATGTTGCCATGTCCTAGCACTCGCTTCCCTCTGGCCATCTTCTTCAAGTTGCCCTAAAAGTGGGTGAGAGAGTAGCAGGCATTGTCCACTATTGCTTGATTGCTTACAAATAGTCAAATACAAGAGTCCTCTGCACTCAACCCATTTATCAATATATTTAAGACAGCAACATTTGGTGCATACTGCTACTAAAAAATGCCTTACCCTTTAAACAAAACAGGGATTTATTACAAATTCAAGCAGCATTTCACATTTGCTGCACCGTAAAGGTGACGTTTTGTTGTCTATGTGTTCTTACTCAAACAGTTAAGGTCTCTCATAGCCCTGTACGTTCTCACCCAGTTAAGGTGTCTCGTACCACTGTACGTTCTCACCCAAACAGTTAGGGTCTCTTGTACCACTGTACATTCTCACCCAAACAGTTATGGTTTCTCGTAGCCCTGTAAGTTCTCACCCAAACACGTAGGGTCTCTTGTAGCCCTGTACGTTCCCACTCAAACAGTTAAGGTGTCTTGTAACCCTGTACGTTCTCACCCAAACAGTTAAAGTCTCTCGTACCCCTGTACGTTCTCACCCAAACCGTTAGTATCTCTCGTAGCCCTGTACGTTCTCACCCAAACAGTTAGTATCTCTCGTAGCCCTGTACGTTCTCACCCAAACAGTTAGT
Organism: Xenopus laevis; assembly: GCF_017654675.1. Taxonomy (NCBI): domain Eukaryota; kingdom Metazoa; phylum Chordata; class Amphibia; order Anura; family Pipidae; genus Xenopus; species Xenopus laevis. Next base: position 11,914,953 of record NC_054378.1, read on the forward strand.
ATCTCTCGTAGCCCCGTACATTCTCACCCAAACACCACCCAAACACGTAGGGTCTCTCGTACCCCTGTGCATTCTTACTCAAACAGGTTGGGTCAAACAGTTAGGAGGGCCTGTGCCCCTGTGCATTCTTACCCAAACGTGTAGTGGTGCCTGTGCCCCAAGCAGATTCCAACCACTAATTTGAATATACAAAAAAAAGAACTGCAGGCAAAGGGAAATGGCAACTTCTTTGTTTGCGTGACAGTCACATGATTTTAAGGATTTGTTATAGGCAGGCACTTGGATTGGGCTGAAAAAAGCAAAATCCTGAACCAAATCATGTATTTGATGCATTCCTTAAAAATACATTTAACATCCGACAAAATATATTCTAGTATAAACTGGTGCTAAATGAGCGAAAATCCCCATGAATCTCTATTTCTGGCGAGAATAACTAGCGTTACTTGGGAAACAAGCAGTTGTGCTGCATTGTGTGCGCGGCCCAGTCATGGCCTGAAGGCAAAAGGCAGCTGTCGGCATGTGGCCCCCCCCCCCCACATCATTACAGGACTAGTCATTTTCACACTTCCCTCCAGCAATCAGGAAGCTTTCACTGCTCCGTGCTAATGGCAGGGCACGAAACTCCATTGTGGCAGCTGAAACAGCGACATTTAAATATCGGCAAGTCACACGTAATCTTGCGTTGCAAAGAAACCACCAGAAACACAGTCAGCTTTGGCCTCCAGTTCCCCTTTGACTGTAGTTTCTTTATGCAATAACAAAGCCATTTCCCAATACACATTTATCAACAGTGGTTTTAAAAGGCAAGTCAAGCCCAAAATAAAATACCTTATAAAAGAAAACCTAATACAGGCATGGGATCTGTTATCCGGAAACCCATTATCCAGAAAGCTCCAAATTACGGAAAGGCTGTCTCCCACAGACTCCATTTTATCCAAAAAATCCAAATTTTTAAAAATGATTTCCTTTTTCTCTGTTATAATAAAACAGTAGCTTGTACTTGATCCCAACCGAGTTATAATTAATCCTTATTGGAAGAAAAACCAGCTATTAGTATCCAGAATGCTCGGAACATGGGGTTTTCCAGGTAACGGATCTTTCGGTAATTCGGATCTTCATATCTTAAAGGGATCCTGTCATCAGAAAACATGTTTTTTTCAAAACTGAAATCCCGGATTGATATCAATCCAACTTGCAGTACAGCAGTAAAGAGTGATTGAAGTTTATCAGAGCACACGTCACATGACTTGGTGCAGCTGGGAAATTGACAATATGTCTAGCCCCATGTCAGATTTCAAAATTGAAAATAAAAAAAAATCGGTTCGCTCTTTTGAGAAATGGATTTCAGTGCAGAATTCTGTTGGAATTTTGAAAATGTTTTTTCCCCCCCCATGACTGTATCCCTTTAAATCTACTAGAAAATCATGTAAACATTAAATAAACCCAATTGGCTGGTTTTGCTTCCAATAAGGATTAATTATATCTTAGTTGGGATCAAGTACAAGCTACTGTTTTATTATTACAGAGAAAAAGGAAATCATTTTTTAACAAAATTGGATTATTTGATTATAACGGAACGGGAGTCTATAGGAGATGGACTTTCCGTTTTATGGTGCCTTCTGGATAATGGATCCCGTACAAACAACTTAAACCATAGAAAATCTGTAATTGATCTATATTTGCAAAGTTCTGTAGGATTATGGTTTCTTTAATTAGGCAAAAAAATATTTTGGGGTTTTAACATATATACATACACACACTATATAAAAGTATGGGACCAGTTATCCAGAATGCTTGGGACCTTTTTTTCAGATAAGGGATCTTGCTGTAATTTGGATATTCATATCTTAAGTCTGCTAAAAAAATAATCGAATAATTAATCCCAATAGGCCGGTTTTGCCTACAATAAGGATTAATTATATTTTAGCTGGGATCAAGTACAAGGGGCTGTTTGAGTATTACAGAGAAACAAGAAATCATTTTAAAACATTTGGATTATTTGGATAAAATGGAGTCTATGGGAGATAATTAGGAGCTTTCTGGATCCTATACCTGTATATGTAATTGCAATAAAAGCAGTATTTGTCTGGCTGTGTAGTCTCTGCACTGCACGTTCTGGCTCCTGAAACCAGTTGATTAATGGAACAGACTCCTGGTATTTGTTTCAAAATATTATATAATTTCAAAATATGATTTTGTTGAGAAATCAAAGAACAGAAGGGCATCAACACTGCCTTTTAATTACAGATAACATTGGAAGCAGTTAAATGTGTAAATGAAGGTATATTGGAAGGTTGCTTAAGGTGGCCATAGACGCAAAGATCCGCTCATTTGGCAACATCACCAAACGAACGGATCTTTCCCCGATATGCAATTAACGAGCATGTCTATGTCGGGGGTAATCTGATTGTTCGGGCGTATGGCCGATTAAGATGCACAATGGGCTCCGGCGGGGTCGGTCGGGTCAAAATCAACCCTGACCGATCAACCATACGACCGATCTCCGTCGGACAAAAAATGTCGGCACACGCCACACACGATCCGAAAATCGTACAAATCCTCGATTCTTACAATAGGATTTGTGTGTCTATGGCCAGCTTTAGAAAGACATTCGCTTTCGTTTCATTCTTTCAGTTGCCCTTTAACCCCTTCATGACCATGCACATCTACAGAAATCACACAGAGCCTTTTGTGGATGGCTGTGATGGGGGGTACAATACAGCACATTGTAATACTGACCTCTTGTACACTGCCCATGAGCCTTTGGGGCACACGCTGTAACATGCACTATGGGCAAATGTCATCTAGATTCCCACAATGCTCAGAGGGCGGCACACACTCATAGCTGGCAGCACTACACAAGGAACTTGTATTTAATGTTCCTGACTTTTATCATGGCCTTATCCAACGTGGCACTGCCTTGCTGATAAGGAAAAAAAAGGCCTGCAGAACACACCCGCCTTGCTGACGAATGGTTCAGCTCGTCACAAAACATTTTAGAGAACAAGTCCGAACCATACACATGTCCGGCCGCTTTACAGTTCTGTTGATCCAGGCCAACTGCCCAATCAGAATGGCAGGAACTTCGCATCTATAAAGACCCACCAATAGACTTACATGATCATGTGTTCAGTAAAGAAAACGGTCATGCCCAAGGGTGCTGTTTTAAAGAGGTCAAGATTCAAGCCATCGCTAATTACATGCATAGAATAAGGCATCTCGCGCATGGCTGCACTCAACAATAATCCTCTGCGTGGAAAAAGAATAAATGCCTTTGAGGCTGCCATTTCCTATATGGCAGAGAAGGCTGGCAGTTGCTCATGGGTAACATTTTCGGGTGCACAGAAAAGCTTCTAGTGTATAAGAACACCCTAATCTATAGTTTGTATTGGACAGCCAGCTATGGATACACTGTGTAAAATGGATACACACTGATAATGATTAAAGGAGAAGGAAAGCTACTGAAGCAGTTTATTGCCAATTGATTAGCCACTATATTTATTCTGCAGAATGCTTTACTATACCCGAGTAAACAGCTCTAAGTGCTCTCTCTGTTTGTTTAGGATAGCAGCTGCCATATTAGGTTGGTGTGACATCACTTCCTGCTCACTTATAACTCGTAAAGGGGAGGGAGGAGAGGAGCAAACTGAGCATGCTCAAGCCCTAGCCCTGAAGGTTTGAGATGAAAACAGGAAATCTGATACAGAAGCCCAAGTGTACACAATAGAAGGAAAGAACAGAAACCAGTGCAATTAGCATCAGAATTTAATCATCAGCAAACCTGTAGCATCAGCTTATATTACAGCCAGGGAAGCTCATTTTCTGCTGGATAATTAGTGACGAGCCCTAAGCTTAGCTTCTCAACAGCCAATCAGAGCCCACTGAGCATGTGAGTGTCACAGACACTTTCCAAGATGGTGACCCCCTGTGACAAGTTTGAATTCCTGGATCATTGCTGCTATTGACAAGCTGAAACTTAAAGGAGAAGGAAACTCCCAGGGCGCTAAACCCCTCCCCCCCTCCCCTGTGCTGCCCCCCCTCCCTCCTCCCCCCTGGCCTACCTGTCCCCCTGGGCAAATGCCCCTAACTTTTTACTCACCCCTCTGCGCAGGTCCTGTCCACGGAGTTCGCAGTCGCCATCTTTTCCCACGCGCGTCTTCTTCCTGCTCTGACCGGCGTCTTCTGGCGCATGCGCAGTAGGAACAGGTACCGGTACGGCTCTACTGCGCATGCGCCGAATGTCACGAAGTTTTCCGATTTCACTTCGTGACATTCGGCAGCACAGGGGAGGGGGAGGGGTTTAGCGCCCTGGGGGTTTCCTTCTCCTTTAAGCCTCGTGCAATAAGTTCAGCATGTAAAATATGCCATTTTTAAGGTTTAGTTCTCCTTTAAAAACAATAGCCTAATAAAAACCTCTTGCAGGGTGGGGGAAAAGCTTCATGTGCAAAAAGAATGCAGACACGGATGCATGTACGGAAGTGTTTCACATTCTTTATTCATACATCTTGAAAGCACAAGTGACCCGAAAGGCCTTTTGTTCATGGGCCGATTCAGATGCAGAATATAAAAATAAGGCGTTCCTAATGTGAAGAGCACACTGTAGCTTGGGCAGCACCTGGAAATTAAAATGAATGGATGTTCCAAAAGCAAAGTGAAAAATCCAAAGGCAAAGCTAACTGCTATTCCAATATTTCAGGATCACTTAAAGGGGTTGATCACCTTACAATAACTTTTAGGGGGTTATTTAACAAAGGACGAATTTCGAATTTATGTGGATTTTTGTTTTACTCCAATAAATCAGAATCGAATGGGAGGTTATTTATGAAAAATGTTGACCGTCAAAAATATAATTGAATAGGAAAGACCCGAAAATTTTATTCGGATTTGAACTTAACTTGAATCAAATTTTTCTATTAACAAGATGGGTCAACGGACCTCTGACATTGACTTCTAAATTCGAATTTGTGAGTTTTGACACAAAAATACATTTGAAAATTCGGATTTACCGTTCAAACAATAATAAATCTGCCTCTTAGTATGATGTACAGTTTGCAATTTCAACAATCAGGTTGGTAGGGTCCAGATTACCCTAGCAACCATGCCCTGATTTGAATAAGAGACTGGAATATAAATAGAAAGAACGCTAAAAAAAGTAACAATAACAATACATTTTAGCCTTAGAGAGCATTTGTTTTTAGATGGGGTCAGTGACCCCTAATTTGAAAGCTGGAATGAGTCATAAGAAGACATAAGTAAAAAATGAATGAAGACCAGTTAGGGTAAGGGATGTCTTGCTTATACCTACCTGAACAACCACACCTGTTTAAAGGGGTTGTTGAACTTGAATTTTTAGTATGATGTAGAGAATGATATTCTAAGACAATTTGCTATTGGTTTCTCTTTTTTTATTATTTGTGGTTTTTGAGTTATTTAGCTTTTTATTCAGCAACTCTCCAGTCTGCAATTTCAGCAATCTGGTTACTAGGGTCAGAATTACCCTAGCAACCATGCACTGATTTCAAAAAGAGACTGGAATATGAATAGGAGAACCCTGAATAGAAAGACTAGTAATAAAAAGTAGCAAAAACAAGAAATATGTAGCCCCACAAAGCATTTGTTTCTTAGATGGGGTCAGTGGGAAAAAAAGTCAAATAATGCATAAACGCTAAAAAATAAATGAAGGCCAACTGAAAAGTTGCTTAGAATTGGCCATACTAGGGTCTTACCCTAGCAACCAGAGAGTGGTTTGAACCAAAGATGGGGAATAAGAAAAGTAGAGGGCAAGCATAGAACATTAATAAAAAGCAACAATAACATTGTAGCCTGGCAAATATGTTTTTGGCTACCATGGTCAATGGCCCCCATTTGAATGAAGGAAAGAGTCCGAAGTAGAAAGCAAATAATTCAAAGACATTTAAAATTGAAAAAGGAAGACCATTTGCAAAGTTGCTAAGCATTGGGCAATTTATAAAATACTAAAACTTAATGTTAACTTAAACTACCCCTTTAAGTGCAAACCCGCTGCAAATACTGTCCATACAAATTTTGTAGCCTCACCAATACCAATAGTACATTTTACTATAAGCAAACCTAAATTTTACACACACACACACACACACACACACATACATACAGTACATACATACATATATAAATAATACACAAAAGCCATGAATATCCTGTAAATTATATCCTTATAAACGGTGAGTTCTGATGTCATCAGTTATAAACGGTGAGTTCTGATGTCATTTGTCACATGACTCACTGAAACTTGTGTATTATAATAAATAAAGTACCCCAGTTGCAAAATATGAGGATATTCGAAGTTCCATGACCTGTATAAATTCGGCCTCGTGTTTTTATATGGTCATGAAACTCCTCGGTAACTTATAATATCCTTATATTTTACAAGAGGGGGTACTTTATCAACTATATACACACACACACACACACACACATCATGATTAGATTTGGTTAAAAGAAAATAAAAAGGGTGGGGGGGGGGTTAGTTCTGGAATATTACCGACCACAGGCCAAATCTCTGGATATCATATGGGAATGAGGACTGTCTTAATAGATTTCCTACCCCAAAACACATGAAGATAACTAGGCCATGTGCTCATTGGTCAGGAGAAAGAGTTTGGAATCAAAGGAAATATGAGCGAGACAAGAAAGAAGAGCTACAATGTGGGATTCATTTATATTCATTTGCAAGACAGTTTTGTCTGTCACTTTACCTTTCATCTGCTCCCAATAGAGAAGGAATGCGACCGGCTCCAGTTCCCCACTGTCACCAGCAAATTACAAATGGCCTTGTGTTAGGCCCCTGCTGTTACCAATTCATGATACTGATTGACCCCCAAACTTCCCTATGTATTTATACAGAACTGTATATATGTATGGGATTGTGCCTCACTGGCCTCCGGAGCAAAGAAAAAAAAAAAATACACAAATATATATATTTTAAAAGGTTGGTTCCCCTTTAAGTTATCGTTTATTTATGATAAAATGGCTAATGCTAAGCAACTTCATTTATTTTTATTTGTGTGTGTATATATATATAGATAGATAGATAGATAGATAGAGATATTTTTTTTAATTATTTGCCGTCTTTTGACTCTTTCCAGCTTTCAAATAGGGGTCACTGACCCAAACTCCTACTGTGTATTGTTATTGCTACTTTTTATTACTCATCTTTCTATTTAGACCTCTCCATATTCCAGTCTTTTATTCAAATCAATGCACGGGGGACTAGGGTAATATGGACCATAGCAATATGATTGCTGAAACTGCTGAATAAAAAGCTAAAAACATGAATAAATAATAATAATACAGGTATGGGATCTGTTATCCAGAATGCTTGGGACATGGGTGTTGCAGATAATGGCTTTCCATAAATTGGATACCTTAAAGGGATGGTTCAAATTTAAGTTAACTTTTAAAATGTTATAGAATGGCTAATTCTAAGCAACTTTTCAATTGGTCATTTTTTCTTCATCATTTTTAAATTAGAGACTTTTTCCCAATTATTTTCTATTTGTGATTGTTTTCTAATATTTAAGTGTAACTTTTCATTTTTTCACCTTTTAAAGCAGCACGGGGGGGGGCGCTGACCTCTTTCTATAAATTGATACATTTAGTTGATCTTTGTCCACTTTCATGAAAGGCAGCTGTTCGAATTGATCCAATAGTTGCTAATATTCCTACAGATACTGCCGAGAAACGTATCAACTAAATTGTATCAACTAAAATGTTTCAACTAAATGGAGCAAATTGTAACAATTCAGACGCTCCTGTATCATTGAGCTGCCAGACATTAAAAAATTAAAGATGGAAAGCCATTGAAAAAAGTCTGTTTATGGTGAAGAATCTGAAAACAACTTAACTGGAAAAAAGTATTTGGAAGGTGAACAACTATTTTAAAATACATTAAGAACCAGAGTGCTCCCCTACACAACTGCCCATAGCTAATAAGGGTGGCCATGAGAAGATCCACTTGTTTGACGAGGTCCCCGATATGCCCACCAACGGCAGGGTGATATAGGGTTAATCCGAACCCAATGGCAAAACAATTGGATTACAACTAAGAGAATGGGCACTGACGAGTTGTAAGACCACATCAACTAGCCAAGGCGGCCCTCATTCACCATCAATATCTTGGCCTGATATCGACCGAGGAGACCCGTCGGAATGCCCCATACACTGGCAGATAAGCTGCCGTATCAGTCTAAAGGACTAATAGCAGCAGCTTTAATCTGCCCGTGTACGGCCACTTTTACTCCAGCCCTGATTAACCCTTGTGATGAAATTCTCTTAGACACCAGTGTTACTTGGCAAATAATTGCTCCTCAGACAACCCATAGCCGCCAGTCAGCAAGGACACTCCACCACACCCCCAAATGGGCTGCACCTGATTGCTTCTTAAAGGGATACTGTCATGGGAAAAAAAATTTTTTTCAAAATGAATCAGTTAATAGAGCTGCTCCAGCAGAATTCTGCACTGAAATCCATTTCTCAAAATAGCAAACAGATTTTTTTAAATTTAATTTTGAAATCTGACATGGGGCTAGACATATTGTCAATTTCCCAGCTGCCCCAAGTCATGTGACTTGTGCTCTGATAAACCTCAATCACTCTTTACTGCTGTACTGCAAGTTGGAGTGATATCACCCCTCTCCCTTTCCCCCCCCAGCAGCCAAACAAAAGAACAATGGGAAGGTAACCAGATAGCAGCTCCCTAACACAAGATAACAGCTGCCTGGTAGATCTAAGAACAACACTCAATAGTACAAACCCATGTCCCATGAGACACATTCAGTTACATTGAGAAGGAAAAACAGCAGCCTGCCAGAAAGCATTTCTCTCCTAAAGTGCAGGCACAAGTCACATGACCAGGGGCAGCTGGGAAATTGACAAAATGTCTAGCCCCATGTAAGATTTCAAAATTGAATAATTGAGAAATGGATTTCAGTGCAGAATTCTGCTGGAGCAGCACTATTAACTGATTCATTTTGAAAAAAACAAACATTTTTTTCCCATGACAGTATCCCTTTAAGGAATGGGTGCTGACAGTTGCAGTCATATCCAGTGAACCCTCTATTGCTTCCCACTGCACATGGTGATGCACGGAGAGAGAGAAATGAGCCAAAGTCAGTTATTGCTACTCAAAGTTTATCTCCGTTTACAAATTCTGTGGATTCTTAAAACACAGATTCGCCACCACCTAAATGTGATCACCTTGTAATTATGGCCATTAGAACTTAAAATATCTTCTTTCAGAGGAAAAAGTCCTGGTTTTTATTTAGATATAACTAAATATTTCATAGATCTTGGATAAACACCCCCTATTTGAGCTAGAAACAGATACGTGCGATGTAAATTCACTTGTGATGTTACTGGACCTTTCAGTGCACAATGGATAAACAAGTGCGGGAACGGTTCATCATGGAGCTGGATATTTGCGGTTCTGATCAGAATGAATGCATTTCGACAAGACCACAGGTACAAGGTGCATAGAGATCAGTGTTCATTCATATAAACATATCGAAAAAGACTTACATTAGCGTTTTCTTGATCAGAGTCCTGAAGATCAGATGACCCTGAAAGTTACTTGCACCTATGGAGAAAGAGGAGACGGCTGTATTTACACATATTTAGGACATATCACATGCAGGACTATGGCACACTAATGCTAGCAAAGGACAGATATGTTTGGGCACACATGTATATGAACCGTTATCCAGAAACCCGTTAACCAGAAAGCTCCGAATTATGGGATGGCTGTCTCCCATAGACTCAATTTTATCCCAATTTTTAAAAACAATGTCCTGTTTCTGTGTAATAATAAAAAAGTAGCTTGTGCTTGATCCCAACTAAGATATAATTACTCCTTATTGAAGGCAAAACCAGCTTATTGGGTTGATTTCATGTTTATATGATTTTCTAGTAGACAAGGTATGAAGACCCAAATTACAGAAAGATCCATTATCTGGAATAACCCAGGTCCCAAGCATTCTGGATAATAGGTTCCATACCTGTACAGAGTTGTTTTTGGTGAGGCCGAACATTTTTGGAACATTCAGTAGAGATTTACAGAACTAAAGCCTACAAATGGATGGCTTAAAATGCTGTATTTAATATATTAAACTATTAATCACAGCTGTTATTTGGCACCCAAGGACTTTTTTCATGTTTGTGTTGCTCTCCAATTCCTTTTACATGTGAATGTGGCTCACAGGTTAAAAAAAAAAAACTGTACTGAACTGTACCAGCCAAGAGGCTCAGCAGTGCTGTAACAGTAAGATGCAAGTCTTCAAATATGCCCCGCCCCCATCTTGCTCATCTTTTGTGTGTCAGTGGCACTGCACATGCTCAGTGTACTCTGGGCTGCTGTTAGGAAGCTAAACTTAGGGAATGTGGGAAATCACCAAGCATGAGGTTTATCGGTCACAGAAGCTGATGACACAGGGCTGATTCCTAAATTATACCACATTAGTTATTGACGGCACCAGTCAATGGTTTCTTTGGTTAAAATGCCTTTATTAGGACATGGGCTCTGACCCCAAACAATTGGCAACGTTTCAGACCACACGGTCTTTGCTCAAGCCACCGTGTGAGAAAAGACCGTGTGGTCTGAAACGTTGCCAATTGTTTGGGGTCAGAGCCCATGTCCTAATAAAGGCATTTTAACCAAAGAAACCATTGACTGGTGCCGTCAATAACTAATGTGGTTTGACTGAACGGATTGAAGGTGGAAACCGTTGAACGTGCATCAGACTAAAGTGATTTGGTGGTGAAGGGTGCTGACTGGGAACCCCGTGATTCCTAAATTATGCCAAATGCACTGGATTTTGAGTTGCCATGTAATGAAAATTTTAATTATTAATTGCCCTTGTATATGTTATAGTATATACAATATATTATAAGTGGGTGCCTAAGCTCAGGTAACTGACAGCAGCCCAGGCGGGTGCTGGGAATCAGTAAAAAGAAGACGAGGGGCTACTGGGGCATCTGCAGAGGAACAGATCTTCCTTAAAGATCATCAGGTTTGTAATGAAAACCAGAACATAAAGGCCTAATTTTTTTGTTATGCTTCAGTCCTTTTATTTTCACGTCACAGCTGGATTCAATTTGACGCTGGAAAGTGTTTCCCTCACAAAAAAAAAAAAAAAAATCGTATTGCTCGATTAAAAAACAAATGGAACTGCACGTGATTGTGTGTCTTGGAGATGCACTAACAGGCCGGATGCCAAAGTGCACAGGGCCTTATGCAACGAAGGGATTTGTGCACACAAGTTACATACAGACGCTTGCTAGAAAAGAAAACAAACTGAATTTAAAAGAAAAAAAATAATTTATATACCATGCGCTAATAAATGACTTTTTGATACACGCTTGATGGCAACTGCTGTGAGTGCTTTCATGGACTGATATATATATATATATATTAGTTTTTTTCTACAAAAAAATGATTATGGGACTCTAGAAGCTCCATTCTATTGAGTAGATAATGTGGCCCCCGCCAGCTCCACAGCCCAGAAAAAACAGAAGATGCCATTTCAAACAAGGAAAGTTGTTCACTAGGGGGTGGCAATTTGTTAGGTACCCCCCAGGGAATATAATCCATAACCTTGGACCCTGAGCTGGCACTCCTCTGAAAATCACACTGGCCTGAGCATCTTCTACATGAACTCCACCAACTTCATGCAATTTGCCAGGAGTTCCTTAGGCTGCCCATATGTAGGACGGATACATGTATGGGATGCGTTATCCAGAAAGTCTCCCATAGACCACATTATAATCAAATAATTCAGATTTTTCCAATTGATTTCCTTTTTCTCTGTAATAATAAAACAGTAGCTTGTACTTGATCCCAAGATATAATTAATCCTTATTGGAAGCAAAACTGGCCTATTGGGTTTATTTAATATTTAAATTATTTTCTAGCAGACTTGAAGGAGAACTAAACCCCTTTTCTAATAAAAACCCCTACCCCCTTCCCTCCATAGTCCCCCCCTCCTTGCTACCCCCTGCACAGGTGTTCACACAAGTAAATGCCCCTAAGGAGGTAATTCCCCCACATTGCATAGTCAGCGCAGCGGAGCTCATGGGCGCCATCTTGCGGTGCTTCGGAATATTTGGGTCTCCGTTAATTTCCGTGGCTTTCGGCGCATGCGCCGCTTACTTTCTGAAGTTTTCCAAAGCACTGAAGATGGCCCCTGTGATCTCTGCTGCGCTGACTCTGCAATGAGGGGTAATTACCATCTTAGGGGCATTTACTTGTGTGAACACCTGTGCAAAATAATAAATGTTTCTTTTAGTTAGCCAAAAATGTAATCTATAAAGACTGGAGTGACTGAATGTCTAACATAACATAACAGAACAGAATCTCCTGCTTTTTAGCTCTCTAACTATGAGTTAGTCTGTGACTGTAAGGGGGGCCACATGGGACATAACTGTTCAATGAGTTTCCAATTAACCCTCAGCATGCAGCTCAGATTCAGTGGAAACCAAGTGAGCTGCAAAGCAGGAAGTAGTGTTCTGGCTATTATGTAAGACATTCAGTCACTCTAGTCTTTATATATTACGTTTTTGGCTAACTAACTATATTAGAAAAATTTTTTTATTTTGCACATACTATCTATCTATTAAGTTTTTATTTTTACCCTGAACAATTCCTTTAAGATATGAAGATCCAAATTACGTAAAGATCTGCTACCTGGGAACCCCCAGGTCCTGAGCATTCTGGATAACATGTCCCGTACCTGTATTACGTCCCCGGATTGTGCCAATACCATTCAGGCCAGCTGTGCTCTCTTTTCCAAGGTTTTCCAGGAATTTACACCGTTTTGAGGGGCAACGTGATATTGGGGTTCTATTGTATCTTGTTCCCATATACCTCAGTACAGGTATGGGTCCTGATACCGAAAATGCTTGGGACCTGGGCTTTTCCAGATAAGAGGGCTTCCCTTAATTTGAATCTCAATAGTCAAGTCTGCTACAAAAAAATCTTTTAAACATATATACAGTGGAACCTCAATTCTACATTCCCTGATTTTACGTTTCCCCTCATTTTACATTGTTGTTTTGTCGTCCCACATATATATTATGCAGAATACATTTCCCTGATTTTACACCATTTTTTCCTGGTCCCCTCAAAAATGTAAAATGGGGGGTTCTACTGTATCAAAAAAAATATAAAAAGAGTAGAATTGTTTTCCCGCCATTAAGGATTCATTATATTTTAGCTTGGATCAAGTACAAGGTACTTGAATTATATGATTAAAATATAGTCTAGGGGAGACAACCTTCCACTATTTCAGAGCTTTCTGGATAATGGGTTTCAGGATAACAGATCATATACCTGTACAGTAAAATGTCCAATTCTGATCTAGCGTGCATGAGCTGGCCCTGGTTAGCCAAACTGAACCACAGGGAAACTGATTGTAACAACCTGTCCCAATGGAGTAGAACACACACGAGTGATAGCCATGACACTAACCCATAAACACAGCTGGTAGCCACAACCAACAGCCAAACTGCAAAACAAGTCCTGTGACCCACTGCTCAGTATGGTTGCCTGCAGGGGCCATCCATAGTGAAGTACTCACGCAAAGTCAAAATAGCCACGAGATACAACACCAAACAGCCTTGTGTAAAGGCAGCAAAACACAAACTATCCAACCAATTGGGTCGTGGGTCATACACTGGTTTGTGTAGCCCCCAACTGGCAACTCAACTAATAACCATAATACATGGCAGTTGTTGGGACCGTCGGCCCACCATGCACATACGGCCTGTTCCTTTCTTTCTAACCAACCAATAGAATAACACAGGCAGCATTGAAAGAGAAGCATTCCTAAACCCACAAGCAGTACATTGTGTTGTAGTAATGTGGGGGCAGAAAGGCCTAATTAGACTGGAGAAAGGGGGTATAGGAAGCAACAACACCAGGATCATGGGCGGTAGTAGCAACATTACATAAGAGAGTAGAGCTTGCTGCTGGGGGGAGATTAAAGAGGAGTAAAGCCGGGTATAATAGATAAGAGACATACAATAAGACCTTAAGGCAAAAGCACAAAGGAAGGAATGTCACATGACTCCCAGAATTCTCTGCCAGCCAACAGCAGGGAGTTGTAAGCAATGGGATGTGGAACACTGGAGCTGGAGAATAAGCTGCACTGTTTACAGCGGTCACGCACAACTTGGATTCCTGTCTCATCAACAGGCCCGGTACATCGGCTCATGGCGCTACCATGCTGTGCACTGCCAATTACCCATGCAGAATGCATCCCCATTCACTGCCGCGTGATGCCAATTTTACCATTAACGGAAAACCCAGAACTGTAAGCAACGATGCAGAATGAAAAAGGCATGTACTTGCATCATGCGCCCGTCACACGCATCAAGGAGTCATCACATAGAATATACACACAGCCAGAAGCCAATAGACACGGTATATCTATGAGCCCTTACGAGTGCAACACTGCTTGCTCAGACTCAATAGGAAAAGTAGGTCACCAACAACATCCCATCCCAATGGTGCAGGGAGTAGCGCTGCCGAGTTACAATGCTGAGCTAATCATTCAAGGGAGAGTCTACATTTGAAAGTACACCTCTCTGCTTTCCTTGATACACCTGAAACATCAGTGTGAAGGTCAATTAAGGGGAGATTTGGGATGAACAGCGAATTTCTTTCCGATATACTGATACGTACAGCAACGTTTCCTAATACACAGTGCTACGCAATATGTTGGCGCTATATAAATACATGTTAATAATAATATATCTGTAACCAAGTCACAACCTAAGGGGACCCTGACCAAAACTTGGACCCTCCAAGAGGGGCATGAACTGGAAAAGAGTGGCAAGGGAGCTGACAGATACCACAATGACACGAGGACGGTTGCTAAGGAATAAAAATCAGCATGAGGGGATGGTTGCTAAGGAATAAAAATCAGCCTGAGGCTGTGGCCTATGTGGTAGTAAAAGTCACCCTGAGCCTTGGCATTGGGTCGCCGCAGGGAAGCCACGGAGTTTGGGCATTTTCCACCACCTCTGTGTATATTACTCAGTGGGCCATTGCCCAGATCCATCAGCCTCTACTGAATGGAACTATAACCAACATGCTGCAATGTCGCGGGCTCACAACCTTTTAAGATTGCCCTAAACCATGTCTGATGATGGGCTTGCCCCCAAATGTTACATCGCCTGTACTAAATAAATATGTAGTGTTTATCCCACTTCTAACAGTCTGGTTGTGGCGGTTTACACTCTGTACGGCCTCAAGTCATCTATTATGGATAGGGATGAACCGAATCCACTATTTTAGATTTGGAAAAACCCTCGAATCCTTCGCAAAAAAGATTTGTCCGAATATCTAACCAAATCCTAATTTGCATATGCAAATTAAGGGTGGGAAGGGGAAAACATTTTTTTTTACTTCCTTGTTTTGTGACAAAAAAAGTCATGCGCTTTCCCTCCCTAGATTCCCTAATTATGGAGAACTAGCGGCACACTAGTAGTTGTAATCAAAAAATGAAAGAAATTATTTAGCCCTCCAAAATGCAGGGCAGGCGACGTTTCGGATCCCACTGGGCCCTTTTTCACGCCTCGTCTGCCTTGCATTTTGGAGGGCTAAATAAATTTGTTCTTTTTTTGATTACAACTTCAAGTTGTGCCGCTAAGTTCTTCAGTCTGACTACAAACACGTCTCCAGTTGCAGGCTAGAGACCTATCAGTGAGCACCATCACAACAGCTGTTTCCCATACCTGTACGAGTAAGAGCACTCTAATTTCTTGTTGCATTGAATCCATTATGGAGAATGCCGCCTGTTACTGCCCACGCTAATGGGATGAACATGTACATGGAGTCTTAGAAAGAGAACTCCCAAATAGTCAGTGATCCCTGCCCAAAGGTTTATTGCAGTAAACAGCAAACTTCGTACACTTTACGCGTTTCGGGCATCAATCCCTTAATCATAGGCTTGCTTATGATTAAAGAAGATTTCAAACCTTGGGGTGGGGTACAGGTTTTTTTCTTTAAGGGTAGGGACACACTGGGCGATTTGGGGAGATTTAGTCGACTGGCGACTAATCGCCGCGACTTTCCACGACCAATCTTCCCCGAATGCCTCCCCTCACTCTGCGCCTGGATAAAATGAAAAATCGCCTGCGCTAATCACACGCGGCGATTTGTTTTCCGAAGTCGCCCGAAGTTTCCTCGTGAGGCAACTTCGGGCGATTTCAGAAAACGAATCGCCGTGTGTGATTAGCACCGGCGACTTTTCATTTTATCCAGGCGCAGAGTGAGGGGAGGCATTCGGGGAGAAAAGTCGCTGCGATTAGTCGCCAGGCGACTAAATCTCCCCAAATCGCCCAGTGTGTCCCTACCCTAAGGGTTGAATTCTCCTTTTATCATAAGCATGCTTATGATTAAAGCTCGCCATAGACGCAAAGAGTTCTCTTGCCGAACGTCCGACCAATCCGTCAAATTATCGTGCGGTTAGTGGGATTCGAACGATCGTACGTCTTACGATCTTTCGTCCGACATCTGTCCGAAAACTGATCGGCCAAGTTAAAAAAAATCTTTATCGGTCCCAGTGCAATCTATCTATGTTTGCAGGGACAAGCAGGCAGCTCCCCCTTTGTTTTCCCGGCAAATGTTCTTTTTAGTTGATGGACAATTCGAACGATCGTTTCGAGATAATCGTGGTCTCGCGATGACGATCGGATCTTTTAAAAATCCTTACATCAATGGCCAGCTTAAGGGATTGTTTCCCGAAACGCGTACGAATTTCCTTTGGTCTTGAATGTGATATGCAGCGGGGACGCCGCAGATTGAGGACCCGGGAGGACGTTTAGTAGCAGCTATCTGGGATTGTGTAATCCATACACTTATAGAAAATCAGATGGCACACGCAGCAGCATTCGTGCTAAATGGTTGAAGTTTTATTGAGATCCCCATAACGTTTCAGAGGCACTTGAGAAAGGAGGCTGTGCCTCCAAAACGTTGTGGGGATCTCAATAAAACTTCAACCATTTAGCACGAATGCTGCTGTGTGTTCGCCATCTGATTTTCTATAAATCTATGGATTACGGATACCAAGGATTGCAGCAAGGTTCCAAGATAGAGCACCACCCATAAATGTGAGCAGATTGTGAGCTTGGAGCGGCCCCCCTTGGTTGAGGTGTTTGCTGCACATCTAGACAGAGCCACATGCTGAGGCAAGTTCTCTTACACATGGCAGGGTGTTAGTGAGTGTGTAAAGCACAAGCCACCTGTGGGTCTGACTCTCACCACCGGCACAGCTGTTGCTTAATGCCGGCAATTTGTAGATCTAAACAACTTTCCAATACCCCACCCCCTGTTTACATTTTTTGCCCTGCTGGTTCTGACTCCTGAAACAATGTAGCAAGGAGAGACCTGGAGAACAAGCAAGGCTATAGGGAACAGACCGAGACCAATCGTGCAGTTACACATAAGGGGAACGGGGCCGACTCTAGAGCAGTGATCCCCAACCAGTAGCTTGTGAGCAACATGTTGTCCTCCAACCCCTTGGATGTTGCTCCCAGTGATCTCAAAGCAGGGGCTTATTTTTGAACTCCAGGCAAGTTTTAGTTGAATAAAAACGTGTACTGCCAAACAGAGCCTCAATGAAGGTTGTCAATCCTCACAGGGCTACTAAATGGCCAATCACAGCCTTTATTTGGCAGCCCAAGAATGCATGTGTTGCTCCCTAACTCCTTTTACTTCTGAATGTTGCTCATGGGTTCAAAAGGCTGAGGATCCCTGTTCTAGAAGTATATTAACAGCTGGAGGGCGGCCAGGCTTGCAGGGGGCAATCACACCAGGGCCAGGGGTGAAATATGTCATTAGTTATTGGAGGAATGCAGAAAAAGCAAAGCAGGAATATTCCACATGCGGCGCCGCTGGGAATGCTGGGGCTTGTAGTTCGGCAATAGCAGCTGAAGCGCTAAATATATATATTTATGACTGAGGCAGAAAGGACAGGGTAACCACATTTGACCAGGACCCACGAGCAGCAGAATACACCTGGTTTCCCCGCCCGGTCCTTACGTCCCGTTACTCGGGTGGGGCGGAGATCCCGTTACCCAGCAACAACTCCTTTGAGATTGAGGCGAGAGAACCCTTCCGTGAACCCTAACTTGAAAGACCCCGCCTTCCCATAACCACTTACCAAGTGGGGGGAAGAGCCGCCCTCAGCTCCGGTTTCCCGCTTGCCGTCCCCCGGGTCACGCTCCGCTCTCACTCTCCCTGTGCGCAGAGGTTCCAAAATGGCGGCACTTCCGGGCGGATCCACCAAGTCGGCCTACATGGGAGGGGGGAGTGGGGGGAAGCGACCAATAATTGGGCTTGTGCTACGGGCAGGCGGGAGAGAAACTGCTTGTCAGGGAAAATCGGCCGCCTCCGGCTTCATTGGTCAAAAGGCGATCCAGTCCGGCGTTTACATGGTTTAGTGATAGCAGGACTGGATCCACTGGCAGCGAGTTTCTTGTCATCTGTCAGAGCTGGTGCCTGAGGCAACTAAAGTGCAATAACAAACTGCTAACATGGAGCCGTGTGGAAAAATATCTTAAATACCATCAGACTCGTAAAATAAAATAAATATAAAATATATATGAGGGAATTCACTTTTATTTTTTTTGAAAAATATGCTATTTATCATTAAAAAGCTCGTTACACAACCTCGTCGACTTATCTCATTTTTTCTGTTGTGAAAATTAGAAACGCCAGTTAACATCCCTCCCCATTCCTCACGAGGAAACTTCGGGCACCTTCGGAAAACGAATCGCCGCGGCCAGCGTGTGATTAGCGCCAGCGTTTTTTTCATTTTAGCCGGCGCAGATTCAGGGAAGGCGTTTGGGGAGGTTGGTCGCCACAAAAACGAGCCGATCTCCCCAAAACGCCCTGTGTGGCCTGACCCTAAGGGCTAGGCCACACGGGAAGATTTCAGGGAGATTGGTCGCCTGGCGACTAATCACCGCGTCTTTGAGGCGACTAATCTCCCTAAATGGCTTGCTGGTATCTCGCACCCGCTAGCGCTAAAGTCGCCTGCGCCTATTCACACGCGGCGATACGTTTTTCACAAGGCAATTTCGAGCGACTTTGAAAAACGTGTCGCCGCGTGTGAATAGGCGCAGGCAACTTTAGTGCTAGCGGGTGCAAGATACCAGCAAGCCTTTCACGGAGATTAGACGCTGTGATTAGTCGCCAGGCGACCAATCTCCCTGAATCTTCCCGTGTGGCCTAGCCCTTAAAGAGGGACAAAAACTTGTGGCGCATTAGGGCAGAGACACACGGTCAGATTCAGGAAGATTAGTTGCCGGCGACAAATCTCCTCTTCTTAGGGTTAGTTCACATCAGAGCACTTAATTTTCTGAAGTTGCCTCACAAGGAAACTTGGGGCAACTTCGGAAAACAAAGTGATCCAAGTGCCATCCCGCCGGTGATTTAAATTCTAGCCGGTGGGAGGTAGTTCGGGCGATTAGCCGCCCCAAAGAAGAGGTGATTTTTCGACCTGGCAAATTAATCTCCCTGAATCTGAGCGGGTGTCTCTGCCCTAAGGGTCAGGCCACACAGGGCGTTTTGGGGAGATTTGGTCGCCTGACGACTAATCGCCTTGTTTTTGCGGCGACCAATCTCCCCAAATGCCTTCCCTAAATATGCACCGGCTAAAAAGAAAAAACGCCGGCGCTAATCACATGCGGCGATTCGTTTCCCGAAGTTGCCCGAAGTTTCCTCGTGAGGCAACTTTGGGTGACTTCAGAAAATGAACCGCCGTGTTTTTTCATTTTAGCCGGCACAGGACCAGGGAAGGCGTTTGGGGAGCTTGGTCGCCGAAAAAAGGAGGCGATTAGTCGCCAGGCGACCAAATCTCCCCAAAAAACCTTGTGTGGACTTACCCTAAAGCTGTAAGTCACAGTTTCCCCAAGAGACCTGCTTATCTTAAATTGTTACAATTTTATCTTTGCTTATCTTTAATTGTTATAAACGTATCTAAGTGCAGCTGTTGAGTGTTCTGGGCTCTGCCAAAAGCCAATTGAGTTTTAGAAAATGTTATCTTTTTCTGGTGTCAGTGCAGCAGGAGATCAAAGAGTAAAGGTGGCCATACACGGATAGATCCGCTCGTTTGGCGATGTCGCCAAACGAGCGGATCTCCCTCCGATATGCCCACCTTGAGGTGGGCAATATCGGGCTGATCCGATCGTGGGCCCTAGGGCCCAACGATCGGATCCTTCACGTTCGCAAACGGGCGGTCGGATCGCGAGACCGCATCAACGAACAGATGCGGCCGTGATCCGACGGGATTTTTAACCCCATCCGATCGAGATCTGGCCGACTTTCGGCCAGATCTCGATCGGGGAAGCCCGTCGGGGGCCCCCACACACGGGCCAATAAGCTGCCGACTCGGTCTGTCGGCAGCTTTTATCGGCCCGTGTATGGCCACCTTAAGTCAGGACATTTCAGTAAAAAACCTGGGACTGCAGGCTGAGCTGTCACAATCGTGACTGACGTGACAGAAAACAGGACAGTTGGAAGGTATGAATTAAATATTGACTATTACACCCAGAAACCCTCCACGAGTCAGATGCAGCAAGACAGAAAGGTTTAGGAAGAGTGGATGGCTTTGAGAGGAGTGGAGGAGACAGCCAGGAACGTATGGGAAAAATGTGGATGAGAACAAGATCGGAATTTAGGGGAGAAGATCTGGAGAAGGGGTGCAACTCTTAAAGGAACAGCAGTGTAAAAAATAATAACGGAGTAAATAGATGTGCAAAATAAAACATGTTTCTAATATAGTTAGTTAGCCAAAAATGTAATCCATAAAGGTGGGAGTGAGCAGATGTCTAACATAACAGAACAGAACCCAACTGCCTGCTCTTCAGTTCTCTAACTCTGAGTTAGTCAGTGACTATAAGGGGACCCACATGGGACATAAATGTTCAGTAAGTTTGCAATTGATCCTCAGTATTCAGCTCAGATTCGAAAGCAAATAATTATGACCCATGTGGCCCCCCTCAAGTCACTGATTGGTTACTGCCTGGTAACCAAGAGAGCTGCAAAGTCAGGTTCTGTTCTGTTAGATATCCAATCACTCCAGTCTTTATAGATTACATTTTTTCCTAACTAAATAGATTACATATATATTTCAAACATTTTTTTATTTCGCACAGCCTATCTATTTACCCAGGTGTTATTTTTATAATGAAGAAGGGAGCTTATGTTGAGGAGAAGATTGTTAGAAGAGCATGAGTGGTTTGCACAATATTAAGATATTGTGGCACTTTGCTGTATTAAAGGAGAAGGAAAGGTGTTTTTACTTAGGCACCTCCAAGTGCCTGTATCTACTTACCTGACACCCCCGGCCAGTGCTCTTCTCAGGAGAAAAAAACTACACTGGCCTGGGGTTCTTCTAGCACCACAAAGTTACTGCCTTCCTGCTTCTTCTTTCTTTAAATTTCCTGGGGCAGATGCATGCGCAGTAGAATGAAATAGCCATCTTTGTCATTGAAGTTCGGCTTTTCACATACACAGCCATGAAAAGAAAGAAGAAGCCAGAAGAAGATTGTGGGCCTATAGATCCTTCATTTGAATTGGGGGAAATAGTACTAAAATGCTCCTAGTTTCCCAGACTCTGAGCTCCTTCCTAGCGCAGATGGCACAGCAATCACTAGAAGTATTTCTTTTAGCCCAAATATTATTATTTTTAATACTAATATTCTTAATATTGGCCCTCACCTCTAGTGAGATGCCCTGTTGATTTGGCAGCCTCTTCATAGACGTAATTACCCCTCCCCTGGGCATAAGATAACATTTAGGGGCACATTTACTTAGCTCGAGTGAAGGATTAGAATGAAAAATACTTCGACCTTCGACTACGAATCAAACAATTCAAACTAAAAATCATTCGACTATTCGATAGTCCAAGTACAGTCTCTTTTAAATAAACTTCGGCTACCTACTTCGCCACCTAAAACCTACCGAGCACCAATGTTAGCCTATGGGGACCTTCCCCATAAGCTTTCCTAGCAATTTCTGATCGAAGGAAAATCGTTCAATCGATGGATTAAAATCCTTCTAATTGTTCGATTCGAAGGATTTAAACGTTCGATCAAACGATTTTTCCTTCAATTGTTCGAACGAAATGCGGTAAATCCTTCGACTTCGATATTCGAAGTTGAAGGATTTTACTTTGATGGTCGAATATCGAGGGTTAATTAACACTCGATATTCGACCCATAAGTAACTAAGTAACCAAAAAGACTGCTGCAATTTTCCAGGGTGTATGGCGACTACGTAGACTGGGGTTAGAGTTTGTTAAGTTACTAATCCTCTATAGTATTTCCCTGCAGATACTGAAGGTTACAGCACAAGTCAGTAGTAGAGCCAGCACCACACTATAACAAGAGAATTTTACTGCTATACAGGAATGTGTGATTGTAA
Source organism: Xenopus laevis (assembly GCF_017654675.1). Taxonomy (NCBI): domain Eukaryota; kingdom Metazoa; phylum Chordata; class Amphibia; order Anura; family Pipidae; genus Xenopus; species Xenopus laevis. The sequence continues at coordinate 11,937,421 of NC_054378.1, forward strand.
AACTATTGCTACGCAACGTGGTAGAGCAGTCCCAGAATGCAGACTCAATTCATTTTAGCTACAATGGTTTTCATAACCCGAAAAAAATGCACTTTTGATAGTAGAAAAATATAAAAGTCTATAAATACGAAGTCATTCAATCTCCTACTTATCTATTTTTCTCTGGCGTAATAACTAGTTCAACCTTCACTGCAAGGAAGAATAAGTCAGATTAGAGAAGTTTATTGTTGCTATTGCCAATACCTATGTCTTCCTGCTCTGTATGCTACTTCTGCTCAAATCTATGGTACCAAGACAGCGGATTCTTTGGAGAAAATAATGAGTGGACATGCATTCATCCCAGACTTCAAATGGTCTACCATATTTCAACCCAAACCTGTACGACCTGAAGGTAAACCCATGGTCCTGTGGGTTTTGGGTCACCTCTCACATCACTTTCACCTGCTGCACACCAAACCTCCCTTTCTTGGCCAAGCTTGGTCCTGCCAGCAATTAACAGCAACAGGGTCAGTATAGAATGCTCCTCAACATCACCAAGTATCACATGTCTGTTTATTTATGCCACAAACAAAAGATCGTCTGTCCAACACACCGTTATTTTAGCTCAGGGCGTGATCTTGTTGTTCAAGGCACAGAAAGTAACATGATGCTGGAAACATACTTGAGCAAAACAATCTTGTCAGTACCTTGCTTGTTCCCCTGTGATAAGTTGGAGACATCATGTTCTTTCCCCTCCTATTCTTCTGGAGCTCCAGCCAAAGTGTCAAAAAAGAGGGTTGAGCCAAAGGAACTAGAGAGCTAGTCAAAGTAATGGAGGGACCTTAAACGTAAGTGACATAGGGCTTCTGGCCATGAGAAGTGATACAGCAGTCCTGTCTGATAAATAAAAAAACACTCATTTATTCAGGTCTTTGCTTGCCAAGTACACAGGACTAATTTAGTAATATGGGTGCCAGATTGCATAAATACCTGAGAAAATACTCTATTATAAACAAAATCAAAAAAGTAGTTTGGTGAACAGCAAAATGGGGAAAATTACCAATTCTCCTCCTTGTGTCAAGATGTCTTGGCACACTTGGCACTTGCTCTTCTTTAATCTTTTCTTACTCTTTTTGGGCTCCTTTTACCCACAAATCTCTCTCCTCATTCATGAATCTCTCCATGTGCTTTTAATCTTTATGGGTTTTTTCACCTAGGAATCTCCCCTTTCATTTTCTTATTATTTCTTGGTTCCTTCACAAACTAATTTTCTTGTCCTGGGATCCTTCACCCACAAATCTCTCTCCTCATTTTATTAGTCTTTCTGGGATTCTTCTCCCACAAATCTCTCTACTCATTTTCATACTCTTTCTGGGATCCTTCAACCACAAACCTATATCTTTATTTTCTCACTTCTGCTGGGTTCCTTCACCCAGAAATCTCTCCTTTCATTTTCTTACTCTTTCTTGGTTCGTTCACAGGCTAATTTTCTTATTCTGGGATTTTTTCAGATAGGAATCTCTCTTCATTTTCATACTCTTTCTGGCATCTTTCTCCCACAAAAATCTCTCCTCATTTTCATACTCTTTCTGGCATCCTTCTCCCACAATTCTCTCTCCTCATTTTCATACTCTTTTTTTAGATCCTTCACTCACAAATTTCTCTTAAGGTGCTTACTCTTTCTGGGATCTGTCACCCACAAATCTCTCTCTTCATTTTCTTACTAATTCTAGGATCCTTAACTCACAAATTTCTCCCCATGTTCTTACTTTTTCTTGGTTCCTTCTCACCCAAAAATGTCTCTCCATATTCTCTTACTGTATTTGGGTTCTTTTACCCACAAATCTCTCTCTTCATTTTCTTACTCTTTCTGGGATCCTTCACCCACAAATTTCTCTCATCTTTTTCATACTCTTTCTGGGACCTTCGCCCACAAAACTCTCTTATTGGGATCCTTCACCTATGATTCTCTCTCTCGTGTTCTTATTCTTTTTATTTCACCCACAAATCTCTCCCTTCATTTCCCAGGAAACTCTTTCTTCATTTTCATGCAAAATCTGGGTTCCTGCACCTATTGTCATTCTTTCAGGGTTCTTTTCATACGCATCATTGTTTCATTTACCCAAGAATCTTCTCTTCATTTTCTTATTCTTTTTAATTAACTAAACATGGTATTCTGGTGTGCATGATTTTTATGTAATAATGATAATTTATGTATGTCTAAATTTAGAGTCTAACTGTAATGCCGTGAGTAAGATTAGGTTTATAATAATTTGGAAATATCCAAAGTTAACAACACAGGATGCCTTATGGTTCAAGTTATTAAGACAGAGTACAGCATGTTCCTCATGCCAGTAGTCTGGTATACAATCTTACTTTACCGCTGTGCAAGCTCTGCACAAAAATAGTCACATGTAGCGATGTAAAGCAAGTTGTCATGGTGATTACACAATTAAAAGGCTGCCTGTATGATATAATGCTCCGGCAAACAATAAAGGGTCGCCCAATAACCTCTTTGTGTTCTGATTTCATTTTATACTAAAGCATAAACCTTTTTTTAAAGCCAAAATGTGTCTTATATAAACGCAGTGATCACATTCCATTTATTTGTCTTTGACAGTACAACGTGAGAATACGGCTTTTTGTGTGCAAAGTATTCCTTTACCATATTTTATAGTCAAGATGATTCCCAGAGGACGGCTGTTCAGTCATCAGTAGGACAATTCTATTGTTTTGTCATTGCAGTACATTTAGAGCAACTCGTTTAAGCCGTAATTATTTCTCGTGTATGCAGCAGAGTCCTGTATCTGGTCTGGTACCACAGGTTACCTGCAGAAGAGAATAGAGTGCTCTGAACTTATCTTTTGGAGAACAGTGGTGACCTCTGTGTTCACCCTTTTCTATGCATCAAAATGTCTGAAAAAAAAGACTTGGACATTAATCAGTTAGTCCCGGCCAACTAAATATGATACAGGTATGGGATTCATTATGCGGAAACCCATTATCCAGAAAGCTCTGAATTACAGAAAGGCTGTATCCCATAGACTCCATTATAATCAAATAATCCAAATTTTTCTGATTTCCTTTTTCTCTGTAATAATAAAACAGTAGCTTGTACTTGATCCCAACTAAGATATAATTAATCCTTATTGGAAGCAAAACCAGCCTATTGGGTTTATTTAATTTTTACATGATTTTCTAGTAGACCTAAGGTATGAAGATCCAAATTACAGAAAGATCCGTAATCCGGAAAACCCCAGGTCCCGAGCAATCTGGATAGCTTGGGGGCTTACTTGAAGAGGAAGATAAAGGGACTGCAGCCTTGAGTGACCAAGTGCCACCCTATACTTTCTTTTGCTGGTTAATGAGACTGGAACCTGCCACCTTGGTCAAAAAAACAAAAACTAGACTTCCGTGAGTATATCCTCAGTTAGATTAAGGGGCAAATTTACTAAAGGGGAAAATTCGCCATTATGATGTCATTTAGGTACATCGCCGATTTACTAATGGGCGCAGGTCTAAATTTGTTAGCGAAAGAGAATGACGGCGCTCATTCGCACTCAATCTCCAGGCGAAGTTGCGCTCTGGCGAATGGACGGAACTGAGCAAATTCACGAATATGTGGATTTTACTGAACGTTACCTCTTGTGCCCGACTTGCCTTCGCCACCTCAGACCAGGCGAAGTGATATAGAGTAGATAGGAGTTCCTCAAAACTTAGTTGAAAACTTTTCTAAGCCCCAAAAAACGCTGGCGTCTTTTCATTTTTTCAGGGTGATAGGCAAAAGAGCGTAATTTTTTTGGGGGGTAACTGGCTTCCCCCCTACATTTCCTAATATTTGGCACATAAACTATACACTGGGCTCATGTGTAGGGCAATATAATAACTTTATTTTATTGTATTAAGGTTCCCTGGACTTGTGTAATGTAATGTATTTGCTGCAACATATACGTCCATTCAACTTTAACTTGAATGGACATTAGGTCCCCCATGCGGGGGCATACACAAGATTTTGGGTTATTACACAACTTGTCTTAATAAGTGTCCACAAAATGGCTCCTGACTGCGTACTGTGATTGTGTAATTCCAAAACTGAAGGAAACAAAATTTAAATAATAAATGTAGTGCAAGTACGTTTAATTTAGCTCAACCAACGTGATAAAAAAGAATTTGGAATTATTTCTTCGAGTGACAGGTCCCCTTTAAGATACTTCCCTCCCCTTTAATTTAAACAGGAATTGCTTGTTCATATATTGTATCATATTCAAGCTGGCCAACTATGTCAAAGTCATCCCTGTCCTACACTCACTTTAACTTGATTAATTCAAAGTTCTACTATTTCATTATACACATCTATATATATATATAATTATTAGCATGGCGGCACAGTGCTTAGCAGAGCTGTCATTATAAGCACCGTAGAATATGTCAGTGCTATACAATGGCGTCTTACTGTTCAGACAGACAGATGTCTCAAATAATTACCCAATTCCCTTTCAACTGTCACTTTGAAATAAAGGCTCCCATCCAAGCATACATTTGTAAGGAAAAGAAGGAATTTTGCTACCGAATCCTTCATAGGAGGCCCCTCAAACGATCCTCTTTTTGCACAAATCCATTTGTTTCCATGGTAACCTAAGAATGGAGCACTGAGAGGAGACACTTAAAATAGAAAACATTTCTGCCCCCAATACTCTAAAACCAGAGACAGAATGTACTTTGCCAGAGTTTTCTGGATGTTTTCCTTAACAGAACACAAACAGGTACATAGCTACATTACAGTTTACGATCTATACATTTCCACTCTAAAAACACAGTAGGGAAACTCTCAGTGTGCTCCTCCAGTTGCTCGTTAATGTAATGGAACTAATGTCGGACTGGGGTGTGCTGGGCCCATGACCTCAACATTCTCCATCGTGGAGAAGACGCCTGTGTCCACAGTACCAAGGCAAGTAGGTCTGCATTGGAGGGGCCCACCTGAGTATTTTCCTGGTGACCTGCCGGCCCAGTCCAACTCTATATGGAACAGCTCTGATGAGAAAACACTGAGCTCCCCCATTGATATTATGGTGCATTCTGTTGGCAATCTGGAATACATTAAAGCACTATCCCCTGGTAATCCTATACATATCAAAGTGCAATGCCCTGGTGGTCCCAGTATTTCAGCTGGCACCAGACCTCTGCCCACCCCATTGGTTCCAGGAGCATAAAAAAAACACTGTATTGTTTATGTGCCAATTGGAAAGGCTTTAGCCTCTCCCCTCCCCCAAAAATTTGCCAGGAAGTACGTGGCATCGGCTTTCCATGTGGTTATTTTTACAATCAGCCCTTGAGTGCCAATATGGTAAATAGAGCCCTGTGTATCACACCTAGCAAACTCAGCAGCTATGGATGGATACAGGGCCGCCATCAGGGGAGCACAGGGGGTATGAGTGTACCGAGCTCAGGGGCTAAAGGGGGGCCCAAATGTGCTGCCGTTTTTGTAATATCCGGGCCCCCTTGGCAGCGTCAAAGCCGTGCCGCCTCTTCGAAAGCCCTGAAACGCTAAAAAATCGAAATCCCGAACTGGCAAAGTCACGAAAAGAGCCAAGCTGCCGAAGTCCCGAAGCTGCGAAAAGAGCCAAAGTCACAAAAAGAGCCGAACTTGAAGTCCTGAAGCCGCGGAAATACCTAAAGTCACGGAAAGAGCCGAACTTGAAGTCCTGAAGCCGCGGAAATACCTAAAGTCATGGAAAGAGCCGAACTTGAAATCCTGAAGCCACAAGTTCAATTCTACTGAACCCCAATGTGTCTTTTGTTGATTTTTTTAAGCCCTAGCCCCCAATGTATTATTTTAATACTCTACGGGCCCATGCCAGCAATAGATTTTTTTAAATATTCTCTGGGGCCCCAATGTTTTTTTTAACTTGTAAGGGGGACCTGGCGCCAATTCTGTGTGGTCTTTTAACTGTGGTGTGGGTGGGATCTGGGGTGGGCCTAGGGGGCCCAAAAAATTTTGTTGTATGGGGCCCCTGTGATTTCTAATGGTGGCCCTGGATGGATACAGAAGTCCTCCAGTTTCTTGTTACTTTAAGAAACTGCATTTCCTCAACATCCCAGTACTAAACTCCTCACAAAAAGTCGGATTGCCCTGCACAACAGGATCTCCCAATGGACCTTGGCCTGGCCCTTATTTCCACCACAGAAAACTATGATATCTATTACACTGAGTCCCATAAAAATTGCTCTCAGTGTCAGGCCCAGTGCACAGTCTGTTTTTTCGCCGGGACAGTCCTGATTTTGACAGCTCAACTAGCAGTCCCGGATTGTTACTGAAATGTCCCGACTTTCTCTTTGATCTCCTGCACTGAGCAGACAGAAAAACATACAAAGTTTCTACAACTTAATTGGCATTTGGCAGAGAGCCCAGAATAGTGGCAGGTGCACTTAGATACTTTTGTAACAATTTAAGATAAGCAAAGAAGCAATTGTAACAATTTAAGATAAACAGGTCTCTTGGGGAAACTGTGACTCACAGCTTAAAGGGCAATTCACCTTCATTAGCAAAACTGTAATAACACATAAAAAACACAGGAATGTGTTCAAACTTTCATAACCAGCCAAATTTTGTAAAACGGACATGGTGATTAGGGGGCGTGGCCACAAAAATTAGAGTGGTCAAAAAATGTTCACTGCGCTCCACGCGGCAAATCTTTTTGTCCGTCTTTCTATTTCCAAAATGTTGGGAGGTATGCAGGACCCCCCACATGTCTCCCCTCACCAGGGTATCCCTCATATCAAACCCTAACTTCTTACAACTCTTCAACATTCTCTAGGCAGGAAACACTAACTACAGTTTCAGGCATGTAAAGGCAAAAAAATAAATAAATAAATAAAATCTTAACTTTCTTTAATGAAAAAGAAACCTATATCCAATATACTTTAATTAAAAAATGTGTACCGTTTTTATAAGAAACCTGACTGTATGCAGTGAAATTCTCCCTTCTTTTACTGCTGTGGATAGGAATTGTCAGATGGTCCCTAACTGCTCTGCAGGGAAACAATCATACTTATGAACAGCAGGGGGAGCCCCCTCCTTACTTCTCAGCAGTGCAGAATTTAAGCAGCTTTGTTTGTTTCCCTGTAGAGCAGTCGGCGATTGTGTAGAGATTTCTATCTCTACAAATTTTTTCACCCACTACAATCTATGGGTATCATTTTCATGGCAAAACTCAGCGAATAATTTCGCTCATCACTAGAGATTAGTGCTCGACTCCTATTCCTTTCAGATCTGCATGGCAAAGGTTCTGTCTGGTTTTTGGAAGAAGAATTCACTTTTAAAATGCTAATTGCTAGCCAGCGTATTGTGCCAAAAAGCCATCGCCATCTTTTCTTGGGTCCTGGCAATTTCTTTTGGCTGCCTTTGGCCAAAGGTGTCTGTTTGGTGAGCACTGGGTGTACAGAAGTATGGTTACTTTGAGTAGTAAAAAAACAGCCTGCCTTTGCTTTTTCATATGTAACCCCCATGCACTTTATAATAAGTGGAAGCTTGCCTTTAAATGTTCTCATGAATTGTATGATGAAACACAGACTTGGTCTATTCTGCTTCCTAAAGCTAGTGGATCACCTTGTCTGTACGGTCTGACATTAAATGAAACATTAACTTAATTTATTTTAGCTCATTTCTTTCATCCTTGGCTTAAAGGGGAACTAAAGTCTAAAATAGAATAAGGCTATAAATGCTATATTTTATATACTAAACATAAACATGAACTTACTGCACCACAAGCCTAATCAAACAAATGATTTATGCTTTTAAAGTTGGCCACAGGGGGCTGTCATCTTGTAACTTTGTTAAACATCTTTGCAAGACCAAGACTGTGCACATGCTCAGTGTGGTCTGGGCTGCTTAAGGATCGTCGTAAATTATCAAAACATCACAAGTCAAATAATATCTGCCAGAAGCTGATACAGTAAAACAGATTAATAATCAGAATATACAGACTGCACTGGGTCTGTGGATACAAATCTCTACACAGTCGCCGGCTGCTTTACAGGGAAACAAACAAAGCTGCTGGAGTTCTGGGAAGTAAGGTGGGTTGCGTTCCCCCCCCGCCGTTTGAAAGTATAATCGTTTCCCTGGGGGACCGTCTAAAGTTTCCTATCTGCAGCTGTAAAACGAAGCGGCAATTTCACTGCATACAGTCAGGTTTCTTATAAAAACAGTACACATTTTTTAATTAAAGTATATTGGAGATAGGTTTCTTTTTTTATTAAAGAAAGTAAAAATGGGATTTTATTTTCTTGCCTTTAGATCCCCTTTAAGCAGTGGAAAGCGATGGGAGTAGAACAGCTTTGCCTAAACACTGGGGGGTCCTGAAGATAGAGCACTTGCAGCAAGGAGTGGAGTTCATTGACAAGCACAAACAAGATGGAAGCAGCGTACGTATAGATTTCCACTGTAAAGCAGACTGGTCCCGTATCACTACCATGGTCGCTGCCTCCAGCACTTTTCACTACATCTTTTTAGTAGGATTTCAGTATCATAATTAGCCTTATATTGTGACATTTCTATTCTATGTGTACTGTATATTGTGAGTGGGTCCCTAAGCTCAGTAAGTGACAGCAGCACAGAGCATGTGCAGTGAATCAGCAGAAAAGAAGATGGGGAGCTACTGGGGCATCTTTGGAGACACATATATATATATATGTCCCAAAGGTGCACTTTGTTTCCCGTGTAAATGCCCGGGTGCCAGCAAACATGTAATGATATATCTGCAGGAATAGCGACACTCACGGGACCCTTCTGAAGCTTAACAAATGTGAAAGTATCACATCACAGAGGAGTCCCGTGGGTGTCGCTATTCCTGTGTGTGTATATATATATATATATATATATATATATATATATATATAAAATGTTTGTAACGCACTTCTAATATTGGGGAAAATAGCCCAGGTGCATCCAAAAGAAATGAATATCTACATAAAAAGTGAACAGGAATTATGAATGAGTGAAAAAAAAATACTTTTGTTAATGTCTCAGTCCTGCTAAGAGGGACTTTCTAAAGGTCTTAGCAGGACTGAAACATTGACAAAAATACAAAAAAATCACTCACTGATAAGTCCCATGAGTGCTCCAGTTTTTCGCGCGTGTGTGTGTGTGTGTGTGTGTGTGTGTGTGTGTGTGTGTGTGTGTGTGTGTGTGTGTGTGTGTGTGTGTGTGTGTGTGTGTGTGTGTGTGTGTGTGTGTGTGTGTGTGTGTGTGTGTGTGTGTGTGTGTGTGTGTGTGTGTGTGTGTGTGTGTGTGTGTGTGTGTGTGTGTGTGTATTTATTTATTTTTCTCTGACATAATTTCATGTTATTCTGAAGCCAACCCTCCCCCTCCTTTATTTTTAAATATAGGAATTGGCAGCTGTTATTTTGTTATCAGAATTTATTTAGAATTTCTAACTATCCAGGAGCTCCTGACTGGGAAGAGCTCAACCAATCAGCAGCCAGTCAGAAATATTGTTACAGATTCTGCAGACACAATGACAGGGGAACAAATGCAGCCCTTACTGAGTATCTCCCACTTAATCGGTGTAGTTGGAGTCTCCCATGCCTGAGATAAAAGAACACAAACAGCAGTCTGAACAGAGGCATTAGAAATGGTCCAGTGTATGTTTTTTTTTTTGAAGGATCAGAACAGATGCTGTTTCAGTGATTGGTGACAGTTAACTGAATGACAAGAGATTAAAATGGAAGATACACCCTTCTTTGGAGTAAATGAAGCCATCAGCATGTCACAGACCAACCCCATGGCCGGCGGCTTACCTTGTAGAAACTTAAATACAACAGAAACGCACAGTTATCTCCCATGTTTGAGCTGCACTAATAATATTCCACTTGGAATAGAAAAATGGTAACAACAAAAGCAAATACAGGAAAGAATTTTGGTTTCTATGCTTATAATACTCAACCCTCTGCAGCATAGTGTTAGTTTAAAGAAAAAATACACTGGAGATTTAGGCTGCCAGCTGGCTAACTATATTTTATACTATCCACTGGAGCGATGCAGTTGGTCCCTTTAATTCTTTGGACATCGGTTGTCTTATTATCTCCTCTCCTTTCAAAGGACTATGGAATAGCAGGCACCGGAAGCTGCTCCATTACTAAAGGTTACGCCAATAGGAACTGCAAGTTGGTGAGCAAGAATCGGATTCCACTGGTGACAGTTACCACGGAGGTTGCTGGATTGAGCTTAAAGGTGTTGGCATCTCCTTTTTTATAGTGGTCTCTGAAGACATAAATGCAGCCGTTGCAGCTGGCGATTTTCCATAAGGAAGGCCGGGAGCTCCAAGCCTCAGGGAGGCAGAGACGTGTGAAGTTGTCTAAGAGAGGGTTGTAACAGACCAGTGAGTCTCCCTCTGCCACAATAAACACCAGGTCATTGTGTACTGCGGCGTGCATTCTCCCGGCAAAGGGTAGAAGGTAAGGCTTGACGTGGCATTTTTCGGTATTTGTATTAAAGCACTGAATAAGGCGCGAGGGTTTGGTGAAAAAGTCCAGGTCATTCTCCTCACCCCCCATCAGGTAGATTTGCCCATTGAGGTTAACACCGGCGGCACCGGAGATTGCAACCTCTAACTGGCTCGTTTCTGTCCAGACATTATCCTGCACTCGATAATAAATGACCACGTTAGACAGCGAGTCCTGCAGTGTTTTGCCTCCCAGGGAATATATTGCATCCTTGCTTGGGACAGACACAAGTGTGTGCTGCAGGCGGTCACGGGGAAGTGGGGCACAACGCTCCCAGTCCATGGTCTCCATATTACATTTCCACATTCGTCGGGGGATTGAGCCGCCCACCACGTACAAGTCAGAGCCATGCTTGCACGCGGCAGTGATCTGGTGGCACAGGCTATTTTGTCCACTTACGCTGATGGAATCATCCTGAGCACAGTGCAGGGAAACCGCAATGGAATGAGTACGCGATTCCTCCTTTCCAATCAGGTAGATGTGCACATTCTCGCCAATCTCCTGCATGGGAAAATGATTTGTTTGGAGAGATTAAAACATACCAAGACATCATTTTCATGATTAAAGGTAAACTATGACCCCCCCCAAACAATGTAGGTCTTTATAAAAAGATTTTGCATAAAACAGCTCATAAGTAAAACCCTGCTTCATGTAAATAAACCATTTTCATAATAATATACTTTTTTTGTAGTATGTGCCATTGGGCAATCATAAATAGAATATTGCCATTTAAAAAAATAAGGGCCGCCCCCTGGGATTCTCGGTGCAAACAAACAAACTGTACATGTTAGGTCACATGAGCCAGTCAGTTTGGTAAGATTCATTAATATGCTATAAATCAGTTGCTTAAATATTCATTTAAAGGAGAACTAAAAGGACCATAAAAAAACTGGAAAAATCTAATTGTGATTTTTAATTTGACCCTTAATAAATCTGCCCCTTAAAGGAGAACTAAACCTTAAAAAATGAATGTCTTAAAATGGCATATTTTATATACTGAACTTACTGCACCAGCCTAAAGTTTCAGCTTGTCAATCGCATCAATGATCGAGGACTTCAAACTTGTCACAGGGGGTCACCATCTTGGAAAGTGTCTGTGACACTCACATGCTCAGTGGGCTCTGATTGGCTGTTGAGAAGCTAAGCTTAGGGCTCGTCACTAATTATCCAGCAGAAAATGAGCTTCCCCTGTAATATAAGCTGATGCTACAGGTTTGCTGGTTATTAAATTCTGAAGCTAATTGCACTGGTTTCTGTGCAGCCATGTAGTAATTATCTGTATTAATTACTAATCAGCCTTATATTGTGACATTTCTATTCTATGTGTACTGTATATTGTGAGTGGGTCCCTAAGCTCAGTAAGTGACAGCAGCACAGAGCATGTGCAGTGAATCAGCAGAAAAGAAGATGGGGAGCTACTGGGGCATCTTTGGAGACACCCATCTTCACTGCTAAAGGGCTGTGGTTGCCTTGGGCTGGTACAGAAGCCAAACATATAATGTACAACATTTCTTGCTACTTCTTTAGTTAGGCTTTAGTTCTCCTTTAATGGAGTAGAAAGTAACACTAGCAAAAGTTCGCTATGAAATGCTTGTGCTAAGTAATTTTCGCTGGCGACACTTTGCCAGCGTTCGTAACTTCGCATTTTGATGAATTAGCATATTAGTTAATTTTGCATTTAGTTATTTTCCCCCCATACCTCACATTTCCCATTCTAATCAGAAGCAGCCATGGGAGGTAGTCACGGAAGCTCTCCAACTGGCATCTATTGGGGTAAATGCACCAGTAATTGATCAGAAGTTTGCCAGCGTCCAGAAAACGCTAGCTGCTGATTGGTTACTATGTACAGTATATGTATAGTGCACTTCCCCTGCAGCGAGTGTCAGCAGACACCCTAGAGGCAATGATTTCCCAACTGTGCACATATGGGTTTTATTTCACACGAATACACTGGTAAATTCCTATTGTAACAGGGTTTAATTAAGACAAAAGTTGACCTGTCTTTTCCATTAGCAAAGCCAGGAAAGGCTGGGGACACAAGCCAAGGAAAGAGCTACCTTATCGTCGATAAAAAACAACTGCTAACTTGTGGAAAGCTAACAAAAAAAGCTGCATTCTTTCCCGGTACTTGGGGAAAGGGGGGACAAGAACATCATGAACCGTTCCCAAATTAGGATAACAAAGACATTTGCTGAATGTCAGCCAGTAAAAATGTTCTCCCCTATAAAGCTTTTGTGGTTGCCGGGTCTGTAAATGGGAGGAGAAAAAGGACAGATGGTAAAGTGGGATCTGTTTACAAACTTTCTGTCGCTTCCTCATGTTTGTCCACTCAGAGAAAACTGACAGAATGTCAAAAGAGTTTTTTTTCCCTTCTCTAACATGACTTTAATGGCTTCTGCTGCCCCATCACACAACTGTTCAAGGTGTTCCTTTGCGGTGTTCCTTCTCAGCATCAATTCTCAAATGCTTTCACTCTCTCGACCTCTACCGATATATCCAACCTCATTTCCTTTTTGTCAAGGAGGAGTAGGGTTAAAGGAGAACTGTACCATAAGAATATTTTTAGCTGAATACCCCACCCCCCAGACATCCTGCGGTATAGGAATTAAAACAGGAAGCTGACATGTAGGCAGAAACAACTACAGGTACGCAGAAGCTGCAAAGTTCACTCGACACTTTAAAGGATAAGTGAATCTTTAAAATAAGGGAATGTAAAATTAACGAGAGTGCTATTTTAAGCACTTTTGTAATTTACATTCATTATTAATTTTGTTTTCATTCCAAGATATCAAAGGATACATGTGCTGATCATATGAATGAATTTTGTTACAACAGCGCCACCTGCTGGTCAGTTTGCCACTATGATGACCACCAAGTAGTCAAGGAAGTTGTCAGGAGAAAGAAAGAGGCTGCTCTGATCTTCTTCAATTAGGAAACAAATTAGAAACCTTTCTCAAATCTTTCCTGAGCAGAAGAACAACTTTCTTTATCCGGACAACTTCCTTGACTACTAGGTGGTCAGACTGGTGTTTGGAACAAATTTCATTCATATCAGCAGAACATTTATCCTTTGATATTGTAGAATAAAAACAAAATAATTAAGGAATGTAAATTACAAAAGTGCTTAGAATAGCACTCTCATTCATTTTCACTTATTTTAAAGGTTTACTTATCCTTTAAGGCAACATATAACAATATCAAATTTCTTAGGAGTTTCTACACTAATAATATTATGCCTGTTCCACCTGAGCTCGGCAGAACCGCAAAAATTTTAGGATTATGATAAACAGATTATGCTGATTGGAGCAACATTCCAGAGGAAATATATTCTCGAAGGAAGATTTACAAGTTATTCTGAATTGAGAAAGCCAGTTGGATGACTGGTGAAACGTCTTCAAGGAAAAAAAAAAAAAAAAAAAACACAGCAAGTCCAGTTGATTTGACTTATTTCTATAGATATTTCCTGACACTCCTAAGCAGAGAAGGAGCAGGGGCTGTTATCTGGTTACCTTCCCATTGTTCTGCTGATGGGCTGCTGGGGGGGAAGGGAGGAGGGTGATATCACTCCAACTTGAAGTACAGCAGTAAAGAGTGACCGAAGTTTATCTGAGCACATGTCACATGACTGGGGCACCTGAGAAATGGACAATATGTCTAGCCCCATGAAAGATTTCAAAATGAATTATAAAAAAAATCCATTTGCTCTTTTGAATTCTGCTGTAGCAGCACTATTAACTGATTTATTTTGAAAAAAAAACAAGTTTTCCCATAACATTATCCCTTTAAGCATTTGCCATTCTGTCTGGCCCTGTCAGGACAGAACATTAAAGAGTGTTCCTGTTTTGAAAATGGTCATGATATCTTAAAAACATTCAATAACATAATTGCAAAAGTGCTCAGATGAGCAATTTTATATAAAGTTATAGTGCAGATATATATCCCAATAGAGCCCCGAGGAAGGTCTCTACCCCCAAACATTGTGTTGCCTCTCAATAAATACAGGTAGACCACCTTTGCACCCTACTTTGCAGTTTTACCCTTTCTTGCCTTTATTTTATAGAAAGTGCTTTATACAGTAGAACCCGGATTTTATATCCCTGGATTTTAAAGTTTTCCCGAAAATGATGCTGTTTTGTTGTGGTCCCATTCAGGCAAGCTGCATTTTTTTCTTTCCTGGATTTAACTTTTTTTCCGTAATTTACACCGTTTTGACACAAACCCATGGGAAATGTAAAATCAGGTTCTACTGTATTTGTTCCTTCGTAAACCATATTTGCAAAGTGCTTCTATCTTCCTGAACACTTATCATTCACAGCAATTTGCTTACTCTCATATTAACCATATAGATATTTAAATGCTTTCTACTAGTAAATCTGCAGATTTTACATTTCAGTAACTTGCAACTGATCTCAACCATAACACCCAGCAGGCTTTACCATGCAACCTCAGGTTAGGGGCACATGGGGGCCAAACGCTGCTCCCGAAATCCTCTGCCCTATTTCCGCCCTACCGCTGGCAGTAGCATCCTCCCTTTTCCGCATTCAGAAATATTAAATCGTAAGTGGCGTGAACATACTCAGTCGATTTTGGCAAAGTCTGTTCACTCCCCTTCTGTTTCAATATTTCTGAATGCGGAAAAGAGAGGATGCCACTGGCAGCAGTAAAGCAGAAATAAGGCAGCAAAAAGGAGATTTTGTGTACTCACCGTTAAATCTCTTTCTCTCCAGTCGCTTGGGGGACACAGGAACAATGGGGTATAGCTAACACCACTAGGAGGCAGGACACAACAAAAAAACAGAACTAATCCCTCCTCCTCCTGCTATACCCCAGCTCCCAGGCGGAGCCAGTTCAGTGTGTACCAAAGTACGGAACAGGAGGTTACCAAAAAACATGAAGCCAGTAACTATATACATAAAAGATTTGCACTAGAGACCATGTCTGAAAGAACACGTGAAGGCCTCACCAGGGAGGGAAGTCCTGTGTCCCCCAAGCGACTGGAGAGAAAGAGATTTAACGGTGAGTACACAAAATCTCCTTTTCTCCTAGGTCTGCTTGGGGGACACAGGAACAATGGGGACATACCAAAGCTGTCCCAAAAATCACGGGTGGGAGGTAGAGGCCGACGTGGAACCAGCCACCGCGGCTTGCAGTACCTTCCTACCGAAGCGGGTGTCAGATGCCGCAAAGGTATCAAAGTGGTAGAATTTGGCAAAAGTATGGATAGAAGTCCAAGTGGCAGCCTTGCACAATTGTTCAGCTGAAGCCTGATTCCGGAAAGCCCAGGACGTACTCACACCTCTGGTGGAATGAGCCCTGATCCTAGCTGGGGGTCGTAGTCCCTGAGCCGTGTAGGCCCTCTGTATGGCCTGTGTAATCCAGCGGGAAATGGTCGCCTTAGAGGCAGGAAGACCCTGTCGCGTCCCGGAGGGAATGAGAAACAAGGAGTCCGATTTGCGGACATCCTCCACTCGATGAAGATAGTATTTGAGCGCCCGGACTGGATCCAGCGAATGGAGTGCCACTTCCTTAGGGTTAGCCGGGGAAGGGCAAAAGGTGGGAATGGTGATCTCCTG
The DNA here is from genome assembly GCF_017654675.1 of Xenopus laevis. Lineage (NCBI taxonomy): Eukaryota > Metazoa > Chordata > Amphibia > Anura > Pipidae > Xenopus > Xenopus laevis. The sequence continues at coordinate 11,953,473 of NC_054378.1, forward strand.
GTTGAGATGAAAGGAAGAAACCACCTTAGGAAGAAAGGAAGGAATGGTACGTAGAACCACCCTGTCCTCGTGAAAAATGAGGAAGGGAGATCTGCATGAAAGGGCAGACAGCTCAGATACTCGTCGAGCCGATGCGATGGCCACGAGAAAAGCTGTCTTCCACGTGAGCCATTGAAGAGAGATGGAAGACAGGGGCTCGAACGGAGGCCGTTGAAGAGAACGGAGAACCAGAGAGAGATCCCAGGGCGGAACGGGGGACCGAACGGGAGGCCGAACATGAGCAACTCCCTGCAGGAAGGTCTTGACATCAGCGTGGAAGGCAAGACGCCTCTGAAACAGGATAGACAAGGCCGAAACCTGGGATTTCAGAGAGCCCAAGGAGAGCCCCATGGAAAGCCCTTCCTGAAGAAAAGCCAACACGTTGGCGACGGAAAAGCGAAGGAATTCCGCTCCCTGAGCCAGGCACCACTGTTGATAAGTGGACCAGACCCGGTGGTAAGTCCTGGCGGAGACAGGCTTGCGAGCAGCTCTCATGGTCAGGATAACGTCGTCGGAAAAACCCTTTCTCTTTAGGATAGCGGTTTCAAGAGCCACGCCGTCAATTGGAGTTTGACGGGGCTTGGGTGAAGAATTGGTCCCTGATGAAGAAGGTCTGGGATGGCGGGAAGAGGCCACGGCTCGTCGACAGATAGGTTTACGAGGTCCGAGAACCAAGTGCGCCGAGGCCAATTGGGGGCGATGAGGATGAGAGCTGTGTGCTCCCTCTGTAACTTCTTTATGGTTCTGGGAAGAAGGGGCAGAGGGGGGAAGGCGTAGGCGAGACGAAAGTCCCAAGGAGCCGTCAGGGCATCCGCCGCTAGGGCCAGTGGATCCTTGCACCGTGCGAAGAAGAGAGGCACCTTGTGGTTGTGGCGAGAGGCCATGAGGTCGACCTCTGGAGTGCCCCACCTCTGGGATATTTGCAGGAAAACGTCGTCGTTTAGGGACCACTCGCCCGGGTCCAGGGATTGGCGGCTGAGAAAGTCCGCCTCCCAATTGAGAAGCCCCGGTATGTAGATCGCGGAAAGATGCGCCCGGTGTGTCTCCGCCCAGCGAAAGATGAGGCCGATCTCGTTGAGAGCGCTCCTGCTTCTGGTGCCGCCTTGATGATTCACGTAGGCCACGGCTGTGGCATTGTCGGACTGGATTCTGATCGCCTGGCCGGCTAGAAGAGGTTGCCAGTGGAACAGGGCCAGGCGGATGGCCCGAATCTCCAGAAGATTGATGTGGAGACGTCGCTCCGCGGAGGACCAGAGACCCTGTGCTGACCGTCCCTCTAGGACTGCTCCCCAGCCGGAGAGACTGGCGTCCGTGGTGAGGAGGCGCCACCGCGGGTCCCCGAGAGGCCTGCCCTTGGTCAAGTGGCTGGAGAGAGTCCACCAGTGGAGAGAAACTCTCGTTCTGTGTGATATGCGAATCTCCTGAAGAAGGGATCTGCGTTTCCATGCTGAGAGAATGTTCCATTGAAGTTCCCGGAGATGGAATTGTGCGAAGGGGACTGCTTCTATGGTCGACACCATGACCCCCAGGACCTTCATGCAGAACTTCGCCGTGTGCCTCAGTTTCGAGAGAAGCAACAGCACCAAGGAGCGAAGATGAAGGGCCTTGTCCAGCGGCAGAGACACCGTCTGTGTCTGTGTATTGAAGAGCATCCCCAGAAAAACCATCGACTGACTTGGCGATAGGGAAGACTTGTCGCGGTTGATATACCAGCCCAGCTCCTGCAGCCGGTCCAAGGTCAGTTGGACTGCCTGTTGGGCTGCTAAGAAGGTAGGAGCCCTGATGAGGAGATCGTCGAGGTAGGGAGTGATGGACACCCCTGAAGTCCGGATCAGTGCCGTGGCCACCGACATGATCTTGGTGAAGACCCGCGGGGCTGAAGTGAGCCCAAACGGGAGGGCGGAAAATTGGAAGTGCTGGTTTTGGACAGCAAATCGCAAGAACCTCTGATGGGGAGGGAAAATGGGAACGTGCAGGTACGCGTCCTTGATGTCGAGGGAAGCAAGGAACTGGCCCGGAGACATTGCAGCAATGACAGAGCGGAGAGACTCCATCTTGAACTTCCGCGGCCGGATGAACGCATTGAGTTCCTTGAGATCCAGGATTGGGCGTGAAGAACCGTCCTTTTTGGGGACCACAAAAAGGTTGGAATAGTAGCCCTTGAATTTTTCTCCTGGTGGAACCGGAATGATGACGTCCGAACGAAGAAGGTTGTCGATGGCCGCCCTGAGCGCTAGAGCCTTGAGTGGATCTAGGGGAACCCTGGACATGAAAAAGCGGTGAGGTGGAGGGGAAGAAAATTCTAAGTGATAACCCCGAGTCACCACCTCGTGTACCCAGGAGTCCGAAGTCAGGGTGGTCCATGCAGAGGCGAAATGCTGCAGTCGTCCCCCGACGGGCAGAGGCCCGAAGGGTTGGCAGTCATGCGGAAGAGGTCTTGTTGGCAGGCTTAGAGGAGGGCTTACGGAACTGCCATGAAGATTTGGCCTTATTCCCAAAACGCCCTCTGAAGTTGGAGGATTGTCTAGGGGGGGAGGACCTAGAAGACTTGTTCTGGGGGCCACGAAAATTCCTCCCCTTGCGAAAGGAGAGGCGAGTCTTAGGCTGGGGTAAAAGAGTGCTTTTGCCCCCCGTAGCCTGACTGATGAGCTTGTCAAGGTCGGGACCAAAGAGGAGCTTGCCCTTGAATGGAATGGAAGTCAGGGACTTCTTGGATGAAAAATCTGCAGACCAAAGCTTCATCCAAAGAGATCGACGGGCGGCTACCGCAATAGCGGAAGAACGGCCTATCACCTGAGCTGCATCGAGGGATGCTTCGCAAAGGTAGTCGCTGGCCTCCTTGATCTGGGAAGCAAGTTCTGAAAGTTCCTCACGCGGAACCCCAGCGGCAATAGCTCGACACAGAGCATCCGACCAGGACTGCATGGCCCTAGCCACCCATGCCGAAGCGAAGACCGGACGTAAGGAGGTGCCGGTAGCGGTGAACAGAGAACGCAGGAGACCTTCAATCTTCTTGTCCATGGGATCCTTGAAGGACGCTGCGTCAGGAACCGGCAGGGCTGTGTTCTTGGAAAGACGAGACACAGGAGCGTCCACCGAAGGTGGAGAAGCCCACTTCTCAGTGAGATCCGAAGGAAAGGGATAAAGTTTAAGGAAGCGTCTGTTGGGTTGGAACCGCTTCTCGGGCTTGTCCCACTCCTGTTGAATGATCTGATCGAGCTGATCATGGGAAGGAAAGGAGGGAGAAGGGCGGTTCTTCCGCTTGAAGAGGCCCGAGGACGAACCGGAACTGGTTCCAGGTTCCTGTAGGTGTAAGGTTTCCAAAACAGAGGAAACAAGGGAATCAATAGCCTCAGAGGATAGCTTTGGGGAATCCTCGTCTTCATGATCCGAAGTCTGGGAAAGTTCGCCGTCGGAGAGAGACTGATCGTCTCCAGAGGCTATGTGGAGGGGAGAATGAGAGAATGACTCCTCATCGCTGTCCACTGCAGATGGGGAAGGAGCCCTACGCTTAGGTGGCTTGGGATTATCCAAGCGGGCAAGCAGTCTGTCGAGAGAATCAGCCAGTTTGGGAATGCCAGAGGCTAACTGGGAGGCCCACCGAGGCGGTGGAGGGGAGCCCTGAGGTGGGGGGTCCGAAGCAGGAACAGCTGGAGCCCCTTGGTTTTCTAGACTTACCTGAGGTCTGGGTACCGGATTTTCCGGAGCAGGCTCAGGTGGCATGCACGTGGAGCAGAGAGGTTCCTTGTTACCAAGTGGTAATCGTTTGCGGCATTTGGCACAGGCTAAAAAGGTCACTTTAGCAGTTACAGTCGTCCGTGGAAAAAGGTTGTCACTGGAACCCTCAGACATGGTGCTAGGATAAAGAATTCAGAAGTTAAGTCAAGGAAAAAACTGTTCCTGAAAAAACACTGAGTCTGCAAGGGAGCAGGGGTTAATCCCACTAGCTAGATGTCCCAGGAGTAGGGTGGAGGACCCTAAACACTAAACCCCCTAATGAATACAGGTTACCCCTGAACCAGGCCGTGTGGAAGGTAAGGCAGTGCAGAGGTTAAAGGTAATAGCCCAGCAGAGAAGTGAGGGGGGGGCCGTGTGGCAGGGAGACCCGTGTGCTCTGAAGGAGAGATGCCAGGGAACTGCTCCGTGTGGGAAGAGGTGCGCAGTATGTCCCACACTAGAAAGGGCGCGAAGCAACAGAGACCGCCTTCCCAGCGTGACGCGCTATGCGCGCGCACTTCCGGTTTGAGGAACTGCTGGGCGGAAGTGGAGGAAGCGCCATGCGGCGCAAACTAACTGAAGGCGCGCTGCGCGCCTTGAGACAAGTCCCTTACCGATCCGAATGTGTCTGGCAGAGGGGCTGTGAGAAGCGCCAAGGCAGAGGGGAAGAGCTGCATGAGCACAGCAGACCCCAAATGCCTGCGCATAATGGGAGGTAGTACTCAGGCACAACAGAGAGTCACCTATCCCAGCATAGTTGCATCCCACCATGGAAGAAACAGGGCAAGGTAAAACAAACAGATGCTTACCTGCCCAGTTCTGTGTAGTCTGCCGGCCAGACGGTTCATCCCCACATTAGTATAAGGGGGAATAAAAACCTGGGTCTGGGTGGTCAGTGCCAGGGCACAATAGACCCCGGAGACATCCAGTTGGAGGAGGTAATGAAGGCAAAACACGCAGTGTGGAAGCCCATTCCATCCTCAGATAGTGATAAAACTAATAGAAAACAAAGAAACAAATAAAAATGGAAAATAAAAAATAAAAACTAACTCCTGAAGGAGCCTATGTCCTAACCTCCTGAGGACACAACTAAAACTGAACTGGCTCCGCCTGGGAGCTGGGGTATAGCAGGAGGAGGAGGGATTAGTTCTGTTTTTTTGTTGTGTCCTGCCTCCTAGTGGTGTTAGCTATACCCCATTGTTCCTGTGTCCCCCAAGCAGACCTAGGAGAAAGTGGCTTTCGCTGTGTGGTCCTAGCCTAAGGGCTATATTTACTAACACTCGTGTTATGTCCATGTGTCTGTTACATAGTGAATAAAGTACCCCCTCTTGTAAATTATAAGGATATTATAAGTTACCGAGGAGTTTCATGACCATATAAAAACATGAGGCCGAAGGTCATGGAACTCCGAGGTAACTTTTAATATCCTCATATCTTGCAACAGGAGGTATTTTATTTATTATAATACACAAGCTTCAGTGAGACAAGTGACAAAAATGACATCACTACTCACCGTTTATAACTGATGACATCAGTACTCACCGTTTATAAGGATATAATTTACAAGAAATTCGTGGCTTTTGTTTATTATAGGAAAATAATTTTTATATATGTTTATTGTCAGATTTTTTTTCTTCTTTACCTGTTTATGTAGCTGCTAGGAACCTTACCTTTAGGCTAGAAAGGAGTACATCTGATAATTCCTCCCGTTCTTCCTTGTTAAAGTTGATCCAGTTTTTGATAGCTGTCGTTGGATTTTGGGAACAAGGAACTCCGTCTGTTATGGAAAAGAGAGCAAGAAGGAATGTATTGCAGGGTAATGATCATTTCCCACTGCAAATTCACTTGCACAATCATCCAGACCTTATTTCTTTTTCTACACACTGTAGAGTTAAAAGGCTAGTGACACTTTTCAAGATTTGGCTGGAAAATGTCACTATGAATTTAATGAACTACACTGCCAAATTGTTAGCCACCCCCAACAGGGTTACCAGGAAATCTGGGTAAAGCTACCTTACGGGAGTCACAGGGAAGGCATGTTTAACAATTCGCCACCCACAATCGGTTTCTGAGGCTTTCCTTTTGCTTTAAAGTGCATATATGAATATATATAGTCGATATTTAGTATATATATATCTATATCTATATCTATATATATATATATATATATATATATATATATATATATATATACAGTGAATAAAGTACCCCCTTTTGTAAAATATAACGATATTATAAGTTACCGAGGAGTTTCATGACCATATAAAAACACGAGGCCGAAGGCCGAGTGTTTTTATACAGGTCATGGAACTCCAAGGTAATTTCTAATATCCTCATATTTTGCAACTGGGGGTACTTTATTTATTATAATACACACGTTTCAGTGAGTCATGTGACAGAAATGACATCAGAACTCACCGTTTATAAGAATATAATTTACAAGATATTCATGGCTTTTGTGTATTATATATATATACACACACACATACACTAAACTGTCCTGGGAGGAGCACACACCACTAAAAACCAAGTGCCTGGGTGCTGGTGAATAATCAAAGTAGAAGAAAACAGAGCATATCACTCATCAGGTCTTGAAAAAGTGAAAATATAATTTTATTTTCAAGCCCAACTTTTCGGTCACTACCTGTGAACTTTGTATTCCCTGTTGTAGTAGATTTCCAACGTAACTTTACGCTAGAAATAAACTACACGCACCCAAGACAGGTGTCACTGACCTTCAATGATATCTCTCAGCAGCCGCAGGGGCAAGTTAAGGAACTCTTCTGAATCATGTATCTGGGACAGGTGAGTTTTGGCGCAGTGTTTGGCTGCCGTATATAGCAACGAATCACTGTGTTGATCTGCCAGCCACATGATCTGCAGACAGTTCTTCACCTGCACCGTCCGAACCAGGAAGCGAGAGCATTCTTCAAACAGAGCCGTGAGCTGGTACATATCTGCCACCTCGTACGTCTCTTGCAGCTCCTCAATTCGCAGTTTCACCGTACCGTAGTAAATGTAATCCACCAGCAGCTGGAAAATACTTTCACTTACGTCGTGAAGCTGGATGACTTGATTCCTCCCCTCTTTTAGGTTGGAGGCAAACATAGAGCGGAAGAAGCAACTCTGGGAGGACAGAATCAGGCGGTGGAGCTTGAACTCCTTTCCTTCTACAAGAACAGTGACATCGGCAAACAGCATCTCCTCCATGCAAAGCTGTATGATGCTATGGGCCATCCGGCTGCTGTGAGTGCGGTCAGTGAAGGTGTACGTCACAAAATAATTCTCATCGGAGGAGTTAGTGAGGCTCTGAGCTTCCCCACAAGGTTCCATGCTTGATTCAAAACAGCACCCTGTAAAACAAGAAAACACTGTCAGAAACTGGATTTTATTACAGTGTATTTGCTTTCACTTTGCTTGTCCTGTTTTCATTGGTTCCGTTACCCATAGAGCAACACTACATGGGCGAAGAACAGAGATCATACATTTATGGTACTTTTTATTTCAGGGCTACTCTCTCTATGGTAAGTGTTAAAGGGATACTGTCATGGGAAAAAAAAAAATTTCCAAGATGAATCAGTTAATAGTGCAGCAGAATTCTGCACTGAAATCCATTTCTCAAAAGAGCAAACAGATTTTTTTTTATTCAATTTTGAAATCTGACATGGGGCTAGACATATTGTCAATTTCCCAGCTGCCCCCAGTCATGTGACTTGTGCTCTGATCAACTTCAATCACTCTTTACTGCTGTACTGTAAGTTGGAGTGATATCTCCCCCCTCCCTTTTTCCCCCCAGCAGCCAAACAAAAGAACAATGGGAAGGTAACCAGATAGCAGCTCCCTAACACAAGATAACAGCTGCCTGGTAGATCTAAGAACAACACTCAATAGTAAAAACCCATGTCCCACTGAGACACATTCAGTTACATTGAGAAGGAAAAACAGCAGCCTGCCAGAAAGCATTTCTCTCCTAAAGTGCAGGCACAAGTCACATGACTGGTGGCAGCTGGGAAATTGACAAAATGTCTAGCTCCATGTCAGATTTCTAAATCGAATATAAAAAAATCTGTTTGCTCTTTTGAGAAATGGATTTCAGTGCAGAATTCTGCTGGAGTAGCACTATTAACTGATGCGTTTTGAAAAATAAATGTTTTCCAATGACAGGATCCCTTTAAGTGGGAACTTTAGCCACTAGGGGGAGCTACTCCACTAAAAAGCTTTACAGATCAGCTTTATCCCTGCCGCTGGCAATAAGCGTTGCGACTTGCCAAGTAGAGGTATGGGACCTGTTATCCAGAATGATCAGGACCTGGGGTTTTCCAGATAATGGATCTTTCTGTAAAATGGATCTTCATACCTTAAGTCTACTAGAAAACCATGTAAATATTAATTAAACCCAATATGCTGGTCTTGGTTTGATGGCCTTTCCATAATTCGAAACGTTCTGGATAACGGGTTTCTGGATAACGGATCCTATGCCTGTACCATATCAAAGAGAGCATGCCAGAAGTAGGAAGTTACAAGAATTAAAGGGAATATGAACCCGAGTAACATTTTTTAATAATGAAAGCAAATTCACTTTTAAGCAACTTTCGGACATATATTAAATTCAAATGTTATATTCAGAGTCAAAAAGTAATCACATGGTCAGATGGGAAACTAAACTTCAATTACAGATGGAGATGGCTGATTGGGAAAGAGTCATTCAACGCGTTAAAAGGGCCACCAGATGTGGCAATCATCTGGAACAATATACCAAGCTCCTACTTAACTGGTACTTGACTCCGCATCAGTTAGCACATATCTATCCTACCACCTCTGCTCTTTGCTGGAGACAATGTGGAGCTGTTGGTACTTTACTGCATGTTTTCTGGGACTGCCCCAAGATTAAATCATTGTGGCAGGATGTTGAGAGACTTCTTACCACCCAGCTGAATATCTCAGTTCTGCTCACCCCAGCTATGGCTCTGTTACATATTTTCCCATCACCTCTAGAACGTGGGGAAGAATTTATACTACATCACATGATGTTTGCAGTGAGGGCTTCCATAGCTAGGTTATGGAAGGCGAATACGGCACCAACTATGCATCAAGTGCTTAAAGATGCTCAATACAGCATGTCAATGGAGGAATTAATGGACTGTGATATTAAGCGAGCAACCCACAACACCGCTATTTGGAGAGTTTGGAGACGCACACAATTGCTTGACCTGTGTCGGCAAACCTTATCCGTTCCGGGACCATCAGTCCCATTGGCCTGATCTAACTGCACTGTGTAATACTGTGTTGGTTTTTGATTTGAGCAACGTGATCTTGGGTTAAACTTGGGATGTGCCTTTTCTCTTCCTCTTTTTCCTTTTCTTTTTCTTTTTTCTCTTTGTTCTCTCTTCCCTTGCTCTCCTCCTCACTAACAACACTTCTCCCTTCCCCAACGGTATACTTGGTAATTCATAACGGAAATTGTATGCTACATGAGAATATGCTGTATACCTGATTTGCTTTACTTTTCTCTTTGGAAAATAATAAAGAATATTTGGAAATTAAATTCAAATGTTAAAGTTCTTTGTACGTTTACTTATCCCTAAAACCCACTTGATCAGCTTATTTAGAGTGATTTTGCCCAAAAGGATTACGGAGAAGAAATGATCACAGAATGTTTTTTTAGGGCTACAGTTTATACGGGAAATTAATTTTTAAATACACTTTAGCATGTGTAGATGGGTCTATTCTAAGTAACCTGTTAATTGGTCTTGTTTACAGTATTACATTTTTAGTATGCTTACTTATTTGATGGGGTCGCTGACCCTGGTAACAAATTGACTGCAACACATTCTGCTTGCTTTGTTGCTTAAACTAAGAGGTCCCAACAACAAAACTACTGACAAAGGGGACTATTTCCTTTTACTTATAAGACTAAGATGCAGGAAACAGACAAGATCTGTGACCAGTGACAGAAAACTCTATTCAAAACAAGGACAAAACCTCTGCCATAAAGCAGGACAATACTGTTGTTTCTTGAGAAACAAAGAAAATACGCAAACTTTTTCAAAATATACATTGTAAAATTTAATTTGTACTATATTAGCATTATATTTTGATGATGGAGTCCTTGGGATTTTTTTTTAGAGTTTAGAGTGTTCCCATAGGATTAGTGTCCAACAGCTTTCAATGGCATCCAGACATTTTATATATTTATGTTTTTAAATAATTTAGCTTTTTGTTCAGCAGCTCTTTTGGAATTTCAGCAGCCATCTGGTTACTATGGTCCATATTATCCTAGCAACCATGCTGTGGTCTGAATGAGAAACTGGAATTTGAATAGCATAGGGCCTGAATCGAAACCTAAGTAATCAAAAAGAACATTCAAATAGCATGTCTGCCGGGTCAGGTCCAGAAGAGGAAGGCAAATAAATATAAATGATTTAAAAAAATGAAGACCAAAGGAAATGCTGCTGAGACTAGGACATTTCATGACATACAAAAATGCAATTTAAAGGTGAACTACCATCTTAGTTCAAATCAGTTTACAATCAGGGGAGCCCAACAAACTGCATGTATGAGATGCTTCCCTAATTTTTTGTTGTAGTGTAGTGTGACTCCTCTTGAAAGCATAAATGATAGCTCAGTTTTACTACTGCAACAGGGACCATATGTTTCCCTATATAAGTACTCAGGGGCATGTGCCATGTGTCAGCTTCAGGGGTGGCCAGTGGGCACCTATATTTTTAATAAAACAAAAATTGTACTTTCAATTCCCCTTAACTTTCTACTAAATCCGGCAGCGGAGCTGAAGGAGGGGTTAATCAGTTAGTAGTAGCAGTTAAAAATGCTGCTCCTGCAGATTTGCGCACTGAAATCCATTTTTCAAAAGAGCAAAATGATGTTTTTATATTTAATTTTGAAATCTGACATGGGGCTAGATATATTGTCAGTTTCCCAGCTGCCCCCATTCATGTGACTTGTGCTCTGATAAACTTCAGTCACTCTTTACTGCTGCACTGCATATTGTCCGTTTCCCAAATAGTAAAAATCCATGTCCCACTGAGACACGAGCAGTTCCATCCTAAAGTGCTGACTCTTTCTGAAAGCAAAGGACCAGGCAAAATGACCTGAGATAGTGCCTACACAACAATATTACAACTAAGAATAAAAATGGTGTGAAGTGACTTGGAGTGAAATGTTACATGGTAGAGTGAATAATTTGCAGTGTAATTTAGAAATTAAAACAACACCATTCATGCTTATGTTACTCCCCAACTCTTTTACATTTGAATATGGCTCACTGAGGGGTGTGAAACGCGTAGGGTGGATGGAAATGAAGCTACATTTTCTACCAATAAATTTATTTATTTTTAACTGAATATCTCTGGTCTTATGGATCCGTTCGAGTGTCGGTCAGCCCTGCTTCCTTATCTTCTAAAAAAAGTTGGGGACCCCTGCCTTACAGCATATAAATGGAGGCTTGTGGTGTGTGTCTGCAAGTTATTTTCCAAATACTTTAGCAATTTGGGAAACATTAGGCAGAAAGATATTATCTAGCGACACATTTTCCCTTCACCCCAGTTGGCAAGCAAAGGGAAGGCGAGCGTCTGGGTCAGAAACCTCCTAAACAACTTTTCAATTGGTCTTCATTATGTATCTTTTATAGTTTTTTAATGATTTGCCTTTTTCTTCTGACTCTTTCCAGCTTTCAAATGGGGGTCACTGACCCCATCTATAAAACGAATGCTCTGTAAGGCTACACATTTATTGTTATTGCTCCTTTTTATTCCTCATCTTTCTATTCAGGCCTCTCCTATTCATATTCCAGTCTCGTATTCAAATCAATGCATGGTTGCTAGGGGAATTTGCACCCTAGCAACCAAATGGCTGAACCCCTTTAGAGGCCAAGCAGCTCAGACAATGACACATTATGTCCCACATTCAGTTCAGGAGACAGCACCAACAGTAACATGGCTTTGAGAGAATACCCCCCACCCCTGCATTATAATGGTGCTGATCAAAAGGAAAGGATGTTGCACACAAGGTTAGCAGCCCCCTGGCACAACAAGCAGCTCAAACTATAACTCCCAGCCTCCCTAAGCTGTAGTTCTGTAGGAAGCCCATGGAAGCCTAGTCCCACTGTTTACAAGGAATAAGAGACAAGACAGGCAGCAGGCTGTGAGGGGATAACAGTGTGGCCTGACACCGGCTTCCACTCCTCTCTGCCTCCATCTGTGAGCACCATCAGCCCCTCCCTCCCGCTGTATTTCGATGCCCAAAAACCGGGGTTCGATCCCTTGTTCATATAAATACCGTCCTCCGTGCGGCTATTCGCTAGTCCTGCTTTCTGTGGCCGGAACTCTCCTGCACGTGCTCACACCCACCGGAAGTACCCGAACCGGCTTCTCCGACGGACCTGACAGGAAAGGTGACTTCCGCTCTGCTTCTTGTCCTTGTCCTCCCGCCTGACCGGCGCTTAATCCGTGATGTTGGCTGCGGTGCGGGCGGCCCGCGGGCTCTTCAGGGGAGGTGAGTATCAGGGATGAGTCATTGGAACGTCTGAGAACTGAGTGTCACTTACTGTAGTGTCTGACTGAGTGTCACTTAGTGTAGTGTCTGACTGAGTGTCACTTAGTGTAGTGTCTGACTGAGTGTCACTTAGTGTAGTGTCTGACTGAGTGTCACTTAGTGTAGTGTCTGACTGAGTGTCACTTACTGTAGTGTCTGACTGAGTGTCACTTACTGTAGTGTCTGACTGGGGGCTAAGTGTCACTTACTGTAGTGTCTGAGGACTGAGTGTCACTCGCTGTAGTGTCTGATGACTGAGTGTCACTGACTGTCGCTCTATGTAGTGTCTGGCTGAGGGCTGAGTGTCAGTCGCTGTTGTGTCTGACTGAGGACTGAGTGTCACTTAGTGTAGTGTCTGACTGAGTGTCACTTACTGTAGTGTCTGACTGAGTGTCACTTACTGTAGTGTCTGACTGAGTGTCACTTAGTGTAGTGTCTGACTGAGTGTCACTTAGTGTAGTGTCTGACTGAGTGTCACTTAGTGTAGTGTCTGACTGAGTGTCACTTACTGTAGTGTCTGACTGAGTGTCACTTAGTGTAGTGTCTGACTGAGTGTCACTTAGTGTAGTGTCTGACTGAGTGTCACTCGCTGTAGTGTCTGAGTGTCACTCGCTGTAGTGTCTGACTGAGTGTCACTTAGTGTAGTGTCTGACTGAGTGTCACTTAGTGTAGTGTCTGACTGAGTGTCACTTAGTGTAGTGTCTGACTGAGTGTCACTTAGTGTAGTGTCTGACTGAGTGTCACTTAGTGTAGTGTCTGACTGAGTGTCACTTACTGTAGTGTCTGACTGAGTGTCACTTACTGTAGTGTCTGACTGGGGGCTAAGTGTCACTTACTGTAGTGTCTGAGGACTGAGTGTCACTCGCTGTAGTGTCTGATGACTGAGTGTCACTGACTGTCGCTCTATGTAGTGTCTGGCTGAGGGCTGAGTGTCAGTCGCTGTTGTGTCTGACTGAGGACTGAGTGTCACTTAGTGTAGTGTCTGACTGAGTGTCACTTAGTGTAGTGTCTGGCTGAGTGTCACTTACTGTAGTGTCTGACTGAGTGTCACTTACTGTAGTGTCTGAGGACTGAGTGTCGCTCTCTGTAGTGTCTGACTGAGAGCTGAGTGTCACTTAGTGTAGTGTCTGACTGAGTGTCACTTACTGTAGTGTCTGAGGACTGAGTGTCGCTCTCTGTAGTGTCTGGCTGAGAGCTGAGTGTCACTTGCTGTACAGGTGAGGGCTGAGTGTCACTCACTATAATGTGACAGTCATGTTCAGGTTAGCCAGAATACCCCTAGCACTAGCAGTACTTACCTAACTCTCGCCTCCCCTGTGATTTGTTTTTGATAATTATCACTATGAGGACACTGGGTTCCCTTATCAGGAATCTGGTGCCAGTCAATGACAGATCATCTGTGTATCTTCCCGGCGCAGCATCATTTGTTTTATTTTATTGCAGCATCTGCTTTCCGCTCGCTTCCGCAAGTCCGACTGGAGGGTACGACGACAGAGTCAAGACGTGAGTTCCAGCCTTTTTATAATAACAACTTTTATTTCCTTATAGACCATAAAGCATCATTATTGTCTTGCCATGGGGCAGGAATATAACGCAATGTGCTGTCTTAGAATCAGCGCTTCAGATTCAGTAATACTGTCTAAATGGAGGCTCGTGGGCCCTTCAAAGAGATTTTTATGACCAATATACAGACTTCATTGTATGACTATTTCATTTTATTATAATCTGACCATTGAAATGATGTATAAGAAATACTCAGCCCATTACATAATAAGGCATAACTTCCATACATAGGTTTTCATGGTTCTAGGAGAGAATTCTCCCAAAATCTTACACCAACTAGCCCTCAAACCCCCCCCCGCAAGCCCCACAGTTTTGGAACCACTGATGTAGAGTGTGAAAGAGATAAGAGAGGCTAACTGAGGCACAGCAAACATGAAAACCAGGCCTTTCATGCGTCAGGTGAAATTATCCTAAAGACATTATCATGCTTAAAGGTATACTGTCATGGGAATTTTTTTTCCCCCCGTTAATAGTGCTGCATCAGCAGAATTCTGCACTGAAATCCATTTCCCAAAAGAGCAAACATATATTTTTTTATATTTAATTTTGAAATCTGACATAGGGCTAGACATATTTTCAGTTTCCCAGCTGACCCCAGTCATGTGACATGTGCTCTGATAAACTTCAGTCACTCTTTACTACTGTACTGCAAGTTGGAGTGATATCACCCCTCCCCCCCCCAGCAGCCTAACAACAGAACAATGGGAAGGTAACCAGATAGCAACTCCCTAACACAAGATAACAGCTGCCTGGTAGATCTAAGAACAGCACTAAATAGTAAAATTCAGGTCCCACTGAGACACATTAAGTTACATTGAGAAGGAAAAACAACAGCCTGCCAGAAAGCAGTTCCATCCTAAAGTGCTGGCTCTTTCTGAACACATGACCAGGCAAAATGACCTGAGATGCACCTACACACCAATATTACAACTAAAAAAATACACTTGCTGGTTCAGGAATTACATTTTATATGGTAGATTTGATTATTTGCAGTGTAAACCGTGTAATTTAGAAATAAAAACAACATCATAAAAATCATGACAGAATCCCTTTAATCCACTACATGCATCATGCAATGAACCCAGGGGTGCAGCAACAGATACAAAGACTGTAGGGAAAGGGGTGCAGACAGATGCTGAATGGTGTAAGCTCTTGCGCACCATTAGATCTAAATCCATCAGGCTTGCTAGGGACTGGAGTACCAGGTAAACTTGCACCACTGTCAAAGCCTGTATGTAATGCTAAAAAAGGAATTTCACATGACCCTACTCAAAATTATTAAAATAGGTTTATATTAGCAGTTTTAGAGTACAGAGTTGCAACGTTTCAAGCTAACAAGCCTCGTTACTGTAATGCTAAAAAGCCATATAGACTAGAGCATCCGTGCAATATGCTGTCGCTGAGACCCTCTCTCCCTACTTTAGCCACTGTGAGGCCAGAAAATAAAGTGCTGTTGAACCAACTCTCGGCCTTCGGCGAATATGTGGCGGAGATCATGCCCAAGTATGTGCAGCAAGTTCAGGTGAGCGCATTTCAGCATTTTTATTTTGAATATTTTAGCACACACATTTATATTCCAAAAATAATATTGGTGCTATGCAGGAAAGGCTTCAAAGCTGTAATTTTCGCCTATATTGCTTTGTGTTGAAGCAATGGAACTGAGCAGTTGTGTAACTATAGAGGAAGCAGACCCCGCAGTTGCAGGGGTCCCGGACTATAGGGTCTGCTTCTTCTATAGCTAATAAGAAAACTCCCCTCCTCCCCAGCCTGACGCAGGGCGGGATGTGGGTGGAGTCAGGGCGGTCCGTGGGGCAGGAAGTGGGCGGGAGGATGGGGGATTGGAGTGTGCCAGGCCCCTCCTTAAGGGTTTTTTTTTTTGCAGGGGGGCCTGGCGCACTCTGGAAGTGAGACAACCATAGCTGCCTGCACACACATAACGGTCCTGGGTGCTAAAAGAAGAAACAGTAACACAAGTTCCAAGTAGGGTTGCCACCTCATGCATCTAAATGAAAAATGCAGGTTGTGGATTCCATATGTGTTCAGTTTTAAAGCGGTGAGATGGCAACCCTAGTTCCATATAATATTCTTGCGGCTTTAGTCCTGTCTTCTCAGCCAATATGAGGCAATCGCTTTGGGTACAAAGTTCTCCTAAATTCTTTGCTTTGGACAAGCAGTGAGAGGGCCAATCAGATAAGCAGGATCTTGAGATCTTTCAGATCAAACTGGTCTGTTTGTTTCTCAGGGTTTAGCCCAAAGTCCAGCCTGAACTTTTTGTAGGTTTCAGATTAGGGTGTTTGGTCTTAAAGCAGCCATCTCGGCCAGATAAATTTGGCTCTACTGCCTGGCAATCTGCATTCAATTTCAAAAGCAGTTGTCGATTTTATGGATTCTATTTTTAGTTAATGGTATATTGTATGTTTTGATTTTATACCATTTTAGACTGCTAATAATAGCAGGCTTTGGCTCAACAACTCTCTTTGTATGTCAGCAACCCTAACTTTGTGCACTTGCACGCCTTTGAGCCAAAAGCTTGCTATTAGCAGTCTTAAAACAAAAAATAAAAATGGTATCAGTCAGATATCTGATCGGATAAGCTGTGAGGGAGGGCACCATACATGGGAAGATAAGCTGCTGGCTCAGTCAGAAGGGGTTTAGATTCCTTTTAAAGAAGAACTAAAGCCTAACTAAAGAAGTAACTAGAAATGTTGTACATTATGTTTTGTGTTTCTCTATCAGCCCAAGGTAACCACCGCCCTTTAGCAGTAAAGATCTGTGTCTCCAAAGATGCCCCAGTAGCTCCCCATCTTCTTTTCTGCTGATTCACTGCACATGCTCTGTGTGTGTCACTTACTGAGCTTAGGGACCCACTCACAATATACAGTACACATAGAATAGAAATGTCACAATATAAGGCTGATTAGTAATTAATACACATAATTAATACATGACCGCTTAGAAACAAGTACAATTAGCATCAGAATGTAATAATCAGCCCTGTAGCATCAGCTTATATTACAGACCAACCTCATTTTCTGCTGGATAATTAGTGACGAGCCCTAAGCTTAGCTTCTCAACAGCCAATCAGAGCCCACTGAGCATGTGAGTGTCACAGACACTTTCCAAGATGGTGACCCCCTGTGACAAGTTTGAAGTCCTGGATCATTGCTGCTATTGACAAGCTGAAACTTTAGCCTCGTGCAATAAGTTCAGCATATAAAATATGCCATTTTTAGCCATATTCATATTAAGGGTTTATTTCTTCATTAAGCTAGTCATACATATAAATATTTACATTTTAACCACACTAAATAGGCTTGAAATGGGGTGTACTTACCTAGGTAGTAGCATAGCTATCTGTAATTGCAGCAGCTAGGTCTCACTTATTCCTGAGGCTTCTTCAGGTCACACAGCAGTTTTAAGAAGTCTTCCTTTTGATGCCATATAGTTTGTCAAAAGGAAAAGCAGAATCAGCTTTTAGCCCCAGATTTTGAGGGTGCACAAGCTTGTTTCTGTTTCTTCATATTAAATGAGTTTGTTAGTGCAGTATTGCTCCTGTGATGATATAAATCTTCACTGTACACAAGCTTACTTTTATAACTGCAAACTGATTTGTTGTGCCGAGCTGCTTACGCTCCTCTGATGTTCAGGCAGCTCCGCATAAGAAATCAATGCACAGTTAAAAATGAAGCAGGCTGGAAGCTTTTCTATTGATTTGTTTCTGTGATACTTTTGTTCAACTGTTGAATCCCTGGCTGTCCTCCAAGGTGACCTGTAACGGAGAGCTGGAAGTCATGGTTCACCCAGATGGAGTTATACCAGTCCTTATATTTCTTCGTGACCACACAAACGCCCAGTTCAAATCACTGGCTGATCTGACCGCTGTTGACATCCCGGCGAGAACAAACCGTTTCGAAGTAAGCGTTTCTATGCCCTTGCCCTTGTTCCCCTTATTCTTTCCTGAAAGGATACGGTAAGTAGATTTTTAAAATAAGTGAATGTGAAATTGATGAGGGTGCTATTCTAAGCACTTTTGAGTATGTACATTCATTATTTATTTTTTTATTATTCCAAGATATTAAAGGATACATGTACTGTTAATAAGAATGAATTTTGTTACAACAGCGCCACCTGCTGGTCATTTTCCAACCAGTCTGACCACCAAGTAGTCAAGGAAGTTGTCAGGAGAAAGAAAGAGGCTGTTAATATGAATGAATTTTGTTACAGTGCCCACCAGTCTGACCACCAAGTAGTCAAGAAAGAGGCTGCTCTGATGTTCTTCTGCTTAGGGGAAAAAAGTGGAAACCTTTCTCAAATCTTTCCTAAGCAGAAGAACATCAGCAGCCTCTTTCTTGACTACATGACTACTTGGTGGTCAGACTGGTGGGCACTGTAACAAAATTCATTCATATTAACAGTACATGTATCCCTTCATATCTTGGAAATAAAAGAAAATAAATAATGAAAATAAATTAAGTAAATTGAATTTTACATTCACTTCTTTTAAAGGTTTTCTTACCCATGAAACCTGTTACAGATAGGGTTGCCACCTGGTATTTTACCTGCCTGGCCGGTAAAAATGATGCTTGATGACAATGTTATCAATAGGAAAAAAATTGGCAAAAATATAGGAAGCCCGGAAGGCAACCCTAGTTACAGAGGTAGTTGTTTTTTTTTTTCTTGTGCTTAAGAATCCTCATGCAGTATTTTGATACGTTATAATATTTTCACACCTTCCTTTTCAGATCGTATACAACCTTTTGTCATTGCGGTTCAACAGCCGCATGCGAGTAAAGACCTACACTGATGAGTTGACTCCTGTTGAGTCCTCAGTGCCGGTCTTCCAGGCTGCAAACTGGTACGAGAGAGAGGTAATTCAGGCTAGGGTTCTACACAGTTGAATGTGCCATGTAAATACATATAGTGCAGTTTTATTTGGTTAACTTGCCCTTTTAAATTTGCTCTCTATGGGTGTTTCGTAGGTTTGGGATATGTACGGTGTGTTTTTTGCAAACCACCCTGATCTGAGACGGATCCTAACAGACTATGGGTTTGAAGGTCATCCCTTCCGGAAAGATTTCCCACTGTCAGGATACGTGGAGGTGAGTTGCCTTATTAAAGGAGAATTCAACCCATAATTAAAAAAAAAAACCCTTCCTTCTCCCCCCAGCCTACCTGCCCATCCTGGGCAAATGCCCTAATTTTTTACGCACCCTCCGTGCAGATTCTGGTCTCGGGGTTCACAGGTGGCATCTTCTTTTTTCAGAAGTTTCGGCGCATGCGCAGTTGGAGTAAATTTCCGGTCCTGAAGCACTGCGCATGTGCCGAAAGTCACGAAAATTTCCAGCTCTGCTTGAAAGACTTGGGTAGGACGGAGTTTCCCTGGATGTTGGTACAAATACATTTAAAGAAATGAACTGTCTCTCATCTTGGCAGAAGCATTGCCAGTTTTGTGTGTGCTTTATTTAATGGTACCTGTTATCCAGAATGCTCGGGACCTGGGGCTTTCCGGATAACGGATCTTTTTGTAATTTGGATCTTCATACCTTTAGTGTACTATAAAATCATGTAAATCTAAAATAAACCCAATAGGCTGGTTTTGCTTCCAATAAGGATTAATTATATCTCAGTTGGGATCAGGTACAATATACTGTTTTATTATTACAGAGACAAAGGAAATCATTTTAAATAATTTGGATCATTTGGATAAAATGGAGTCTTTGGAAGATGGCCATTTTGTAATTCGGATCTTTCTGGATAACAGGTTTCCAGATCTTATACCTGTATGTATTTTTGAATACTTTATACTGCACTAGTGGGCACAACACGTGTAACTGGTTCAGCTCATTCTCCTGGCTTAAAAAGTTTGTAATGATTTTAATGAAATGGTGGCCACTAGAGGGCACTTGTTTCACTATAAAAGCATTTGCCTTTGATATGACCGAAAACAAATAAGCTTTTTGGAACATTACTGGAAAACAAATTAATTCATTTGTTCACACCGTTGCCTGGTAGTTGGGGCGGCACCGGGAACCATGCTCTGATGAATTCTAAAAAGTTTGAAACAGGCCGTCTGCAAGTTTGGATGTACACAGGGCCGCTATTAGAAATCCCAGGGCCCTGTGCAACAAAACAAAATTTTCGGGGGAACCTGTATTATGTAAATAATACATTGGTAGCCAGGGGACTTCAATTGTGGCTGTTTTCGTGAGTTTGGGTCTTTTCGCCACTTCAGGATTTCAATTTCGGCTGTTTTTGTGACTTCGGGTCTTTTTGCCGCTTCAGGACTTCACTTTCTGCTGTATTCATGACTTTGCGTCTTTACGGCGCTTCAGGACTTCAATTTTGGCTGTTTTCGGGACTTCGGGTCTTTTTGCCGCATCAGGACTTCAATTTTAGCAGTTTTTGTGACTTCAGGTCGTTTCTGCGCTTCAGGACTTCAATTTCGGCTGTTTTTGTGACTTTGGGTCTTTTCGCCACTCCTGGACTTCAATTTTGGCTGTTTTCGTGAGTTTGGGTCTTTTCGCCGCTTCAGGACTTCACTTTCATCTGTTTTCGCGACTACTCGTCTTTTCACAGTTTCAGGACTGAAATTTCTGCTGTTTTTGTGACTTTGGGTCTTTTCGCCGCTTCAGGACTTCAATTTCTGCTGTTTTTATGACTTCGGGTCGTTTCTTCGCTTCAGGACTTCAATTTCGGCTGTTTTCATGACTTTGGGTCTTTACGGTGCTTCAGGACTTCAATTTCGACAATTTTTGGGACTTCAGGTCTTTTCGCCGCATCAGGACTTCAATTTCAGCTGTTTTCGTGACTTTGGGTATTCTCGCCGCTTCAAGACTTCAATTTCTGCTGTTTTCGTGACTTCGGGTCGTTTCTGTGCTTCAGGACTTCAATTTCAGCTGTTTTCGTGACTTTGGGTATTCTCGCCGCTTCAAGACTTCAATTTCTGCTGTTTTCGTGACTTCGGGTCGTTTCTGTGCTTCAGGACTTCAATTTCAGCTGTTTTCATAACGTTGGGTCTTTTCTGCAATTTAGGACTTCAATTTCTGCTGTTTCTGTGACTTTGGGTCTTTTAAGAAGGCTTTACACTGCATGCCAAGCTAGCAGATACCAGCTGAAAGTGAATGTTTTCTGATTGTATATGGTATCCTCTGATCTAGGTGCGATATGATGATGAGGTGAAGCGAGTGGTGGCAGAGCCGGTGCAGTTGTCCCAGGAATTCCGTAAGTTTGACCTGAGCAGCCCATGGGAAGCCTTTCCAGCACATCGTCAGCAGCCTGAAAGCCCAAAACTGGAGTCCGGAGAAACCAAATAAGTCTCCCGCTAGTTATTTATGTATGTATAATAAAAGCCTAAATTTTGTGGTTTCTTTGGGCCATGTATATGTGTTCTGATGTGCGTCACACAGCTTGGTAAAGCTCAGCATATATAAGGGCATATTCCCCTCTTATTAAGAGTGATATTCTGAGACAAATTGCAATTGGTTTTCATTTTTTATTACTTGTGTTTTTTGAGCTATTTAGCTTTTAATTCAGCAGCTCTCCAGTTTGCAATTTCAGCCATCTGGTTGCTAGGGTCCAAATTACCCTAGCAACCATGCATTGATTTGAATAAGAGACTGGAATATGAATAGGACAGGGGATGAATAGAAAGGTGATTAATAAAAAGTAGCAATAACAATGAATGTGTAGCCTTACAGAGCATTTGCTTTTTAGATGGGGTCAATGACCCACCATTTGAAAGCTGGAAAGAGTCAGAAGAAGGACAATAATGCAAAAATAAAAAAAACAATAAAAAAAAAATAATGATGAAGACCAATTGCTTAGATGTGGCCATTCTATAAGATACTAAAAGTTGACATAAAGGTGAAGCACCCCTTGAAAAGAACTCTTGTAGGCAAACATGGCTGTGTCTCCATTTCCCTAAAAAAAAGGCTTTTTATGTGGGATGGAACCATTGTTTGCTTAACCAAAATTTGCTGGACTGCAAATCACAACCTAAACTGACAGTTTTTCTATGGTTTAGACAGGCTGGGAGCTGTAGGGTTGTGTGCTTAAAGGCATACTGTCATGGGAAAACACATCAGTTAATAGTGCTGCTCCAGCAGAATTCTGCACTGAAATCCATTTCTCAAAAGAGCAAACACATTTTTTTTATTTAAATTATTCAATTTTGAAATCTGACATGGGGCTAGACATATTGTCAGTTTCCCAGCTGCCCCAGTCATGTGACTCGTGCCTGCACTTTAGGATGGAACTACTCTCTGGCAGGCTGTTATTTCAACTACTTAATGTAACTGAATCAGTCTCAGTGGGACTTGGCTTTTACTATTGAGTGTTGTTCTCCAGGGAGCTGTTATCTTGTGTTAGGGAGCTGCTATCTGGTTACCTTCCCATTGTTCTGTTGTTTGGCTGCTGGGGGAGAGGGGGTGATATCACTCCAACTTGCAGTACAGCAAAGAGTGACTGAAGTTTATCAGAGCACAAGTCACATGACTTGGGGCAGCTGGGAAACTGACAATATGTCTAGCCTCATTTCAAAATTGAATACAACAAAATCTGTTTGCTTTTTTGAAAAATGGATTTCAGTGCAGAATTCTGCTGGAGTAGCACTATTAACTGATGCATTTGGAGAAAAAAACATGTTTTCCCATGACCGTATCCCTTTAAAGCAGTATTGCTTTCCAGGGCCATTGGTCTAAATAAAATTCAAAGGAATCATCCAGGAAGAAGAAGAAACCAGGTGCTTAGGATATATACTTAGCTGTCCATAAGGTGGTTCGAGATATACCACAGCTCCATTAGACCACTCTTCTAGGTAACATTACATCATACGAATAGCTTTCTTTTATTGCCCTGGCCAAAGCCTGTCCTTGCCATTGGATTAGGGCAATAGTAATCTCTTTGTAAGCACATTGCTTTATACATAAAGGAAAACAAAAGAAACAAGACAGCACTTAGTGTTGTCTGCTGCAGTGTGACCCGTGGATACATCCAGAGATGTGACACTTGCTGCACACAGCTGTGAGGTCAGATATGTGACAGTTACATATCATTTCCCAAGCCATTCACAGAAAATCATTAGCCAAAGCCGTGGCTTTACTCCTCAGCGGAAGATCTGTAGATGACGGGGGTGAAGCTGGCCATAGACGAACAGATAATATTGAAGAAACAAATTTTCGGACGTTATTCGGTGTGTGTATGGTGGGAAACGAGCCGACCGATATCGGCAGAAGACTTGGATATCGGTTGGCTCGTCGATCGGGCTGGAAAATTTTGATCGCACCCAAACATCGGCCATTGTTAGTGCTGAATCACCAGAGACAGGTAGAATTCTATTGTTTCTACCCGTATATCTGACCATTCAGCTCTACACGTGTGTATTGAAAAAAATGATCTTTCTTGGAAATATCTTTTACATGAAAGATCGTAATTGTAATGTCTATGGCCACCTTGAAAAATGCCCTCTTAAAGGAACCTTGCCTGTGTCTCCAGGTCTGTTCTTACGCACATTTCACTTACACCCATCATTTCCAGCTTTGTGGGTTTCTGTCCTGAGTTATTGCTGTACAATAGAGCCTTGCCGTTACCCTAAATGATGATATTATGCTCTGAAGCTGTGGATTTTGGACACTCGTGCTTATTCGAGGTGCTAGAATTTGCCCCTAATGCTCAATTTGTGCTCTGAGAATAGATATAAAGATTTGCATCTCTTTCTGCATGCAGAGCTGCCAGCGAGTATACCAGCGGTCCCCAACCTTTTTTACCCATGAGCCACATTCAAATGTAAAACGAGTGGGGGAGCAACAACAGCATGAAAATTTTTTCCTGGGGTGCAAAATGTGATTGCCCATTTGGTAGCCCCTATGTGGACTGGCAGCCTACAGGAGACTCTGGATTTTGGATTCTCGATTTTGTGCAACTAAAACGTGCCTCTAAGCCTGGAATTCAAAAATAAGCACCTGCTTTGAGATCACTGGGAGCAACATCCAGGGGATTGGTAAGTAACATGTTGCTCGCGAGCCACTGGTTGGGAATCACTGGTGTATACCAGGCCTGGACTGGGAGTCAAAATAGGCCCTGCCATTCCAAGTACACAGAGACCCAAAGAGCTGCCTACCAGCCCACTAAATGGCAACTTTCTATGGAACCATACAGCAGCCCCTCTGGCAATTGCCAGTCCGGGCCTGGTGTATACAGATCAGAGACGGCACCAGGATTCATTCAAACTGGACAAGCCAGGAGAACTGGGGGAGGCCCTGTCTAGTTCTGCACTTACTGCCTGTTTATGGAAAGTGCTAAATAACCTGCGTCTTTGCATATGGGACATATGGTTAAAAGTCCAAATACATTTATTAGGACAATACAGGTGAGGCCTTACCTAATAAATGTATATGAACTTGTAATTCAATTTGGTTTATTCTTTTTGAAGATACATCCTTTGCTATTGGTTTGTATACATGCACCACAGGCCCAGAACTGTATTTTCTTAAAGGAGAACTAAACCCTAAAAATGATTATGGCTAGAAATGCCATATTTTATATGCACCAGCCTAAAGTTTCAGCTTGTCAATAGCAGCAATGATCCAGGACTTCAAACTTGTCACAGGGGGTCACCATCTTGGAAAGTGTCTGTGACACTCACATGCTCAGTGGGCTCTGATTGGCTGTTGAGAAGCTGAGCTTAGGGCTCGTCACTAATTATCCAGCAGAAAATGAGGTTGGTCTGTAATATAAGCTGATGCTACAGGTTTGCTGATTATTAAATTCTGATGCTAATTGCACTGGTTTCTGTGCTGCCATGTAGTAATTATCTGTATTAATTACTAATCAGCCTTATATTGTGACATTTCTATTCTATGTGTACTGTATATTGTGAGTGGGTCCCTAAGCTCAGTAAGTGACAGCAGCACAGAGCATGTGCAGTGAATCAGCAGAAAAGAAGATGGGGAGCTACTGGGGCATCTTTGGAGACAGATGCTACGGTAAAGGGCTGTGGTTGCCTTGGGCTGGTACAGAAGCACAAAATATAATGTACAACATTTCTAGCCTAGTTAAACTTTAGTTCTCCTTTAATTCTTTTACTACTGCATTCATTATATCCTGCTATTTCCCAAGATCGGCTTTTTTTGCACTTTCTTCTAATTTTTGAAGATGGGCCCATTAGCCTGGAGCACAGCTGCAGCTAACACTTTCAGTTCTGTATACAGAATGGATTGATGCATCTGGAACACACGGCACATACACCCCAATCATTCATTCCAACAGAAAAAATGGGTGAGCGTTTCAGGTGGGTTGATGCAGTTTTTGCTAATGCATTTGATGCTCAGTGATGTCATCAGTTGTAATGGGCGATTTGTGATGTCACATGAATCACTGGCTTAAAGGGCACTTTAAGGCAAAAAATAAAATCCCATTTTTACTTTCCTTAATCTCCAATATACTTTCATTAAAAAATGTGTACCATTTTTTTAGCAACCTGACTGTATGCAGTGAAATTCTCCCTTCATTTACTGCTGTGGATAGGAATTGTCAGACGGTCCCTAACTGCTCTGCAGGGAAACAATCATACTTATGAACAGCAGGGGGAGCCCCCGCCTTACTTCCCAGCCATGCAGAACTCAAGCAGCTTTGTTTGTTTCCCTGTAGAGCAGTCGGTGACTGTGTAGAGATTTGTATTTGATTTTATTTTTGCCTTTACATCCCCTTTACTGTTTCCAACTCCAGCTGCAGGGACAAAGATCATGGAGCCAGATTTAAACAGATAAACTGGGATTCTATTTGGAGGATTGTTTTGCTGCAGCCACTGGTTCTGTAGAGTTGGAGAAAGTTTGTATTAAACGATACAAAAACTATAAAATCCACATTACGTGACAAGACAGGGCCCAGTGCAGTCTGTATATTCTGATTATTATTAGTCTTAATGTATCGGCTTCTGGCAGATATTATTTGACTTGTGCTGTTTTGATCATTTATGACGATCCCTAAGCAGCCCAGACCACACTGAGCATGTGCACAGTCTTGGTCTTGCAAAGATGTATAACAAAGTTACAAGATGGTGACCCCCTGTGGCCAACTTTGAAAGCATAAATTATTTGTTTTATTAGGCTTGCGGTGCAGTACGTTCATGTTTATGTTTAGTATACAAAATACAGCATTTCTAGCCTTATTCTATTTTATACTTTATCCACATTGCAAAAATATGAGTATGTCAGAGGTCACCTTCCATCATCTGTATCATCATGGGTTCTATTCCTCCATTCCTCATAAACAAAGGCAAAGCACTGTTGAAGACTACCATTGCTAGACGCTTGACTTCCACTTTGGTTCCCTACAGAGGAGGGGTATAAATGGTTTCATTCTATGCCAAAGCACCAAATATCTAAATAACTATCGTTCTAAAAACGAGAAGGGGTAAGATCTTTGTTTAGTTCTTGCATTGACCTCCTGTTTATTGCTGATTAAAAGGAGATGCCACATTTTTCATATAAAATCTGCCATATTCCCATCAACCACCCACCCACCATCCAGTATTGCTTAGCCTTTACATGGTGTTAGTAATCCCACCCCAACTGTCTAACCCACATTAATGTAACTCTGAAAAAATCATTCCACACTTAATTGTCTCATCACTGGGCGACTGGTTCTCTCCCACCCAGTACAACCGGCATGCAGAGTTCAAGACAGAGACAAAGATTATGTACAACATGCTCAACAGACAAGGACTAGCCTACATCTCCTACACTGGAGACTAGAAACCAGTTTTTGTCCTGCTCAGATCTCTTCTAATTTCTGATTGGTGGCGGGCGCATGTTGTTTGGGAGTCATTTCCGGGTACACAAGAAACCCAGTGAAAGTGATATATTTCCCATGATTGCTGTAGGCCCCATACCCTTCATGACTGTGGCTGTAGAGCCAGATGGTGTCTCCATAATGGAGCGAGAGCATCATGCTCTGGCTCTGCATCTCTCGCTTCTTGGAATCGCTGTCATCGTAAATCATGGCCTGCACTTCATTCTGGTTCTTCATCAGCTTGACGGACATAGTCTTGTAGGGCATTTTTCCTATGGTGAAAGCAAAGTAATAGGCTCCCGCCACCCTGCAATGAAATTCCCCTGAGGACAATTTGAAATCTTTCCCGATATTTACAAATTCAGTGTCAAAGGTGATGGCTTGATGTTGGGTTTTTCCGTCTTCGGTTCCTACAATGCTTTCAGTGCGGGCAACGGAGAATGCAGACCTAGGATCTGGGTTTATAGAGGGGTGGTCAGCAGACGTGTGACTGCCTTTGTTGGCCTCTAAAACCGGCCCTCGCAAAAACTGGACTCCGCCATTGTTCTGCATCGTGTAAAGGTCGTTGGTACTTTGGTAGGTGGAGGACACGTCTGGATAAATCAAATATCCATTAAAAGTTGTGTAGGGCCCAATGTTGCTGTAGATAGCATATTTGGGGTCTCCATGAAGACGAAGCCAAACAGTATCCCCATAGTCCAGTTGCAGCATGGCGCTCTGACTTGCTACTTTCCTCTCTTTGTGATGATCCTCATCATAAACAATAACCTGGACCTCGTTCTTATTCTTCATCAGCATGACCGAAAGGTTCTTCTTGGGGAACTTCCCAACGGTGAAGGAGAAGTAATATGCCCCTGGAATCCTGCACCTGAACGTACCAGTCTTGGGGTCGAAATCTCCACCGATGTTCACGTAGACCTTGTCAAAAGTGATGACCATTTCTGGGCCCCCTTCCATGCTGCTGGTGCGGGCAACCGAGAAAGCAGATCGGAAGTCTGTTCCAAGAGCAGTAGGGCAATTCAAGACCAATTGGGTCAATAACCCGAGGAAAGTCGCAAGGTTTGGAGAAAACATTCTGGCTATAAGAGAGAAGAGACAAGAAAGCACCATGACGACACAACACTAAATGATAAAACCCAACAACACCATCACTTCTACAATTAGGAGAGTACAGTGTCCATGATCCTCCTTCTGAATGCAAAACAGCAAGCATTCTGGGAAAGACATTTTTAAAGGGGATACTTTACCCTTAAATTCATTTTTAGTGTGATGTAGACCATAACATTTTGAGACAATTTGCAACTGGTCTTCCATTTTTATTGCACTTGCTAGGGTCCGATTAACCAGGCAGTTAAAGGAAACTGTCAGTGGCAGATTTGCAAAGGCTCTCTTATGGTTAGGTGACCGTCATGTGGAGGGATCTGAGGGCTGGATTGAGTATTAGCAGTTCTCTGACATGTCCAACAAGCAATAACAGTGTTTGACTGGGCCAGTGGGGCACTGCGAGAAAACCTGGTGGGCTCCGGTCTTTGTTGAGGAGGAGGAGCACGCTGTGACTTGGGTAGTGGCGTAACCGGATGTAATTGGGCCCCGCAGCAAATGAATTTTAGGGCCCCAAACAGATCCAGTTTGTTGAAATTGCTTATTATTTGGGCCCCATGGGGCCCCTATATCTCCTGCGCCCCCTGCAGCCGCAGGGTCTGCTGGTGGCTGGTGAGTTCTTAAAGGGCATCTGTTGGGTAAAAATGTTATCCCCCAACCAAAGGTGCGGGCCAATAGAGCCCTCATTCCATTTGAGCATAACAGTAATTTTTTTTTTTTTAAAAATGCCAACGCTACGCTACCCGCACCGTGAGGGAGATCCCGGTGTAAGCAGCCATGTTGTGTTACTCGCATGCGCATAATGCGTATGTGACGTCATGCACAGACGCATAATGAGCAATTCGGGCGGCTTTTCTTTATGCGCATGAGAGTGACCAGACATGGCTGCTCGCACTGGGATCTCCCTCCTGGTGCGGGTAGCCTAGCGCTGGCAGGGGGCTTTTTTTTTTTTAAAGAATGTTTTTATTTAAATTTTTCATTACAATATAAAATAAGGAAGGAATGAAGGAATTTGGAGGTACATAAATTAAATTCCATAAATTAAATAAATTTAAACTACGGTTATCCTCAACCAGAATGGGGGCTCTATTAGCCCTCACCTTTGGTTGGGGATAACATTTTTACCCAACAGGTGCCCTTAAGGGTAGGATAGGATGGACGTTTTCGGCGTGAACCGACGCACTGCGAAAAAACGCCTGCGATGCAGGGTCTGCATACGACAGTCGTGTCGCATCGGATCAACGCTGCCACTTCATCCGACATTTCTATCTCTTACCTTATTTCTGTCGCAGCGTGTCAGATCGCACCGAAAACATCCATGTAGTCCTACCCTTAAAGGGATACTGTCATGGGAAAAAAAATTTTTTCAAAATAAATCCGTTAATAGTGCTGCTCCAGCAGAATTCTGCACTGAAATCCATTTCTCAAAAGAGCAAACAGATTTTTTTATATTCAATTTTGAAATCTGACATGGGGCTAGACATATTGTCAATTTCCCAGCTGCCCCAAGTCATGTGACTTGTGCTCTGATGAACTTCAATCACTCTTTACTGCTGTACTGCAAGTTGGAGTGATATCACCCCCTCCCTCCCCCCCCCCAGCAGCCAAACAACAGAACAAAGGGAAGATAACCAGATAGCAGCTCCCTAACACAAGATAACAGCTGCCTGGTAGATCTAAGAACAACACTCAATAGTAAAAACCCATGTCCCACTGAGACACATTCAGTTACATTGAGAAGGAAAAACAGCAGCCTGCCAGAAAGCATTTCTCTCCTAAAGTGCAGGCACAAGTCACATGACTGGGGGCAACTGGGAAATTGACAATATGTTTAGCCCCATGTCAGATTTCAAAATTGAATATAAATAAATCTGTTTGCTCTTTTGAGAAATGGATTTCAGTGCAGAATTCTGTTGGAGTAGCACTATTAACTGATGCGTTTTGAAAAAAACATGTTTTCCGATGACAGGATCCCTTTAAGGTGGCAGTTCCCTGTTGGGCCCCAGACACCACAGTCTGACGCTGAGAAATACACACAGGTGGCCAAATTGCATTTATATCAGTCAGCTATGCATTTGCAGTAACCAGATGCACCCACCTAATGAAACTGTCATTTTATCCCGTTTAGGCCAATCAACATTTTTTTTAAGATTCCATCAGTAGCTGATAAGCCAAATCAATCATTTTAAGTGGCCGCAAGACACGGCAACAATCGGGCAGCCGAATGGCTAATGAACCCCATGACAAACGTGTTCACTTGTCCAGAATTGAATTGGGCGGACACCCGTCGGATGTTAGTGTTACACCTCGTCGTAGGGTGGAATTGTCTATAATGTGCATGTTGTCACACGTAATGAACTGGAATGTAAGCTTCTCCTAGAGAAATAGGATAGAAAGGAAGGAGTATAATGCAAGGGCATGGCTCATCCAACTGCCATCCAGGTGGCACTTGCATTATACTCCACCTATATATCTTGGGAGTAAATACAGGCAGCACAATGATGGCACCAGGATCAAACCACAACCTTTCCCATTCCCACATTTATCCCTACATTTTCATTCTCCCTTACCTTCTGCAATACCTGTTCCGCCGACAGCCTCGTCCTCTTTATTCTCCTCCTTCTCTGTATTTAATGTGACTGACAGGCAGCACCGCAGAGCAGCAGCCGCATGAGACGAGCTCTCTCCTAAAATTAAATCATTTACAGCGTCAAGGCATCTACTCCACATTAAGCGATCAAAGGCATCATTTGTCACTTAAATCCCAGGGCTGGGGTGGGAGGGGGAGAAATAGAAAGAGCACAGAGGGAGGGTTGTATCCATGGCAACAAGCAGGCCATGCATACAGTATTATTTGCATAGTATTTACAGTTATATAGATGTTTAAAGGGGAAATAACCCTTTCCTAGCCCAGATGTTGCTGCCTGGACTCCAGCCTATTATCAGAGGTTAAACTATGCTTTAAGCTACAGTCCAGCCCCATCAAGGCAACACAGCCACACACAACTATTACCACCCGCAGGATGAGCAGCTCACTTAAAAGGGTTGTTCACCTTTAAATAAAGTAGGACGTCGAGATTTATATTCTGTGACAATTTGCAATTGGTTTCCATGTTGTACTATGTATGAGTTGTTTAGCTTTTTATTCAGCAGTTCTCCAGTTTGCCATGTCAGACATCTGGTTGCCAGGGTCCAAATTCCCCTAGCAACCATGCATCGATTTGAATAGACTGGAATATGAATAGGAGCGAGGCCTGAATAGAAAGAGGAGTACTAGAAAGTAGCAAGAATAATAGTAAATGTGTAGCCTTACAGAGCATTTTGTTTTTTTAGTTGGGGTCAGTGACCCCCGTTTGAAAGCTGGAAAGAGTCAGAAGAAAATTAGAAAAAAACTATATTAAAAAAATGAAGACCAATTGAAAAGTTTATTAGAATTGGCCATTCTATAACATGCTGAAAGTTAACTTGAACGTGCTCTGTGTTCCAGTAGCTGGAGGCATAATAATAATAATACAAATTGTTCCCGCACAGGACTCCTATACCCTTCCGGGGTTTAATTATGGTGCAAAATAATTAGGGATGTTACTGACTGGATAATTATTCTGCATCTATAATTATGCCTGACATATTCTAGAGAGCTAGTACATTGGGATGGTTTACAACCCCTTTAACCAAGAGATACTGGCCTTTTTTCCTGCTGAATTCTAAGACTTTCCTCTGTTCACTAACTTAATTTTCTGCCAACATACTGTGAGTATGTTATGGAATGGCTATTTCTAAGGAACTTTTCGATTACAGCCTTCATTTTCTTACTTATAGTTTTTTAACTATTTTGTTTTTTTTTTTCTTCTGACTTTCCATATATTACATGGAGGGGGTCACTGACCCCATCTAATGTTCTGTAAGGCTACAAATTTATTGATACTTTTTATTACTTATCTTGCTACTCAGTCCCTCTCCTAATCATATTCCTGTCTCTTATTTAAATCAGTGCATGGTTGCTAGGGTAATTTGGATCTTAGCAACCAGATGGCTGGAATTGCAAACTGGAGAGCTGTTGAATAAAAAGCTAAATAACTCAAAAAACACAAATAATAAAAAATGAGAACCAATTGCAAACTGTCTTAGAATATTCATCTCTGCCCCATGTTAAAAGTTTATTTAAAGGCGAACCACCCCTTTATTTAGGGATAAGTATAATTGGCTCTATATATATGTATATGTCCCACTATGTTAAGCAGAAGCAGATACCCGGGCACAGATCAGAACACAAGCTGCTCGCCCCACGATACCCTCTGCTCAACACTGAATCCCTTTGATTTTGTGCAGTGGGAGACCCAGCGACTGACATTTCCTTTGGTCACATGGGCAGAGTGACATCAGCAGGGATTGAGCTGGATTCGTTAAGGTAATTAGCTCATTATTAAAGAGGCAACTCAGGCAAACAGTAAAGATTGTTTCAGTGGAGCACTGTGGCATTGCCCCGTGGCACCGATTTCTGGGTTTCAGGGTTAAAGAGCTTTAAGTTAACTTTTATTATGTTATAGAATGACCACTCCTAAGCAACTTTTCAATTGGTCTTATTTTTTTTTAATATAATTTCTAAATGATTTGATTCTTCTTATGACTCTTTCCAGCTTTCAAATGAGGGGTCACTGACCCCAACTAAAACAAATGCTCTGTAAGGGCCCTTACACACGGGCGGTTTTACCTGCGCTCCCCTGCGTTTCGCTTTCTTGCGTTCAGCCGCAGGGGAGCGCAGGAGTAGACGCAGTCAATCACTGTGAAGGGGGCTGTACTCACACAGATGCATGTAAGCGGCAAACGCAGGTGGGACACAGTATGTTGCATTTCCCCTGCGTTCGCGCATACATGCGACTGTGTGAGTACAGCCACCGTCACAGTAATTGACTGCGCCAACTCCTGCGTTCTCCTGCAGCTGAACGGAAGAAAGCGCAACACAGGGGAGCGCAGGAAAAACTGCCCATGTGTAAGGGCCCTTAGTTTACAAATGTATTGTTATTGCTACTTTTTATTACTCCTCTTTCTATTCAGGCCTCTCCTATTCATATTCTAGTCCCCAATTCAAATCAAGGCATGGTTGCTAGGGTCATTTGGATCCTAGCAACCAGATGGCTGAAATAGCAAACTGGAGAGCTGCTGAATAAAAAGCTAAATAACTCAAACCCCACTAATAATAAAAAATGAAAACCCATTGCAATTTGTCTCGGAATATCACTCTCTATATAATACTGAAAGTTAACTCAAAGGTTTTAAGACTTTTCCAAAAAAAAAAATCTTATGGTTGCTAGGGTAATATGGACCCTAGCAACCAGGTGGCTGAAATTGCAAACTGAAGAGCTGCTGAATAAAAATCCAAATAACTCAAAAACCACAAATAAAAACCAATTGCAAATTGTCTCAGAATATCACTCTCTACATCATACTAAAAGTTAATTCAAAAGTGAATATTCAGGCTTGGGTGCTGTCTCCTTGATTTGCACCACAGGTGCCTCTTTCAGGCCAACAATCTCCTGTCGCTGTCTTAGGGCTCTTACTGACGAGTGTTTTTACCTGCGCTCCCCTGCGTTCCGTTTTTCTGCGTTCAGCCGCAGGGGAGCGCAGGAATAGACGCATTACATTTTTTCCAATGGGGCTGTACTCACACAGGCGCGTGTAGGCGCCGAACGCAGGTTGAGACGCAACATGCTGCATTTTTCCAGCGCCTACACGTGCCTGTGTGAGTACAGCCCCATTGGAAAAAATGCGCAGGTAAAAACGCTCATCAGTAAGAGCCCTTATGGCTACGGCACATGGGGCAAATTGGCACCTGTGTGATTTCTAATACTCAAATTTTAAAACACTCAAATTTGCCTCTTCATAGACTCCCATGGTATTGTTCAACCCAGCTGCTGGGGCACTTGCCGGTTGGCCAATTACGTCTGAGTGGCGACCCCGGGAGCCTCAGTGCCAGCGAAGTTGAGAAACCCCTCTATGTGCCGTCTGCCTGAGAGATCCGCACAAAAAAAGCGAGAGACTCGCCTCCCCTGGAACGAGCGTCCTCACCCGCTGCGCCACACGGTGGGATATAACGAGGTTGCCTCGTTAGCGGCTCATGTTTCAATTTCAGGAATTACTGCTAATGACTTGATTTTAACAGTTTTCAAGCTGCGCTGTCAGTGTCTTCCTGTCGCCCACTCACATGCTGCGCGGGCACCCAAACACCTACTGTATGACGTCACAATATCTGACTGCACCTACAGCTGCTCGATGGTGAAGGGAGGAGGAGGGCCGGACTGGCAAATGTGGGTTCTGGCAAATGCTAGAGGGGCTGCTGTAAAATGCCACAGTCACTATTTAGTGGGCTCCAGGGGGCTGTATGGGCCTCTGTCTACTTAAAATCCCGGGATCTAATTTGATCCCCAGTCCATAAAAGGGACACACCAATGACTTGGAGCCTAAGGGGTAAAATCAGCCTGCACCCCCTTGGGGCCCTCAGGAAGCCGATGAGAAGGCACACAGAAAACTGCGTCTGAAGTGGGTGGGGGCCAGCTGCACCCGGGCCTGTCCCTTCTTAGTTACGTTACTGGGTAAAATAGAAACGTGCAACACACATGGCAACCAGTTGCTATGGAGCAGGAGGCCCCATGGACCAGTGAGTAAGCATTCCGAGCCACAGGCACATAGTGATAACAGGAGACGTTTATCTGTTCTGCAGCTGAAGGAGGGGGTTTAACCCTTTCACTGCCACGCTGGTAAGCAAATTAAACAGCGCAGTCCTTGTGCAGAATTAGCAGTGGAATCAGATACAGGTATGGGCTTCCCATAGATTTATGGGACGCCCACAAAGACCTGGGATTAGGGTGGCATCAAATTTTGGGCGGCGTGTCACTGAGCCCTGGATGAGCAGACAACCCTAGTCCCCAGCAGCTGGAAGAATGAATAAAGTAGCAGGTGGGCTGCATGTAGATAATAGAAACATAGATGATAGAGTGTAAGTACTCAGGGCAGATAAGCAGCAGGACAGGGAACTAACACCCAGCAGAACCAATTCCCTCAATACAAATCACATTGTGAGAGAAACAGTTCAGCCAATACTTTTTCATGCTCAAGAGAATCATGTTCAGTGCACAGCACATATATATATATATATATATATATATATATATATATATATATATATATATATATATATATATATATATATATATATATATATATATATACACAGTATATAGACATAAAGTAGCTGTCTATCATGCTGAGCATATGGCGGCTGTGTGTAACTAATATTCTGTAAATGTTCCCTCCCCCAGGGGCCAGACACTTACAGGGGGGTCTGTGACCCGACACTCACTCACAGTAATAGAGAGAACAAAGGGCACTTCCCTGAATCCCAAAGCCCCAGCTCATTCATTACAGCAGCTCTGGAAACAGTCACCAACAGCTCAGGCAACATAATGTACAGGTAGAGGGAGAAAAAAGCCAGAAAAGGAGACAAGTCCATTGCTAGGCAGGGGTGTAACTAGAGAGAAAGCAGATCATGTGACTGCTGAGGGGCCTGACAAGCAGGACAAACACCTGTTTAGCAGAAATATCTTATTCCCAGCATTTAGCAAATTAGGGTTCAGGGGTCGTTTGGCTGAATCCTTGATGGAGAGATACACAGTGCATTTATTTGGTCAGGGCCACTATCTCTAATCATGGGATCCGGTACTAAAAGGTTTAGCAGAGCTCTCCAAATATTTCCCCCTCTCACTTGGGCCCTGCCGACAAGTAGCAGGAAACAAAAATGCCCCTGGTGTTTATAGTTCTGCCCCATATCTGTCCTGGACGTATCCCATCACCTGATAGGTGATTATTGATCTCAAATGTGTCAGTACCTCAATAATTCAGCTGAGGCCACATGCTGGGGATGAAAGCCTCCTCTTATAGAGAGTTGTCCTGTCCTGAGCTGGGCCAAGAGACACAGGTGTCCAAGGCTGGGTGTAGTAGTGATGTGTGAGCCCAAAACCCGTGGGACCCGCTGGTGGGTTGGGCTCATCTTTGAGGACTGCACTCAGGCTTGGGCTGAACTTTACCTTGTGCCTGTTAGTCCCCCACCAGCCCACTATATATTGACTGTCTATGGGACCTTACAGCAGCCTTTCTGGCATTTGCCAGAATCCACAGATTGCCAGTCCGGGCCTATGCCGCCCCACCGACGACCTTAAAATGCCCCACTTCTGCCTACATTAAGAGCTTTACATCAGCTTGCACCTGCATGCCCCGCCCCTTCCATGACATCAGAGCAAGATGGGCTTGGCTTAGGGTAGTGTGAGGATCATGAAGGGAGCGTGTTGACTTTTTATTGGCCCGCACATCCCTAGTCTAAAGCAACCAACCCCGAGGCCAGTCCTGGTTCTGCCCATTTGGCCACAGGACTTGGCCCAACAGTTCCACAATCCCAATGACCTTCAGAGGAGAGAACTGCCCAAACAATGACCTCCAGCTCTTGACTGTCAAAGGTGTCTAAACAGATACATTGGGATTCTATTTGCAGGATTATTTTGCTGCAGCCACTGGTTCTGCAGAGTTGGAGAAAGTTTGTATCAAACAATACAAAAACTATAAAATCCACATTAGATTACATGACAACACAGGACCCAGTGCAGTCTGTATATTCTGATTATTAATCAGTCTTGCTGTATCGGCTTCTGGCATATATTATTATATGTTTTGATAATATAGGACGATCCCTAAGCTGCCCAGACCACACTGAGCATGTGCACAGTCTTGGTCTTGCAAAGATGTTTAACAAAGTTACAAGATGGTGACCCCCTGTGGTCAACTTTGAAAGCATAAATCATTTGTTTGATTAGGCTTGTGGTGCAGTAAGTTCATGTTTATGTTTAGTATACAAAATACAGCATTTCTAGCCTTATTCTATTTTAGACTTTACTTCCCCTTTAAATAATAAAAGGTATTTTACAGTAGTGCTGCTGCATATTACCCTACAGCCTACACCAGAAGGTGAGCTGTGTTGCAGGATAAAATTCCTATGTGCAAGTTGTGAAAGATAAAGTTTATATAAGGGAAGTAAAATCTTTATTCACTACGGTGGCGTTATAGGTCGGCGGGGTCTACACACGCGGTGCATTTAACAATACCACACTATATAGTCTCTTTGTTTGTTTCCTGGGCCTTTGGCGCTGGCTGCTATTGCAGGTGTTGCATATCTACATATCAACATGTCTGCTCGGTTCTGCTCATTCCTATCCAATGGGCTGGATACTGGCAGGGATCGATTAATACACAGGCTGCCCGAGGCTATCCAAGTGTGATCTTACTTTTTTCAACTAATATTTCTATTTATTTGTGCTGGGTCTATTAAAAGAGAAGGAAAGTCTTCTTCCACTTGGGGGTGCCAAATGTTAGGCAACCCCAAGTGAATGTATTGACTTACCTGAAACCCCGGGCCGGTGCTCCTATCAGGGGTTATTCCAGCGAGTACCACGGAGCGATCCTCTTCCGGCGGCTTCTTTCGTCTTGCGACTGTGCATGAGTAGTAGAGCGGTCAGCTATTTCATTCTACTGCGCATGCTAGAGTCCTGCAGCGGGTCAGGTACCTGCTAAAACCTGAGGGGTATAGAATCGGGTCGGCGGTTCTCCGGGTTTGCGGGTCTTCTCAATCGAGAGTTTTACTCCTTTTTTTCTGATCACGCCAACTTCTAATGATGTCACTTCCGGTTTACAATGACAGCACTTCCTGTTTTACACCTTTTTTCCTGATCACGTCAACTTCTAACGATGTCACTTCCGGTTTACGACAACACTTCCTGTTTCTTCATGGTCAGTGGGTCATGGATCGGGTTGCAGATAAGGCACTTGCGGGTCAGGTAGCGGGTCCAAGTGGGTTGCAGGTCACGGGTCCGGTTCGGGTTTAACAAATTGGTTCCGCGCAGGACTCTAGCGCATGCCCTGGGAAATTTGAAGAAAGAAGCCGGAAGAGGATCGCTCCGTGGTGCTCGCTGGAAGAACCCTGGGCCGGTGCAGTTTTCTGCTGATAGGAGCACCAGCCCGGCGTTTCAGGTAAGCAAATACAACCATTTGGGGGTGACTAACATTTGGCACCCCCAAATGGAAGAAGACTTTCCTTCTCCTTTAATGTCCATAAATGAATGTTAATGTATGTAATGTCTCTGTTCCTCTGATTAACAATTTGGGCCCAGGCGGCTGATGCAAATCACAGATTCAGATTCAGCAAAAGAGAATCTTGCCATTGGATCAAACTGCAATGAAACCTGGATTTCCGCAATAAAGTATACACGCCACCTAGTGGACACTCTAGGGATCTACTGTAGGTATTTTCCCTAGGAAAAGGGCACAGTTTGTCCTTCAACCTATCGCTCTCCTAGGGAATCCTTCTGGCAGGCCGAACGAAACCCGAATCGTAATTTGCATATGCAAGTTAGGGGCTGGGAGGGAAATTGCATGACTTTTTGTTACAAAACAAGGAAGTAAAAAATGTTTTCCCCTTCCCACCCCTAAATTGCATAAGCAAATTAGGATTCTGTTCCGTATTCGGTCAAATCTTCCTTGAAGCATTCGGGGGTTCGGCCGAATCCAAAATAGTGGATTCGGTGCATTCCTAAAAAAACACCCCATTTTTGCGGCAGAGATTGGGAAACTGCTCCACTTTGGCTGTTGAAAAACTACACCTGGTTTGGAAGCTTTCGTTCCGCACAAGCAGAAATGTTAAAAACAATGCCCTTGCGCCTTCATACGTCTTTGTATTTCTTGTTAAAGGGTTGTTCACCTTCCAACACTTTTTTTCCAGTCCAGTTGGTTTCAGATAGTTTACCAGAAATAAAGTCTTTTCCCCAATTACTTTCCATTTTTAATTTGTTACCGGTTTTCCAAAATCTAAGTTTTGAAGTTTAAGGTTCGTGTCTCTGGTGTTTGAGTCTGGCAGCTCAGTGATCCAGGAGCAGATTCTGAACCGTTACAATTTTGCAACATTTAGTTGATACATTTCTCAGCAGCATCTCTGGAGTATTAGCTACTATTGTATCAATTCAACTGCCTTTAAAGGGGAACTCCACAAAAACATAACTTAAGCTTTTTGAAAAGTAAACATAATTTCAAGCATCTTTTCAATATAAATCATTTAAAAAATATGCAGACTTTTCATGATTTTTAATGGTTTCTGACAGTTCCTAAGCCCAGCCTCCTGCTGATCTGTCTGACTACTTTGCTGATCCGTCTGACTACTGTTACTTTGTATCAACAGCCATCTGTCCTCAGCCCGCATCCTCCAAACTCTACAATTCCCTGCACACGTGATTTCAATAAGGAAATGAACATCACAGTGCAATGCATTGTGGGTTATGTAGTTCCTGCATGCTGTCTGTAAGCTGTAGAGTAGTGATGCGCAGGTCCCGCGGGTCAGGCAGGTCCAGACCGACCCCACACTGGAACTGCTGGCTTCATACTTCATTTTTTATAGATGCGCACCTCCTGCCCCTTAGAATGCAAGTCTGGCTCGGGCGGGTTAGGGTCGGGCACATCACTACTGTTGAGTAGTTGTTACAATTTGTAGCATCAGTGTTTAGCCCCTCCTTCCCTGCCAGGATTTGAGCATAGAAAATGTCATGTATTCCTACTTTTTGAAGAAACAGATAACTGTGATGGGTATATTAGGGGTTTCTGTGTTATGTTGGGCTCTTTATCTAATTTTGGTTTGGAAGCCGGAGTTCCCCTTTAATTAAACTCAGGGATTCTGCTCAGCAGGGACAAAGATAACAAATGTATCAACTAATGTATCTATTTAGAACAGTTTACAGGGTCAGCGACCCCCTTCCCAGAGCTGCTTTAGAAGGTGAAAAATGACACTTTACACTTGAAAATCAAAAAAACTGTCACAAATAGAAAAATTGGAAAAAGTCGATTTCTGGTGAACTTTCCGAAACCAACTGAACGGAAAAAAGTGTTGGAAGTTGAACAACTCCTTTAAAGCCAGTTGATGGCTGAAGGCCATACATCGATAAAGTATTGCCACCAGAACTTTTGTGTCATTTTGGGTTGGACTGAATGTACCTACAGTATACTAAATACATGTTATGCACAGTCACAACTAACTGCTAGAGAAGTGAGATTAGAATTACTGTTATAATTTACATGCCAGAGGATAGAGTCCTGCAGCGGGTCGGGTACCCGCGGGTTACCTGCAAAAACCTGCGATACCCTGCAGGTTGTGGGTAGAAGTTCCGGGTTTGCGGGTTGGGCCGCAGGTCTTCTCAATAGCGATTTTTACTCCTTTTTTCTGATCACGCCTACTTCCGATGATGTCACTTCAGGTTTACAATGACAACACTTCCTGAATCTTGATGGTCAGTGGATCTGGGTTGTGGATAAGGTACGTGTTACAGGTCCAGGTTGCGGATTGCAGGTTCCGGATACGGGTTCCTAAAAAATGGACCCGCGCAGGACTCTACCAGAGGATCTCCCAGGCCCTAGTGTGGGACAATTCCCATCAGCCCTTTATTTTCAAAACAAAAACTTCTATACTATCTGCTATTGTCTTAAAGGGGTGGTTCACCTTTAAGTTAACTATTAGCATGTTATAGAATGGCCAATTCTAAACAACTTTTCAATTGGTCATCATTTATTTTTCATAGTTTTTTGGCTTTTGTTTTTCTGACTCTTTCCAGTTTTCAAACGGGGGTCACTGACGGCATCCAAAAACAAATGCTCTGTAAGGCTACAAAATGTATTATTATTGCTACTTTTTATTAATCGGGGCCTCTCCTATTCATATTCCAGTCTCTTATTCATATCAGTGCATGGTTGCTAGGGTAATTCGGACCCCAGCATCCAGATGGCTGAAACTGCAAACTGGAGAGCTGCTGAATAAAAAGCTAAATAACTCAAAAACCACAAATAATAAAAAATGAAAACCAATAGCAAATTGTCTCAGAATACCACTCTATATATCATACTAAAAGTTCATTTAAAGGTGAACATCACCTTTAATTTAAAAGTAGACCCTAGAGGTCAGGTTCTCTGGTAGCCCTAGGAGCCCAGTCTGACACAAACTCCCAACAACCACATTCATCTTTTATTTTTTTCATCTCCAAAGTTTATTCTCTGTAATTTTCAATTTTCTATGCATTTTTAAAAACGAGTGCGATTATGCCCCAAAAGCGGCCTGTGACGCTGTGCAGAGAATGAAGCTTGGAAGTCGGATCTAGCGGAGTCTGCGGCATTTACTCAACAAATAGACTTTAGGTATAAAGGTATAAACTGGAGATTAAGATGCATTTACAATTAATAGATAATATACACTGTATTCTTAACCCTTTAGCTGCATAATACATTCCTTGGTAAAGGTACTCTCCTCTCTGGCAGAGACAGGTGCAAAGGAGGAATGGCGTGACTCTTGAACATGTCAATACAGATTATACAAGGCCTTGGTGTTCTCTAGAATGAATGATCATTAAAAATATATATATATATATATTGTAAACAATCTGTGAACATATTAAACGACCTTCCACCATCAGCCCCTCCCAGGCGGAACAAGCAGGTCTGATTGGAGCAGCTTCTACCTTCAGTAAAATCTCTTGTGTGCTACCACATAACTCTTCCCTGCAGGCACCTTGCGGAAAAACAGACTGTTCCCCCGATTGATGTTCCCCTGAAATTAGAATAAAAGAAAAGGAAGGGTTAAATGCAGTATGTTTGTAGGCACTAAGTCTTTAGAGACCACCCACGGTGCTTATTTAACCCTTTTAGTGCCAGCTTGTGGCCATGATCATGCAATGTGTTGCCTACAAGCATGCACACACTACCCGCAAACAACTCACTCATGTTGTGTTATCTCTAGACTAACGCTGGCCTTTTTTCTTTTCCTAGTCTAAACAATGGATTGCAGCATCAATTAAAAAGGTGGTTCACCTTTAAGTTAACTTTTATGTTATAGAATAATCAATTCTAAGAAAATTTTTCAATTGGTCTTCATTATTTATTTCTTATAGTTTTCCAACGATTCACCGTCTTCTTCTGTCTCTTTCCAGCTTTTACATGGCGGTCACCGACCCTGTCTATATAACACATTTTCTGCAAGGCTGCACCTTTTTTTTACTATTCATATTCCGGTCTCTCATTCAAATGAGTGCATGGTTGGAAGGTAATTTCGACCATAGCGATCACATTGCTGAAATTGCAAACTGGAGAGCTGCTGAATAAAAAGCTAAATAACTCAAAAACCACAAATAATAAAAAATTAAAAGCAACTGCACATGGTCTCAGAAGAACACTCTCTACATCACAGTCAAAGGTAAAGTAAAGGTGAACCACTCCTTTAAAACATTCTATGGGATGTGTGATACCGATCCAAATGGAAAGAGTGGCTCTGTTGGCCTTAACAGGCTTTGTGCTTCAGAGACATACAAAACCTCTCAAGATAAATGGGAGAGATATATAATAACAATGCTCTGTGTGGTGGGGTACCTCTTTGCTGAGTTGTGTCCAGCAGTCTGTCCAAGAAGTATATGCAGCAGCATAAGGAGGCAGCCCCCCGGCCAACCTGTAACATAAAGAGATTTTTTAAGCACAGTCTGGTTCCTACGCACAAGCTCATGTGTGTCCCAGACCCAAACAAAGATACTTACCCACAGTTATTCACAGCCATGATATTGGAAACCAGGACAAATGGGTATGTCAATATACTGGCCAGGAACTAATGAATAAGACAGGAGACACATAAGAAATATGTGAAAATATCAAATGGCTTCCTGGGGATGATCCAGCTTCAAGGCCCAACTCACTAAGGAGTGATGATAGAAGCCGATTTGCTGCTTGCTTTCCCCTATGGGAATCTTCCTAAACACACGTTAGAAGAACATTCTTCTATTTTAAGTGAAAATAACATGGCTGCTTTATCTTTGCACTGTCCTGCTTTGGTCTATTCATGGCAGAAATTAAAATGAGACGTATATCCTTTTCCTCCAAAGACCTGGCTTGTAGGGATATTCCACCTACAGTTTTATAGGCAGGTAGAATTGTAACCCAACTACTATACATATCATAGCTTGACTAGGTCTCGTCACACATCGCCTCATATAAGTGTATAGGAACTCACCCCTGTAAATGCCCGAGAATAACTCTTCATCTCACAGACGGCCTAAAGAGAAAGAAGAGATTCACTTTATGGTTTAGCAGAAGACTGGCAGTCGACACAGCCACAGAGGATATATTATAGGAACTCCATTACACAGATGAGGGGTTTGCTTTAGAACTAGAACATTTCTTACCCCATTTTCCAGAGCATACTTGTTTATGAGATATGCTGCCATGTTGCAGATCCATAGTGAAAAAATGTCCCCTAAAAGCCTTGGTATAAATCCCCTGGAGATGAACATAATAAAGAGGATTAGAGCAGCAGCAAAGGCTTTAAGATTTAGAGGCCTCTACAATATTATATATCTTTATCCTATTCATTTGCAAATCATGACAGATTTCATCCAAATCTATGTGCAGCTGCCCCCATATATAAAAGGCTGCCTGTGCGTGGCACTAAGAAGTGCAAGTTAGGGAATGGTGGTGGACTTTGCTCGGCTATGATTGAAGCCAGTTCTTGGGTAGAAGTGCTCTCTGCCCCAAAACTGCTCCTTGCCCCTTCTTTTCCTTCTGACCAGGGTTGCTGTCATTTTCCCTATCGCACTAAACCAGTGATCTCCAACCAGTAGCTCGCGAGCAACATGTTGCTCCCCAACCCCTTGGATGTTGCTCCCAGTGGCCTCAAAGCAGGGGCTTATTTTTGAATTCCAGGCTTGTAGGCAAGTTTTAGTTGCATAAAAACCAGGTGTACATCCAAGCAGAGCCTTCTGTAGGCTACCAGTACATATAGAGCAGTGGTCCCCAACCAGTAGCTTATTTTTGAATTACTGGTTTGGAGGCAAGTTTTAGTTGCATAAAAACCAGGTGTACTGGCCAAACAGAGTCTCCTATAGGCTGCCAGTGCACATAGGGGCTACCAAATAGCCAATCACAGCCCTCATTTGGTACTCCAGAGACTTATTTGCTCTTGTGTTGCTCCCCAACTCTTTTTACATCCTAATGTTGCTCATGAGTAAAAAAGGTTGGGGATCCCTGCACTAAACCATTAGTTAAGGTGGCCATAGATCTAACAATTACAATTTTTCTTGGACAAGATCCTTCCAAAAACAATTGTTCGTTTCAATACACACGTGTAGAGCTGAATGGTCAGATATACAGGGAGAAACAATAAAATTCTACCTGTATCTGATCACCAGGTGCCTTCAATGATACCAGATTAAAATTTTCCGTCAAGCCAGATCAACGAGCTGACCGATATCCAAGTCTTCTGCCGATATTGGTCGGTTCTTTTCCCACCATACACGTACCAAATATTGTATGAAAATTAATTTTGTACGATATTATCTGTGTGTCTATGGCCACCTTAAAGGACAAGGTGCCCGATATAAAAGGTTAATACCTTTACAATACCTTTTTTAAAATGGCAATTTTCTATTTATGATTACCCAATGGCACATACTACTAGAAAAGTATAGTATTATGAAAATGGTTTATTTATATGAAGCAGGGTTTTACATATGAGCTGTTTTATGTGATATCTTTTTATAGAGACCTAAATTGTTTGGGGGGTATAGTTTTCCTTTAAGTTAACTTTTAGTATGTTCTAAAATGGCCAGTTCTCAGCAACTTTTCAATTGGTTTTCATTATTATTTATTTATTTTTTATAGTTTTTGAGTTATTTGTCTTTTTCTTCTGACTATCCAGCTTTCAAATGGGGGTCACTGACCCTATCTAAAAAACAAATGCTCTGTAAGGCTACTCATTTATTGTTATTGCTACTTTTTATTACTCATCTTTCCATTCAGGCCTCTCCTATTCATATTCCAGTCTCTTATTCAAATCAGTGCATGGTTGCTCGGGGAATTTGGTCCCTAGCAACCAGATTGCTGAAATTGCAAACTGGAGAGCTGCTGAATAAAAAATTAAATAACAAAATCCACAAATAATTAAAAAATTAAA
The DNA here is from genome assembly GCF_017654675.1 of Xenopus laevis. Lineage (NCBI taxonomy): Eukaryota > Metazoa > Chordata > Amphibia > Anura > Pipidae > Xenopus > Xenopus laevis. The sequence goes on from NC_054378.1 coordinate 11,998,294, forward strand.
ACCACTCTCACTCTCTACATAATCCTAGGAGTTAATTTAAAGGTGTGAACAACCTCTTTAAAGGCAAAATCCTTCGGTTTTTAGCAGTGAATAGAGGTTTTGACATTATGTGCCCACCCTACCCATATAACAAAGAAATATCTGCTAATACTGTGTATGCTAGATATCAGTCTGCACAAAGCATTACAGAAATGGGACAAATGAAAGGCAGAATTGGGGCACCAGATAAATTTGTCTTTTACAGCCTGTGTTCATTGCTCAATGGACTGGTTCAGACAGGGAATTTGTTTTTGGGCAAAACAACATTTGCGAAACGGAGACATCGGAATAATAGATTATACATACGCAAAAAAGCCAAGAATGCCTTCCTCTCTGTATATCGTCGCAATGGATCCAAAGAGCCCACTATTGGAGAATGGAGATTAGTTAGCATGAGGCGTACTCAAGATAAAAGGCGTAAAAAATGAAATCAGTACACTTACTAATTAGTATTAAGAGGGGTTCCTGTACACAAGCCATGGGTGGAATTGGGCTCTGACAGGGAGAAGGAACTCCGATCTCAATACAGCAGTGCTTTATGTCTGTCAATGTAGAGCTCCACTCGCAGGCACTTGCAACAGCACTTAACAACTTACGTGAACCCAAAGCAAGGGTATCAACCCAAGGATTAATCATAGCACATACTGTACTTAACAGCCAGCATCATGTGTTTTATAAAAAATGGCAGTTAAGTACCTGACTGTCAGCACTGTATATTTTACCTATGCCCCACTGCACTTTTACTATCTTCTTGTTGTCTGGCAGAGGGACTTCTAAAGAAATGAAAGACATCTAAGCAAACTGCATCCTAATGATATAATGGTATGGACTTCATGCTTAGCTTATTTTAACTTCTTAACAGTAACACTAAAAGTAAAAAAATCATTCCACCCCCTCAAATAACAAATGTATCTTGGACAAAGTTTATTATTTTTATACATAAATACCTAGATAAAATCCCACTTCCAGTTGTGTGCTGCATTTTAAAAAAAAAAAAAAAGCCTCCTACTAGAAAAACTTTTCTAACTGGTAGTTAGTCGCTTGTGCTTCAAAAGGGTTTTTCCGCCACTCTGTATCTTTTATCAGCGTGATGAATACTCCTGTACCGGCTGTGAGAAGTAAGTCAATGCACAGGGCAGCCCTAAATCTTCTGGAAGACCCGGAAACCCAGACAGCGATTGCAGGCCACGGGCTCTTTTCTTTACTATCTGACCCCTTCAGAAATAAATCAGGCTAAGGATACTGCTGGGAATTCATTTAATTCATTATTCTCCAATACAAACTGTTTGATACAAACAGAGACTGACAATAAAGCTGGCCATAGACGCAAAGATCAGATCGTACAAATCATCGTATGATCGGACTTTCCCATCTCCCGACCTGAAACTAACCATTGAGATCAAATAAAGTACAAAAGAACAGATCAGCCAATGTTCTGCCCCTGACAGCAATCGCACGAAAGATATGTCCAACCAAAGCTAGTGACAGTCTCCCTCTGAAAATCGATTCAGCAATACGTGCAGATATTATCGACAGCCGACAGAAATCTTTTAACCTGTCTGATCAACCAAACGACTGATCTCCGCCGGACGAAAAATGTCGGGACTCTCCACACACGGTCCGAAAATCGTACGAATCCTCGTATACGTAGGAGAATGTGTCGCCCCATCGCCTTTTCAATGCAGCACACAATCAGAAGACAGATCTTATCTAGGTATTTATGTATAAAACAATAAAAATAATTAACTTTGTCCAAGATAAATGTGTTATTTACATAACATTTTTTAGTGTTACTGGTCCTTTAATTTAGCTGACGACACCATTCAGTGTCAAGAGGGATATAGGAAAATGGGAGAGAGAGGTTTAACTCTTGAAACCAAAACACTTACCTATATTTGGTCTCTCTTCCTATAAACTGCACCATACAGCGTAGAGTGATCACTGTAAAGAAATAACACATACACTTATATAGCTATTATACAGTTTTTTAGCCCTAACTTGGAGAGGCTATGTTGTAGGCATTCCGTGTATTCCTTTATAGCAAAACAGGATTTGTATTATGGGCTTTTAATGCTCCCTCCCCAAGCCATGTACCAGCAGCATATATTCCAAGTTTCCCTTCATGTGGACCTGACCTATAAAGTTGCTATCTTCCCCTGTCTTCAGAACTTCTTCTGTCAGTTCTCCGATATGGATCTTTCAGGAGCATGCAGTCAAAGCGGATTCCAGATGTAGATTCGAGTGCACATGTTCCTGCAAGATCCAAGTCAACAAACTGCGGTTTTATGCCAGGTCCACACGCAGGGAAAGTTACAAAAAGGCTGGATGGAGCTTGGAGCAGGGCAATGAGAAGTTTAGTCCTTTAAACAAAGGACAAGTGCTGAATCCGGTTAAGATTGGTGACCCACCATGTAAGGGATGTGTAACAAGGGCAGCTGCTGAACGGGCAACCATCTCCTGAGTTGTCTGGAACAGAAAAACATTTGGTCAGTGATAAATGTGCACCTTTTCAGAAAACTAGAAAAAATAGCTCAACACAGAATGTTACATGAATGCACAGAGTTTGTTATATCCTAAAGGGTAAACAGACCCGATTTAGAAAATGGTAAACATATGACTTTCTGTTCCAATAAAGGTTCATTAAACACACCCAGCAGTCAATCAACATGGGATTCATTTTACCAAACAAATAGGCATTGTTTTTGTCAGTAGAACATCATGTATAATGTGTACGAACATCAGCAAATGAAGGCTCATTGATATCATATGATCCACAGCGTATGTGCTATGTCATTGGCACATAGAGCGACAGCCTGCAGACAATATAGGACATATGTTTCTAATTTAAAGTTAGGCTAGGGAAATGTTTATGATGCATTTGGTACAGGTATGGGACCTGTTATCAAGAATGCTCGGGACCTGGGGTTTTCCGGATAACGGATCTTTTCGTAATTTGGATCTTCCTAACTTAAGTCTACTAGAAAATTATGTAAACATTAAATAAACCCAATAGGCTGGTTGTGCTTCCAATAAGGATTAATTATATCTTAGTTGGGATCAAGTACAAGGTAATGTTTTATTAGTACAGAGAAAAAGGAAATTTTGGAAAATTTGGATAAAATGGAATCTATGCAAGTTGGCCTTTCCTTAATTCGGGACTTTCTGGATAATGGGTTTCCGGATAACAGATCCCATACCTGTACATTCAGTGGGCCTTATGTAATAAAAGGTTCAAAGTTTGCTACAGGCCTGGTCAATCTAAAGCAACCAATCAATGGGAGGCACTTACCGACCACCTGTAACCTTATTGGTTGATATAAGACACTAAACTGTGGCAAATGTAGCACTTTTTGTTGTACAATTGTCATCCAGCTGACCAAACTGCTAACAGTACAGATCCTGTTTGTTGTTGTAGCTGCAGAACACTATCCCCTATATGTAATGAGAGGCACTAAGTTTTCCCAGGAGCAGTAATCAATAGCAACCAATCAGATGTTTGCTTTTCAACAAATGCTTCCTGCTGATTGGTTTCTATGGGTCACTGCTCCTGGGCAAACTTAGTGTCTTTTATTGCATTTGGGGGTATGAGGCATACTCACCTCTTTGACAATGAGGTCCAGTGAGGTTGAGCCATCTTTCTGTTCACTTTCCTAAACAAACAAGACAAAAGATGACAATAAATACAAGTCATGAGAGAAGTAGGTTTAATTTCACGGTTTACTATTTTTTGCTTGAGTGAAGTCCTACAAAATATTCGATTTTACCTTATAAAGAGGGATGCTGTACCAGCAGAGATGCACAGCAGCCTTCTGACAGTCAAGTTTTAAGCCTATAAAGTGTCTGCTGGAAGTCAGCAGGCCTGGACTGGCAATCTATGGGTTCTGGCAAATGCCAGAGGGGCTGCTATAAGGTCCCATAGAAAGTCAGTATTGAGTTGGTGCTGGTGGGGGCTGTTTGGGCCTCTGTGTGGGCTGAGTGGGCCTCTGTGTGGGCTGAGTGGGCCTCTATGTACCTGAAATGCCAAGGCCTATTTTAAATCTCAGTCCTGAACTGGAAGTCAGACTGGCCCAACAGCAATATTAGTGGCCAAGAATACTTGCTGTGCCATCAGATTGCCACTCAGTGGTTTGTTTGTGCCCAATAATGTCACCTGCAGGGTCAGCTCAAACACAAGCAATGCTTTTAAACTACTGGGAGGTAAAAATCCCCTTCACCATCAGGTGATACTACAGTTCAAAGAACAAGGTGCATTACTGGATTACTAATAATCACGCCCATTATTTTTTCTGAACCATAAAGGACAAACAGTCCAAGACATTGTCTATTCCACTTCTACAGTTCTGCAAGTTCAGTTCCAATTCTACCCTAATTGCTTATGCTGCATGTAGCTGCACAAGTGACTGGCTGTAGTGGGGTTAATTAACAGAACCATTATTACAGGAGGGACTGCACTTGGGTGTATGACTTTTTGTAAACTAGTATATATACTGAAGTGATGGCTCAGTATTTCTTTGGTGTCCTATTGTTTCGGTAGACTCCCATGAACCTGTGTAGCTTAATGGAACAGTAACACCAAAAAATGAAAATGTTTTGAAGTAAAGAAAATATATACTGTTGCGCTGCACTGGTTTGCTTCAAAAACTCTACTATAGTTTATATAAACAAGATGCTGTGTAGTCATGGGGGCAGCTCTATAGCATACAACAGGATTCTTCAGACCTTATCTGTTATCTACTGTGTATCCAGTATTCGAATGCTGCCCCCATGGTTACACATCCACTTGTTTATATAAACTATAGTAGTACTTATCTGTTATCTACTGTGTATCCTGTGCTTGAATGGCTGCCCCCATGGCTACACAGCAGCTTGTTTATATAAACTATAGTAGTACTTAACTGTTATCTACTGTGTATGCTGTGCTTGAATGGCTGCCCCCTTGGTTACACATCAGCTTGTTTATATAAACTATAGTAGTGCTTATCTGTTATCTACTGTGTATCCTGTGCCTTTTTTCCTTTTTCAGCTTTGAATGGCTCCCCCCATGGCTACACAGCAGCTTGTTTATATAAACTATAGTAGTACTTATCTGTTATCTACTGTGTATCCAGTATTCGAATGCTGCCCCCATGGTTACACATCCACTTGTTTATATAAACTATAGTAGTACTTATCTGTTATCTACTGTGTATCCTGTGCTTGAATGGCTGCCCCCATGGCTACACAGCAGCTTGTTTATATAAACTATAGTAGTACTTAACTGTTATCTACTGTGTATGCTGTGCTTGAATGGCTGCCCCCTTGGTTACACATCAGCTTGTTTATATAAACTATAGTAGTGCTTATCTGTTATCTACTGTGTATCCTGTGCCTTTTTTCCTTTTTCAGCTTTGAATGGCTCCCCCCATGGCTACACAGCAGCTTGTTTATATAAACTATAGTAGTACTTATCTGTTATCTGATTACAATAGACAAGGGTATGGATGGAGCACATCAAACGCAGTCTCTGCCGCAAAACATTCTTTATTGCATCACAACATGTTTCGGACCCCAAGGATCCTTTATCACTTGATAAAGGATCCTTGGGGTCCAAAACATGTTGTGATGCAATAAAGAATGTTTTGCGGCAGAGACTGCGTTTGATGTGCTCCATCCATACCCTTGTCTATTGAAATTGCCTTTGGGCTTCCTGGTGTGGCCTGACTGGAGAGTGAGCACGATTGCACAGGTGAAGGTGTTTGAACAAACTCGCTGAAAGTTATCTGTTATCTGCTGTGTATCCTGTGCTCGAATGGCTGCCCCATGGCTACACAGCAGCTTGTTTATATAAACTAAAGTAAAGTTTCTGAAGCAAACACAACAGTTTTACCACTGGACAGCAATACAACATTATACTGTCATTCCTTTAATACACTTTCATTTTTTTGTGTTACTGTTCCTTTAAGGGTTATAAGAATAAGGTACTTAGCTTTAACTATATATACAAATGCAAGGAGAGGAAAGCATCTATGGCAGTGATCCTCAACCAGTGGCTCACCAACCCCCTTGGATGTTGCTCCCGGTGGCCTCAAAGCAGGTGCTGCTTTTAGAATTTCTGGCTTGGAGGCAAGTTTTAGTTGCAGAACAACCAAAGTTCATTGCCAGAGTCTCCTGTAGGCTGCCAGTTCACATAGGGACTACCAATAGCCAATCACAACTCTTATTTGGCACCCCAGAAACTTCTTTCCATGCCTGTGTTGCTCCCCAACTATTTTTACAATTGATTGTGACTCGTGGGTAAAAAAAAAAAAAGGTTGGGGACCTCTGCTCTATGGAATCCAGATAATTAAAGGACAACTTACTTCACTAGAATTGGGATCCTGATAGCGCTGCAGAAAGAAGAGGAAACACAGGAGACTATTAAGCACAAAGAGCAGTGAATATGTGATAATATATACAATTATAGTTCTATTGCTACAGGGTAACTTACTTGCAAGACATTACTGTGCACCACAGTTCCAATGGCTCCTGCACACAGTCTAGGAACCAAGCCCTTGAAGAGGCCGCTCCTCCCATCTATACTAATGATATGTTTGGCTGCGAAGGAGAAAGACAGAAATGAGGCTTCCGAATGTTGTTGCTGAACTACACCTCCCCAAATTTCACTATCTTATGATCACAGGCCTCACAGGGCTGATTATATTGAAATGAGGGACAGCCCTAGTTCTACCTTGTGTTACAATGAAATGGACAGGCCAATTTAATAGTGGTTACAAATTAAAAAGTAATGATGTAAAATCAAGTTGGCTACAGTTTGTATATGAGAAAAATAATCTGGGTGCTATTCTATCATATGTTAGTTAGTGATGCAGTGGCTGTGTGGGTGCTCAGACAGAGTTTTGGGAAGAATGCCTATTTTGTCTCTGACATATTCCTGGCAGCCAATCCTGAAGATCAATTAGGATGATGTTTTGGAGCGAAAACTTATTTTCAATTTGATAAGTAAAACTTAAAAAATAAGTGAATGTAAAATTGATGAGGGGCTATTCTAAGCACTTTTGCAATGTACATTCATTATTTATTTATTTTTAATTCCAGATATTAAAGGATACATGTGCTGTTAATATGAATGAGAGGAGAATAGGCTGCAATGATATTCTTCTGATTAGGGAAGATTTAAGAAAGGTCTCTAATTTGTTTCCTAAGCAGAAGAACATCAGAGCAGCCTCTTTCTTTCTCGACTACTTGGTGGTCAGAAACTGACCAGCAGGTGGTGGTATTGTAAGAAAATGAATTCATATTAACAGTACATGTATCCCTTATTATTTTGGAATTAAAAATAAATAATGGATGTACATTGCAAAAGTGCTTAGAATAGCACCCTCATCAATTTTACATTGATTTATTTTGAAGTTTGCTAATCCTTTAAGGCCTAATGGCTGAAACAGTAGTTTTTTCACATATCACTTACTTTTTCATTGGGGGGGTCAAATGTTGAACATGAAAGGGATGGAGGGGGCTCTAAATAACAAAATCCCTGCTATAGACTGAACCCAGTCACACACTGCATAAAGGCAAGGATAAGGGAGCATTTATTGGAGAGATAATACACTTGACGTCCCATTTTAAACAACAGCTTTCAGCATCTTCATGCTGCCAACAACTGGCCACGGAGATGCCGTTCTGAATGTCCAAACCGTATGTGAATAGTGGATTAACCAGACTCACCGTATGAGAAAAGACCTGGAAGTTGGTAGACCTGACGCCCGAAAAGGTTTCTTCCCAAGGTTGGCGGTAATGGCTCGTGTCCCACCTAAAGCAAAAAAAAAAAAAAAAAAAAAGACTTGTTAACCAGCAATCTATCTGTACTTCCTACACCATGCCCCACCCCCCACAAAAATGGCTTTAGGATGCTTAAAAGGGTTGTTCCCCTCTGAGTCAACTTTTAGATGTAGAGAGTGATATTCTGAGACAATTTGCAATTGGTTTTTATTTTTTATTATTGGTGGGTGATATTCTGAGACAATTTGCAATTGGTTTTTATTTTTTATTATTGGTGGTTTTTGACTTATTTAGCTTTTTATTCAGCAGCTCTACAGTTTGCAATTTCTGCAATTCTCTGGTTGCTAGGGTCTAAATTACCCTAGCAACCATGCACAGCCAAGTGACTTTCATTTCAAGGTGAACAAGCCCTTTAATTGTGGCCATCAAGGCAATATATAGTGAAAGTTCTATTTGTCTATGCCGAAGGCTCTATCCTCTATCGGATCAGTGCCAGTGCCGGAGTAGAGAGGAAGAGCAGTATAGGCATCTGCCTGGTCTGTGCACTGTTCTCCTATACCTACACCACTGCCAAAGCACTTTAAGACGTCACAAATGAGATTTATCAGACATGTCGGAGACCCTCTGGTGCAATAGGGAGTTTTTGTGGACTTGGAGGGTCGGGACAACCGCAGGATGAAGTAGATTGTGCTGCTATCAATAAGTCAACACGACTTTCTAATATATATATATATATAATACACAAAAGCCATGAATATCCTGTAAATGATATCCTTATAAACGGTGAGTAGTGATGTCATCAGTTATAAACGGTGAGTAGTGATGTCATTTCTGTCACATGACTTACTAAAATTTGTGTATTATAATAAATAAAGTACCCCCAGTTGTAAAATATGAGGATATTAGAAGTTACCTCGGAGTTCCATGACCTGTATAAAACACTCGACAATGATTGTTTGGGAGGACACGGACCCATAACAGGGAGTTATTAGGTACAGGTATGGGATCCGTTAGCAGGAAACCGGTTATCCATAAAGTTCCGAATTACAGAATGACTGTCTCCCATTGACTCCATTGTATCCAAATAATTTTTAAAAACGATTTCCTTTTTCTCTGTAATAATAAAAACAGTAGCTCCAAACTAAGATATAATTTATCTTTATTGGAAGCAAAATCAGCCTATTGGGTCTATTTTATGTTGAAATGACTTTTTAGTAGAATTAAAGTATGAAGATCCAAATTAGGGAAAGGCCTGTTATCCAGAAAATCTCAGGCCCCAAGCATTCTGTATAGCAGGTCCCATACCTGTACAATAGTGATGTGCGGGCTGGCCCGATACCCGCTGGTTTATCTGGGGGTCAGGCGGGATCAGGCCGACCCCGCACTCGAGCTTTTCTGCAACTCTCCCCTCCAGTCAAATGCCGGCTTCCGACTTCTGGCTTTATAGCCGCGTGCCTGCTCGCGCCGCTCCTTTTGTGACATCATTGGCGGCACGGGTTTATAAAAGAATTGCGGAAGTCGGATGAGGGCGGGCTAAGGGTCGAGAAAAACCCAACCCCCACATCACTACTGTAAATTATTGTTATCAGGGGCGTAACTAGAGGAAGCAGACCCTGCAGGGGGCCCAGGAGGTATAGGGGCCCCATGAGGCCCTAATTCATATACAATGATGTATCTGAGATATTAGGGTCTCCAAAAGTAAAGTGATTACTCACCACAAAGGGGAAGTGGCCCAGGTGCACCGCCTTAACCCCTCAGCACAGGGAGCGGACAAACGGAAAAACCAATTTGGAGCAGGCACTCAATGAAGGCAAACTTCCACCAGGCAAATAGTTCAAAGTGAAAAGAGTTTATTGTGTCCACAGCCTTACATGTCATAAACACTTAATCATAGGCTAATGATTAAGTGTTTATGACATAAAACGCGTAAGGCTGTGGACGCAATAAACTCTTTTCACCTAATTCCTATACAGTTTCAATAAATATTGGTAAAAAAAAAAAAGTCAACCTCAACATTTTGGGGGCCTAGTAAGTCAACCTCAACATTTTAGTGGTATCTAGTGACACCACTAATTGTTATGGATTCTTTTTATTACTCGTCTTTCTAGTCAGGCCGATCCTATTCCGGCCTCTCATTGAAATCAGTGCATGGTTGTTAGGGGAATTTGGACCCTAGCAACCAGGTGGATTCAATTGCAAACTGGGTAAAAAAAAAAAAGCTAAATAAATCAAAAACCATAAATAATATAATAAAATTGCAAATTGTCTCAGAATAGCCCTCTCTATATCATACTAAGAATCAGGGGCGATCCTGGCCCCCAGTTGCTGCTGCCCCCCCTCCCACAGAAATTCGCTCTTAAAGTACCAATAGCAGCATTTTTGCTGCTCCTGGTACCTAGTGGGGCGCTGCCGCCTGAGGCGACAGCCTCAACTTGCCTCATTGGCGAAGCACCCCTGCTGAGAATGCATTTAAAGGTAAACAGCTCCTGTAATGGTTTTTAGCCAATTAAGAAATCCTCCCTAATAATGTGCTGTCTATTCGCACTTCCCCTTCTAAATAGCAGCACATTTATATGAAGACTCATAACCCTCCCCAGCTCACAGACCCATAATAATAATAATAATGAACCACCTTGCTAGACACTGCCTTCTTCACCACCACAGGCTGCTTGTGACACCACATCAGACAAGCACAGATGACAAGTTGCCATTTTTGACAAATAAGGGATCTGCACGCCCCCTGCCCTGACAGGAGCTGTATGACCCTAAGCAGCTCCCATAGCACAGACAGACGCTCTGGTGACACGGACAATGGGCCTATTAACCGTGTGCCACAGGCCGAGCCGAGAAAGGGCACTGACCTGCACCAGCACCTTCACATACATCATCGGGTGCGACAAAACTGTCAGGCCGGCGCCCAACATGAGCCGATTGCTTGTATCCGCCATGGTGAGACGTCACGTGAGCGGGTCCCGGCTTCAAGCAGAAAGCATTCCCCGGCGGAAGTCCCGTAGGGGCACGTGATCTGGGTTACCTGGCAACGGGGAAAGTTTGTGGGCGGAGCTTCTATGGAGGGCTGGGGCCACAGGTAGAGTTACCAGGTGAGAGCAGGACAGACGAGGGAATCTTATATAATGTATTGTGAGTCGCCACTGTGTGCGCCCTTGACTCAGCGCTGTTCCTCCACACAGCACCGGAAGTAGCACACAGAGCAGCCAGGAGGATTAAGGTCGCGCTGGCTGGGGAGACGCAGTCGGCAGAGCGTCTGAACAGGCTGTGGTGACAGTGAGGGAGCGGCTAGACAAGGGAGGCTGCAGGGAGATAATGGCTGGGGGAGGAGTTAATTATCCGGACTGCTGGGTTCTCCGTGCAGTGACGGCCCTGGAGGAGACATTCATGGAGGTGCCAGAACATATGCAGCTCTCTCCTGAAGCAGTCATTTCCTTATTGGTTGTGGGTAGCCAATGATCATTTGGCTGCTAGTCCCGTGATCTCTGTCCAATCAGACGCTTGGAGCTGGAGTCCTGATAAACAATAGCCACGAGGCAGTGATAAAGCAGAGTAATAAGAAATGTGTGTCAGTGCGGCTGTGCCTGGAAGTTATCCATGAGTCTATGTGACAGGAAGGTAGTGCACTGCTCTCTGACACACGCTCTCTTATTGCACTTGTTGCTCTGTGTTAGTGTCGCAGCGTCACTGCTTCTCCAGGCTCCTGTGGAAACTTAGCAGCGACTTCCCCTCAAGCCAAAGGAATTTGAACTCGTCTAGCTGCTCCCACCTCACCCTCCCTTCTCTCTCTATTTCTCTCTCACCCCCTCCTGTCTCTGCTACTTGACCAACAACATAACTAGAGGAGATAGGGCCCTGGCGCGACACGTGCAGCCGGACCCCCCTCCGTACATTATTATCTGACCGGAATCAGCCGGAAGACAGTGGCGCGCAGGCTGCTGGGGGACCCTGAGGGGGTGCAGGCCCTGGCCCAATCGCACCCCCTGCTCCCCCTGTAGTTACGCCACTGTACTTGACTTATGTGACATCAATTTGCGTCCTTATCTCATACCGCCCAACATTTTGGAAATAAAAGGAGGGACAAAAAAGTTGCTTGGTGAATTTTTTTGACCATGCCTATTTTTGTGGCCACACCCCCTAATTACCATGTTCATTTTACAAAATTTGGCAGGTTATGAAAGTTTGAACATATTTCTGTGTATTTTTCAGTTATTACAGTTTTGCTAATGAAGGTGAATTGCCCTTTAAGCTGTGAGTCTGACTTCTCCCAAGGGACCTGTTATCTTATATTGTTACAATTACTTATCTCAAAGTTTTTACGAAAGTATCTTATCTGCAGTAGTGGCTGTTCTGGGCTCTCGGCCAAAAGCCAATTAAGTTAGAAACTTTGTTTCTTTTCCTAGCTGTTCAGTGCAGAGAAAAACTGGACTTTCCAGTACAAATGAGAGACTGCGGGTTGAGCTGTCAAAAGAGGGACTGTCCCTCTAAAAACGGGACAGTTGGGAGGTATGATTATCTGAGGCCAGCGACCTGATGGTGGAACTACTGGAGCTTCATCATTCTCAGAATACTTTAGGTACAGCTAAAAGAAATGTCTAGTTATCAAAAGGGTCTGTGGGTCAGTGCATGACTGGGTGTGGGACTGTTGAACTGTTGCAGGGAGTGAGGAAGGGGGCAGACAGAACTGAGAAAAAACACAAAAAAAACTACAAAAAAACCCTCAAAAAAATGACAAAACCCCCAAAAAATACAAAAAATTATTTATGGGCAAAGTAATTTGCAAAGGGTCTCTGAGAGTGGGACTGTGCAAAACTGTAATGAAATGAACATGGTAATTAGGGGGTGTGGCATGGTTTCGATGCGCTACAACTTTTCTACAACTAACTATCCCTCTTTCTATTTCCAAAATGTTGGGAGGTATGTGCTAACATAGCAGTGCTTCTTTTACAACTGTACCTTTAGGTGGTTCAAGGAGAAGCACTACCTTACCTAGGACCCGTTTAGTCTTAATCTGGCTCTGGGGAGTGGGAACGGCTGCGGGGAGAGAAGGGCTGCGGGGAGAGAGAGGCTGCGTGGAGAGAGAGGCGGAGAGAACGGCTGCGGGGAGAGAACGGCTGCGGGGAGAGAACGGCTGCGGGGAGAGAGAGGCTGCGGGGAGAGAACGGCTGCGGGGATAGAGAGGCTGCGGGAGAGAGAGGCTGCGGGGAGAGAACGGCTGCGGGGAGAGAACGGCTGCGGGGAGAGAACGGCTGCGGGGAGAGAACGGCTGCGGGGAGAGAACGGCTGCGGGGAGAGAGAAGCTGCGGGGAGAGAACGGCTGCGGGGAGAGAACGGCTGCGGGGAGAGAACGGCTGCGGGGAGAGAACGGCTGCGGGGAGAGAACGGCTGCGGGGAGAGACGGCTGCGGAGAGAACGGAAGGCGGGGAGAGAACGGCTGCGGGGAGAGCAGGCTGCGGGGAGAGAGGCTGCGGGGAGAGAGAGGCTGCGGGGAGAGAACGGCTGCGGGGAGAGAACGGCTGCGGGGAGAGAACGGCTGCGGGGAGAGAGAGGCTGCGGGGAGAGAACGGCTGCGGGGAGAGAACGGCTGCGGGGAGAGAACGGCTGCGGGGAGAGAACGGCTGCGGGGAGAGAGAGGCTGCGGGGAGAGAGAGGCTGCGGGGAGAGAACGGCTGCGGGGAGAGAACGGCTGCGGGGAGAGAACGGCTGCGGGAGAGAGAAGCTGCGGGGAGAGAACGGCTGCGGGGAGAGAACGGCTGCGCGGGAGAGAACGGCTGCGGGGAGAGAGAGGCTGCGGGGAGAGAACGGCTGCGGGGAGAGAACGGCTGCGGGGAGAGAGAGGCTGCGGGGAGAGAACGGCTGCGGGGAGAGAACGGCTGCGGGGAGAGAACGGCTGCGGGGAGAGAGAGGCTGCGAGGAGAGAAATGCTGGTGGGAGGAAATGGAACAGAACGGCTGGACAAGAGAGGCTGATTGGCGAGCGAGAAATGCTGGACAAGAAAGGCTGCAGGGAGAGACAGAGAACATTAGGGAAGAGGGAACGGATGGCAGGACAAAGTCAGTTACTACTTTATCGTTGATAAAGGGCTCTGCCCGAAACATGTAGTGTGCCTACACTGCTTAATAAACAAATTGCAGTTGAAAATTACTGTCTGGAGCTGTTTTGATTCAACCATTTTCCTTGGATTATACCACTGGTTATAGGGTTTAAAAATGGTGGGTTCTTAAAAATATTTTGCTCTGCTGGAAACTTTTAAATAAAGGCAGCAGAGATGATTAAGAGACACTGGGAGGGGACCCAGAGTTATATTAATTTTTGGAGTTTGGAAGACAGAGTGACATGTTTTAAAGAGGACCTTGGTTATAGAGGAAGCAAAAACTGCAATTGCTGGGCAGCCCAGAAAGCATACCGAGTCCAGTGGGAGTCGTTTCAGTATATACAGGCCCGGACTGGCAACCTGTGGGTTCTGACAAATGCCAGAGGGGCTGTTATAAGGTGCCATAGACAGTCAGTATTTAGTGGGCTGGTAGGGGCTGTTTGGGCCTATCTGAAATGCCAGGGACTATTTAAATTCTCAGTCCGGACCTGAGTATATACAGTACGAGTGAAAAATATCTTTGCTGTGGGGCACAGGGATATTTACCTATGCCACTGGCAGACTCTTACTGGAGATGAATCTCTGAAGCAGAGTCGTGTCAGGTAAATTTGACCTTTATTTCTTGAATTCCACTGATCCCATGAGACTGCTGGAGGAGCACCACTTGCTGGCCGCCAATGGAGTTGCCTTAAATGGGATTCACGGCCAGTCTCCATGCTGTGAGGCTCAGCTTTGCCCTGTGCCAACAGGTGAGCCCCACAGAAGGTGGCAAAGTGGGTTCCTAAAATTATTACACTCTCAATGATGATAATGTGTGAGATACAGTAACTGTAAGAAACTATTGATTTTTAAAATCTCACTCACTCACTCACTCTCTCTTCCTTGATCCAATCCCTCTCATGCTCTTTCTTTTCCTTGATCCATTCCCTCTCATTCTCTCTTCCTTGACCTATTCTGTATGTCTTCCTTGACTCATTCTCTCTCTCTCTCTTCCTTGATTCATTCCCTCTCATTCTCTCTCTCTCTCTCTTCCTTGACCCATTCCCTGTTATTCTCTCTCTCTCTCTCTCTCTCTCTCTCTCTCTCTCTCTCTCTCTCTTCCTTGACCCATTCCCTCTCATGCTCTCTCTCTTCCTTGATCCATTCCCTCTCATTCTCTCTCTCTTCCTTGACCCATTCCCTCTCATTCTCTCTCTCTTCCTTGACCCATTCCCTCTCACTCTCTCTCTCTCTTCCTTGATCCATTCCCTCTCATTCTCTCTTTCTTCCTTGACCTATTCTCTCTGTCTTCCTTGACCCATTCCCTGTTATTCTCTCTCTCTCTTCCTTGATCCATTCCCTCTCATTCTCTCTCTCTTCCTTGACCCATTCCCTCTCATTCTCTTTCTTCCTTGACCCATTCCCTCTCATTCTCCTTCTCTTCCTTGACCCATTCCATCTGTCTTCCTTGAACCATTCCCTCTCTCTTCCTTGGCCCATTCCCTGTTATTCTCTCTCTCTTCCTCGATCCATTCCCTCTCATTCTCTCTTCCTTGACCCTTTCCCTATTATTCTCTCTCTCTTCCTTGACCCATTCCCTTTCATTCTTTCTCTCTTCCTTGACTCATTCCCTCTCATTCTCCTTCTCTTCCTTGACCCATTCCCCTCTCTTCCTTGACCCATCCCCTCTCTCTTCCTTGTACCATTCCCTCTCTCTCTTCCTTGACCATCCCTCTCTTCTCTCTCTCTTCCTTGACCCATTCCCTCTCACTTTCTCTCTTCTTTGACCCATTCCCTTCAAATTGCAAATCAGCTGTAAGTTAATAAGCAAGTATTCTCTCCAAAACAGCAATGGTGTTTCTGCTTCTGTTGTCTAATTTAAGAGGACGTAAAGGCTGTGAAAAGCTTTTAAATATTCATAAGTTATTTTTTTCCCATCAAATTATAACCTCCAGTGGATCACCTGAATCTGTGAGGACCAGCTCTTTGCTAAAGATGTTATCTGACAAGCGCTATGGCAGCTTCTACATATAAATGGGATAAAAGTTTATTTGCAAGTACAAATTAATAGTTTGTCTGTGTAGTAAGAAACACGCAAGGCTGGAGTTATACATTAGTATCTAAAGTACTATGTTTTCTTTCGGAAGGTGAAGGTATGAAGAAGACAGGAATCTTGGGCACTGGTGCACAATCTCATGGCTGGAGACCTCCAAGAAAAAAAGTGAGATCAATTACACAGCGGTAAAACATCTTCTGTGGGGCTGTGGTAACTACAACCTGAGAGAGACTATTCAGGCCAAGGCAAAAGACAAGGAAGCAGAAAGGTCAATATGAGGGAGATGCCAACATCCCTGGATAGGTAATTAAATCCCTTATAGGACTGAAATCCACCAATATATTAGGTGTCTCCTAGTGATTTAAAGTGCTAAACATGTGACCCAAGTGGGTGCACACCTTCCATAAAAATTGCACCCACCTGAGGTATATTATCAAAGATCACTATGCTGCCATGTTCCATCCAATTAGCCAAGTATCTCCAGATCCCACTTTTGGAAAGTCTACAATACTGGACATGCCCAGTGGGTGCAGGGGATACTTGGCTAATAGGATCCTAGATGGGGGCATGATGCTCTTTGGATTGCAAAGGGTTGGGGGACTGGCTTTATAAAGCAGACTGGGAAGTACAGTATAGGATCCTTTATCCAGAATGCTCGGGACCTGGGGTTTTCTGGATAACGGATGTTTCCATAATTTGGATCTTCATACCTTAAGTTTACTAGATATTCATGTAAACATTAAGGGGCAGATTTATCAAGGGTCGAATTTCGAAGTAATGGGAGTTTTTTTTGAACTCCCATAACTTGAAATTCGAAGAAAAAAACACCAGTCAAAATTCATTAAAAAGTTTTTTCTGTGGGTGAATAGGCTGTATTCGAATCGTTCGAATCGAAGTAAGATCGTATTCGATCTACTTCCACCAAATGACTCCAAATAGGTTCAAGGAGGTCCCCCATAGGCTAAAACAGCAATTTGCCAGGATTTAGATGGCAAATGGTCAAAGTTGAAGTTTTAAAGAGACAGTACATGACAAATCTCGATTTTCGAATAGTCAAATTTAGTGATGGACTTTTGCGGGATTTTACGGGAAATTTTTGAAGTGAAATGAGAGAATTTCACCCATCACTAATCAAATTTGAAATAGTCAAAAATAGCTTGAAATTCTAATTTTTACTTCGACCCTTGATAATTCTGCCCCTAATTATGAACTCAAAGGTCAACAACCCCTTCAAGCTGCCTGTACATAGAAAGATCTATATATTCCATGTTATGGCCATTTTAAAGCTCAGGGCACCCATCAAAATGACCAGTTTTTCACACAGAGTAATCGAATCTTTAAAACATTATAACATAAGAATAAGCCGTCACATCAAGCTTTATAATACAGCTGCTTTCAGGCTGCCAGGGGGACTGAGCCTAGCAACCAGGTATAAAAAAGATAGCATTTTAGATTCAAGGTTCAAATAAGCCAAAACGGCAATGAAAATAATACACAATATGGGAAAAATTACCACCACATTTTCTTCTTAATAAAAACGGGTTATTTGTGGTGAACTTGGGACTGATAGAAAGAATAAGCTTCCTGCAGTTGGTCTGTATGATAGGAATCAAAGATGATCATTTATATAAATGTCCCTTTTTTACTGTAACCCCAATTTCCCAGTGACTCACACGTGCTCTCGGTAGGACAGAGGTACAAGAAGGATGGGAACCTTTGGTAGAGGTGGGACATTGCTGGAGACCTTCAATCAGAAAGGGAGATGTATGACAGAGCAGCATAATGGCTACTGTGGGTCCGTCACTGTCAAACGCACACTGGGAGAGAATATTGATGCCAGTATTATAGATTAATTAAAGCATTCCAGGGCAGCTAATTATCTTCTGTGTAAGCTTCAAATCCATAGAGGCTCATGGGAGGCTTCAATAGGGCTCACTCATTAAGCACATTGGCCATTAGAATTAATATTCCTTATCAAAGATTCATGAGCTGAACCCCCACATCTCCTTACTGGGGTCCCACTTATCTAAGCAGCATGTAAACATGTGCTGAACTTGCAGCCAATCACTATCAGGATATAAACATATAACGTGATTGGCTGTAAACTCACTTTTTTTTCTCTGGGATCAGAGGTGAGCGGAGCATTGATACACGGGGGCATTAAGGGAAATAATGGCAGAAATGAAAGAAATGATTATTTGAGTGTGACACTGGCTAGTGCCTGGGATATTAGCCTGGCTTTTGTGTATATTCTAATAGAAAATATCATTATGGGAGGACTGGGGAAACAGGCAGACTACAGACAACTCAGGATAAATACACAGAAGTACATCCTGGCATTTGGCCGCACGACTAACTGACAGTTAAATAACGGATTTCTCACTTTCATTTCTGGGATCAGAGGTAAGTGGATGCACAGCACACACTGGGGGGACAATTTATGGGAATAAATGAATTATAATGATATAAATGAAGAAAATCACTACTAAATTGAGTCACTAGGTGGTGTCTGGGATATTAGCCTTGGTTTGTCATTTTAATAGATTATAGGAGAGTTGGGGGAAGGAACAGGGATGCAGGGAGACTACACACCTGTCAGGCTAAATACAGAAAGAATAAAATAACATTTGGGATTCCAATTGCTTTATATTTAAAATAAGTGCAAGTTAAGAAATAATAAAAAGTCAGAAATGCAAGTTAAGAAATAATAAAAAGTCAGAAATCTCCTATGTTAATATATAACAGGGGTCACTATGGCAACATCTGGAGTGACGGCCACTTGCTGTTCAGGTTTCTCCTCTAATGCTAATAATATTTATATTTCTCTCTGTATCTCACTTTGTATATAACATTTACTTCTTAAAAAAGCTTTAAGGGAAAGTTAAGAAATGATTAAGGGGAAAAGTCTGAAATCTCCCATGTTCCCATATAACAGGGGTCACCCAGTGTTTGGAGTGACAGTTGACAGTTGGCCACTTGGTGTTTCTCCTCCAATACTATTAATTTCCATATTTCTCGTTGCATCTCACTTTGTATATAAAACTGACTTCTTAAAAAGCTTTAAAGGAAAAAGTTTTGGAGCTGCAAATCCCTGTCACTGTTACTCATGTCCTGAATGTCCCAGCATCCCTTGTCACACCTGCAGCCTGTAGTCTTCTAGCTCTTAATGAACTACAAATCCCAGCATCCATTGTCACACCTGTAGCCTATAGTACAAATCCCAGCATCCCTTGTCACACCTGTAGCCTGTAGTACAAATCCCAGCATCCCTTGTCAGACCTGTAGCCTATAGTACAAATCCCAGCATCCCTTGTCACACCTGTAGCCTATAGAACAACTCCCAGCATCCCTTTTCAGACCTGCAGCCTATAGAGCAACTCCCAGCATCCCTTGTAAGACCTGTAGCCTGTAGTACAAATCCCAGCATCCCTTGTCAGACCTGCAGCCTGTGGTCTTTTAGCTGTTACTGACCTACAAATCCCAGAATCCCTTGTCAGACCTGCAGCCTGTGGTCTTCTAGTTCTTAATGAACTACAAATCCCAGAATCCATTGTCAGACCTGCAGCCTGTGGTCTTCTAGCTCTTAATGAACTACAAATCCCAGAATCTCTTGTCAGACCTGCAGCCTGTGGTCTTTAAGCTGTTACTGGCCTACAAATCCCAGAATCCCTTGTCAGACCTGCAGCCTGTGGTACAAATCCCAGCATCCCTTGTCACACCTGCAACCTGTAGTCTTCTACCTGTTACTGACATACAAATCCAGCATCCCTTGTCAGACCTGTAGCCTTTAGTACAAATCCCAGCATCCCTTGTCAGACCTGTAGCCTAAAGAACAAATCCCAGCATCCCTTGTCAGACCTGTAGCCTATAGTACAAATCCCAGCATCCCTTGTCAGACCTGCAGCCTATAGTACAAATCCCAGCATCCCTTGTCAGACCTGTAGCTTATAGTAAAAATCCCAGCATCCCTTGTCAGACCTGTAGCCTGTGGTCTTCTAGCTCTTAATGAACTACAAATCCCAGAATATCTTGCCAGACCTGCAGCCTTCTAGCTCTTAATGTTACTGAGCTACAAATCCCAGTATCCCTTGTCAGACCGCCTGTAGTAAAAGTCCCAGCATCCCTTGTCAGACCTGTAGCCTGTAGTAAAAATCCCAGCATCCCCTGTCAGGCCTGTAGCCTGTAGTACAAATCCCAGCATCCCTTGTAAGACCTGTAGCCTGTAGTAAAAATCCCAGCATCCCTTGTCAGACCTGTAGCCTGTAGTAAAAATCCCAGCATCCCTTGTCAGACCTGCAGCCTGTGGTCTTCTAACTGTTACTGACATACAAATCCCAGCATCCCTTGTAAGAAATGTAGCCTGTAGTAAAAATCCCAGCATCCCTTGTCAGACCTGTAGCCTATAGTACAAATCCCAGCATCCCTTGTCAGACCAGCAGCTTGCGGTTTTCTAACTGTTACTGAACTAAAAATCCCAGAATCCTTTGCCAGACCTGCAGCCTTCTAGCTCTTAATGTTACTGAGCTACAAATCCCAGTATCCCTTGTCAGTCCTGCAGCCTTCTAGCTCTTAATGAACTACATCCCCAGCATCCCTTGTCAGACCAGAAGCTTGTGGTTTTCTAACAGTTACTGAACTACAAATCCCAGCATCCCTTGTCAGACCTGTAGCCTGTAGTACAAATCACAGCATCCCTTGTCAGCCCTGTAGCCTGTAGTCTTCTACCTGTTACTGACCTACAAATCCCAGCATCCCTTGTCAGACTTTTAGCCTATAGTACAAATCCCAGAATCCCTTGTCAGACCTGCAGCCTGTGGTCTTTTAGCTGTTACTGACCTACAAATCCCAGAATCCCTTGTCAGACCTGCAGCCTGTGGTCTTCTAGTTCTTAATGAACTACAAATCCCAGAATCCCTTGTCAGACCTGCAACCTGTGGTCTTCTAGCTCTTAATGAACTACAAATCCCAGAATATCTTGTCAGACCTGCAGCCTGTGGTCTTTTAGCTGTTACTGTCCTACAAATCCCAGAATCCCTCGTCAGACCTGCAGCCTGTGGTCTTCTAGCTCTTAATGAACTACAAATCCCAGCATCCCTAGTAAGACCTGAGCCTGTGGTCTTTTAGCTGTTACTGACCTACAAATCCCAGCATCCCTTGTCAGACCTGTAGCCTGTGGTCTTTTAGCTGTTAATGACCTACAAATCCCAGCATCCCTTGTCAGACCTGTAGCCTGTAGTACAAATCCCAGCATCTCTTGTCAGACCTGTAGCCTGTAGTACAAATCCCAGCATCCCTTGTCAGACCTGTAGCCTATAGAACAAATCCCAGCATCCCTTGTCAGACATGTAGCCTATAGAACAAATCCCAGCATCCCTTGTCAGACCTGTAGCCTGTAGTACAAATCCCAGCATTCCTTGTCAGACCTACAGCCTGTGGTGTTCTAACTGTTACTGAACTACAAATCCCAGCATCCCTTGTCAGACCAGCAACTTGTGCTCTAGCGCTTGACAGACCTCTAGCCTTTAGTCGTCTGTTACTGATCTACAAATCCCAGCATCCCTTGTCAGACCTGTAGCCTATAGTACAAATCCCAGCATCCCTTGTCAGACCTGTAGCCTATAGTACAAATCCCAGCATCCCTTGTCAGACCAGCAGCTTGCGGTTTTCTAACTGTTACTGAACTAAAAATCCGAAAATCCTTTGCCAGACCTGCAGCCTTCTAGCTCTAAATGTTACTGAGCTACAAATCCCAGTATCCCTTGTCAGTCCTGCAGACTTCTAGCTCTTAATGAACTACAAATCCCAGCATCCCTTGTCAGACCAGCAGCTTGTGGTTTTCTAACTGTTACTGAACTACAAATCCCAGCATCCCTTGTCAGACCTGCAGCCTGTGGTCTTCTAGCTCTTAATGAACTACAAATCCCAGAATCCCTTGTCAGACCTGCAGCCTGTGGTCTTCTAGCTCTTAATGAACTACAAATCCCAGAATCTCTTGTCAGACCTGCAGCCTGTGGTCTTTTAGCTGTTACTAGCCTACAAATCCCAGAATCCCTTGTCAGACCAGCAGCCTGTGGTCTTCTAGCTCTTAATGAACTACAAATCCCAGCATCCCTTGTCAGACCTGTAGCGTATAGTACAAATCCCAGCATCCCTTGTCAGACCTGTAGCGTATAGTACAAATCCCAGCATCCTTTGTCAGACCTGTATCCTAAGAACAAATCCCAGCATCCCTTGTCAGAACTGTAGCCTATAGAACAAATCCCAGCATCCCTTGTCAGACCTGTAGCCTATAGTACATATCCCAGCATCCCTTGTCAGACCTGTAGCCTATAGTAAAAATCCCAGCATCCCTTGTCAGACCTGCAGCCTGTGGTCTTCTAACTGGTACTGACCTACAAATCCCAGCATCCCTTGTCAGACCTGTAACCTGTAGTACAAATCCCAGCATCCCTTGTCAGACCTGTAGCCTGTAGTACAAATCCCAGCATCCCTTGTCACACCTGCAGCCTGTAGTCTTCTACCTGTTACTGACCTACAAATCCCAGCATCCCTTGTCAGACTTTTAGCCTATAGTACAAATCCCAGAATCCCTTGTCAGACCTGCATCCTGTGGTCTTTTAGCTGTTACTGACCTACAAATCCCAGAATCCCTTGTCAGACCTGCAGCCTGTGGTCTTCTAGTTCTTAATGAACTACAAATGCCAGAATCCCTTGTCACACCTGCAGCCTGTGGTCTTCTAGCTCTTAATGAACTACAAATCCCAGCATCTCTTGTCAGACCTGCAGCTTGTAGTCTTCTAACTGTTACTGACCTACAAATCCCATCATCCCTTTGTCAGACCTGCAGCCTGTAGTCTTCTAGCTCTTAATAATCTACAAATCCCAGCATCCCTTGTAAGACCTGCAGCCTGTAGTCTTCTAGCTCTTAATGAACTACAAATCCCAGCATGCCTTGCCAGACCAGCAGCTTGTGGTTTTCTAACTGTTACTGACCTAGAGATCCCAGCATCCCTTGTCAGATCTTGTCAGAGTGGAGCATTGATACACGGGGGCATTAAGGGAAATAATGGCAGAAATGAAGGAAATTACTATTTGAGTGTGACACTGGCTAGTGCCTGGGATATTAGCCTGGCTTTTGTGTATATTCTAATAGAAAATATCATTATGGGAGGAATGGGGAAACAGGCAGACTACAGACAACTCAGGATAAATACACAGAAGTACATCCTGGCATTTGGCCGCACGACTAACTGACAGTTAAATAACGGATTTCTCACTTTCATTTCTGGGATCAGAGGTAAGTGGATGCACAGCACACACTGGGGGGACAATTTATGGGAATAAATGAATTATAATGATATAAATGAAGAAAATCACTACTAAATTGAGTCACTAGGTAGCGCCTGGGATATTAGCCTTGGTTTTGTCATTTTAATAGATTATAGGAGAGTTGGGGGAAGGAACAGGGATGCAGGGAGACTACACACCTGTCAGGCTAAATACAGAAAGAATAAAATAAAGTTTGGGATTCCAATTGCTTTATATTTAAAATAAGTGCAAGTTAAGAAATAATAAAAAGTCAGAAATGCAAGTTAAGAAATAATAAAAAGTCAGAAATCTCCTATGTTAATATATAACAGGGGTCACTATGGCAACATCTGGAGTGACGGCCACTTGCTGTTCAGGTTTCTCCTCTAATGCTAATAATATTTATATTTCTCTCTGTATCTCACTTTGTATATAATATTTACTTCTTAAAAAAGCTTTAAGGGAAAGTTAAGAAATGATTAAGGGGAAAAGACTGAAATCTCCCATGTTCCCATATAACAGGGGTCACCCAGTGTTTGGAGTGACAGTTGACAGTTGGCCACTTGCTGTTCAGGTTTCTCCTCTAATGCTAATAATATTTATATTCCTCTCTATATCTCACTTTGTATATAATATTTACTTCTTAAAAATCTTTTCAGTGATAGTTAAGCAATTATTTAGGGGAAAAGTCTGAAATCCCCCATGTTTCCATATAACAGGGGTCACCCAGTGTTTGGAGTGACAGTTGACAGTTGGCCACTTGGTATTTCTCCTCCAATACTATTAATTTCCATATTTCTCGTTGCATCTTACTTTGTATATAAAACTGACTTCTTAAAAAGCTTTAAAGGAAAATGCTGAATGTCCCAGCATCCCTTGTCACACCTGCAGCCTGTAGTCTTCTACCTGTTACTGACCTACAAATTCCAGCATCCCTTGTCAGACCTGTAGCCTGTAGTACAAATCCCAGCATCCCTTGTCAGACCTGTAGCCTGTAGTAAAAATCCCAGCATCCCTTGTCAGACCTGTAGCCTATAGTAAAAATCCCAGCATCCCTTGTCAGACCAGCAGCTTGCGGTTTTCTAACTGTTACTGAACTACAAATCCCAGCATCCCTTGTCAGACCAGCAGCTTGCGGTTTTCTAACTGTTACTGAACTACAAATCCCAGACTCCTTTGCCAAACCTGCAGCATTCTAGCTCTTAATGTTACTGAGCTACAAATCCCAGTATCCCTTGTCAGACCGCCTGTAGTAAAAATCCCAGCATCCATTGTCACACCTGTAGCCTATAGTACAAATCCCAGCATCCCTTGTCAGACCTGTAGCCTATAGTAAAAATCCCAGCATCCCTTGTCAGACCAGCAGCTTGCGGTTTTCTAACTGTTACTGAACTACAAATCCCAGCATCCCTTGTCAGACCAGCAGCTTGCGGTTTTCTAACTGTTACTGAACTACAAATCCCAGACTCCTTTGCCAAACCTGCAGCATTCTAGCTCTTAATGTTACTGAGCTACAAATCCCAGTATCCCTTGTCAGACCGCCTGTAGTAAAAATCCCAGCATCCCTTGTCAGACCTGTAGCCTGTAGTACAAATCCCAGCATCCCTTGTCAGACCTGTAGCCTGTAGTACAAATCCCAGCATCCCTTGTCACACCTGCAGCCTGTAGTCTTCTACCTGTTACTGACCTACAAATCCCAGCATCCCTTGTCCGACCTGTAGCCTATAGTAAAAATCCCAGCATCCCTTGTCAGACCTGTAGCCTGTAGTACAAATCCCAGCATCCCTTGTCAGACCTGCAGCCTGTGGTCTTTTAGCTGTTAATGACCTACAAATCCCAGAATCCCTTGTCAGACCTGCAGCCTGTGGTCTTCTAGTTCTTAATGAACTACAAATCCCAGAATCCCTTGTCAGACCTGCAGCCTGTGGTCTTCTAGTTCTTAATGAACTACAAATCCCAGAATCCCTTGTCAGACCTGCAGCCTGTGGTCTTCTAGCTCTTAATGAACTACAAATCCCAGAATCTCTTGTCAGACCTGCAGCCTGTGGTCTTCTAGCTCTTAATGAACTACAAATCCAAGAATCCCTTGTCAGACCTGCAGCCTGTGGTACAAATCCAGCATCCCTTGTCAGACCTGTAGCCTGTAGTACAAATCCCAGCATCCCTTGTAAGACCTGTAGCCTGTAGTAAAAATCCCAGCATCCCTTGTCAGACCTGCAGCCTGTGGTCTTCTAACTGTTACTGACCTACAAATCCCAGCATCCCTTGTCAGACCTGTAGCCTATAGTAAAAATCCCAGCATCCCTTGTCAGACCAGCAGCTTGCGGTTTTCTAACTGTTACTGAACTACAAATCCCAGCATCCCTTGTCAGACCAGCAGCTTGCGGTTTTCTAACTGTTACTGAACTACAAATCCCAGACTCCTTTGCCAGACCTGCAGCATTCTAGCTCTTAATGTTACTGAGCTACAAATCCCAGTATCCCTTGTCAGACCGCCTGTAGTAAAAATCCCAGCATCCCTTGTCAGACCTGTAGCCTGTAGTACAAATCCCAGCATCCCTTGTCAGACCTGTAGCCTGTAGTACAAATCCCAGCATCCCTTGTAAGACCTGTAGCCTGTAGTTAAAATCCCAGCATCCCTTGTCAGACCTGCAGCCTGTGGTCTTCTAACTGTTACTGACCTACAAATCCCAGCATCCCTTGTCAGACTTTTAGCCTATAGTACAAATCCCAGAATCCCTTGTCAGACCTGCAGCCTGTGGTCTTTTAGCTGTTACTGACCTACAAATCCCAGAATCCCTTGTCAGACCTGCAGCCTGTGGTCTTCTAGTTCTTAATGAACTACAAATCCCCAAATCCCTTGTCAGACCTGCAGTCTGTGGTCTTCTAGCTCTTAATGAACTACAAATCCCAGAATCTATTGTCAGACCTGCAGCCTGTGGTCTTTTAGCTGTTACTGGCCTACAAATCCCAGAATCTCTTGTCAGACCTGCAGCCTGTGGTCTTCTAGCTCTTAATGAACTACAAATCCCAGCATCCCTTGTCAGACCTGCAGCTTGTGGTCTTCTAACTGTTACTGACCTACAAATCCCAGCATCCCTTGTCAGACCTGTAGCCTGTATTACAAATCCCAGCATCCCTTGTCAGACCTGTAGCCTATAGTACAAATCCCAGCATCCCTTGTCAGACCTGTAGCCTGTATTACAAATCCCAGCATCCCTTGTCAGACCTGTAGCCTATAGAACAAATCCCAGAATCCCTTGTCAGACCTGTAGCCTATAGTACAAATCCCAGCATCCCTTGTCAGACCTACAGCCTGTGGTCTTCTAACTGTTACTGAACTACAAATCCCAGCATCCCTTGTCAGACCTACAGCCTGTGGTCTTCTAACTGTTACTGAACTACAAATCCCAGCATCCCTTGTCAGACCAGCAACTTGTGGTCTAGCGCTTGACAGACCTGTAGCCTTTAGTCGTCTGTTACTGATCTACAAATCCCAGCATCACTTGTCAGACCTGTAGCTTATAGTACAAATCCCAGCATCCCTTGTCAGACCTGCAGCCTATAGTACAAATCCCAGCATCCCTTGTCAGACCTGCAGCCTATAGTACAAATCCCAGCATCCCTTGTCAGACCAGCAGCTTGCGGTTTTCTAACTGTTACTGAACTAAAAATCCCAGTATCCCTTGTCAGACCTGCAGCCTTCTAGCTCTTAATGAACAAAAAAATCCCAGCATCCCTTGTCAGACCTGTAGTCTAAAGTACAAATCCCAGCATCCCTTGTCAGACCAGCAGCTTGCGGTTTTCTAACTGTTACTGAACTAAAAATCCCAGAATCCTTTGCCAAACCTGCAGCCTTCTAGCTCTTAATGTTACTGAGCTACAAATCCCAGTATCCCTTGTCAGTCCTGCAGCCTTCTAGCTCTTAATGAACTACAAATCCCAGCATCCCTTGTCAGACCAGCAGCTTGTGGTTTTCTAACTGTTACTAAACTACAAATCCCAGCATCCCTTGTCAGACCTGCAGCCTGTGGTCTTCTAGCTCTAAATGAACTACAAATCCCAGAATCCCTTGTCAGACCTGCAGCCTGTGGTCTTCTAGCTCTTAATGAACTACAAATCCCAGCATCCCTTGTCAGACCTCTAGCCTATAGTACAAATCCCAGCATCCCTTGTCAGACCTGTAGCCTAAAGAACAAATCCCAGCATCCCTTGTCAGACCTGTAGCCTATAGTACAAATACCAGCATCCCTTGTCAGACCTGTAGCCTATAGTAAAAATTCCAGCATCCCTTGTCAGACCTGTAGCCTATAGTACAAATACCAGCATCCCTTGTCAGACCTGTAGCCTATAGTAAAAATTCCAGCATTCCTTGTCAGACCTGTAACCTATAGTACAAATCCCAGCATCCCTTGTCAGACCTGCAGCCTGTGGTCTTCTAACTGTTACTGACTTACAAATCCCAGTATCCCTTGTCAGACCTGCAGCTTATAGTCAAAATCCCAGCATCCCTTGCCAGACCTGTAGCCTGTAGTACAAATCCCAGCATCCCTTGTCAGACCTGCAGCTTATAGTAAAAATCCCAGCATCCCTTGCCAGACCTGTAGCCTGTAGTAAAAATCCCAGCATCCCTTGTCAGACCTGTAGCCTGTAGTACAAATCCCAGCATCCCTTGTCAGACCTGCAGCTTATAGTAAAAATCCCAGCATCCCTTGTAAGACCTGTAGCCTGTAGTAAAAATCCCAGCATCCCTTGTCAGACCTGCAGCCTGTGGTCTTCTAACTGTTACTGACCTACAAATCCCAGCATCCCTTGTCAGACCTGCAGCCTATAGTACAAACCCCAGCATCCCTAGTCAGTCCTGTAGTCTTCTAACTGTTACTGAACTACAAATCCCAGCATCCCTTGTCAGACCTGTAGCCTATAGTACAAATCCCAGCATCCCTTGTCAGACCAGCAGCTTGCAGTTTTCTAACTGTTACTGAACTACAAATCCCAGACTCCTTTGCCAGACCTGCAGCCTTCTAGCTCTTAATGTTACTGAGCTACAAATCCCAGTATCCATTGTCAGACCTGTAGCCTGTAGTAAAAATCCCAGCATCCCTTGTCAGACCTGTAGCCTATAGTACAAATCCCAGCATCCCTTGTCAGACCAGCAGCTTGCAGTTTTCTAACTGTTACTGAACTACAAATCCAAGACTCCTTTGCCAGACCTGCAGCCTTCTAGCTCTTAATATTACTGAGCTACAAATCCCAGTATCCCTTGTCAGACCTGTAGCCTGTAGTAAAAATCCCAGCATCCCTTGTCAGACCTGTAGCCTGTAGTAAAAATCCCAGCATCCCTTGTCAGACCTGCAGCCTGTGGTCTTCTGTTACTGACCTACAAATCCCAGCATCCCTTGTCAGACCTGTAGCCTGTAGTACAAATCCCCAGCATCCCTAGTCAGACCTGTAGCCTATAGAACAAATCCCAGCATCCCTTGTCAGACCTGTAGCCTATAGTACAAATCCCAGCATCCCCTGTCAGACCTGCAGCCTATAGTACAAATCACAGCATCCCTTGTAAGACCTGTAGCCTGTAGTACAAATCCCAGCATCCCTTGTCAGACCTGTAGCCTGTAGTAAAAATCCCAGCATCCCTTGTCAGACCTGCAGCCTGTGGTCTTCTAACTGTTACTGACCTACAAATCCCAGCATCCCTTGTCAGACCAGCAACTTGTGGTCTAGCCCTTGACAGACCTGTAGCCTTTAGTCGTCTGTTACTGATCTACAATCCCAGCATCCCTTGTCAGACCTGCAGCCTGTAGTACAAATCCCAGCATCCCTGTCAGACCTATAAGCCTTCTAACTGTTACTGACCTACAAATCCAGCATCCCTTGTCAGATCTGCAGCCTATAGGTACAAATCCCAGGCATCCCTTGTCAGACCTGCAGCCTGTAGTACAAATCCCAGCATCCCTGGTCAGACCTGCAGCCTATAGGTACAAATCCCAGCATCCCTTGTCAGACTTGTAGCCTGTTGTACAAATCCCAGCATCCCTTGTCAGACCTGTAGCCTATACTATAAATCCCAGCATCCCTTGTCAGACCTGTAGCCTGTAGTAAAAATCCCACTATCCCTTGTCAGACCTGTAGCCTATAGTACAAATCCCAGCATCCCTTGTCAGACCAGCAGGTTGCGGTTTTCTAACCGTTACTGAACTACAAATCCCAGAATCCTTTGCCAGACATGCAGCCTTCTAGCTCTTAATGTTACTGACCTACAAATCCCAGCATCCCTTATCAGACCTGTAGCCAATAGTACAAACCACAGCATCCCTAGTCAGTCCTGTAGTCTTCTAACTGTTACTGAACTACAAATCCCAGCATCCCGTGTCAGACCTGCAGCCTTCTAGCTCTTAATGAACTACAAATCCCAGCATCCCTTGTCAGACCAGCAGCTTGTGGTTTTCTAACTGTTACTGAACTACAAATCCCAGCATCCCTTGTCAGACCTGCAGCCTGTACTAGTCCTTTTTCTTTGATATCATGATGTTGAGAGTCGGTATTTCAATAGGGACTGGGCTTCATATTATAATAGAGGGAAGAATTGATGGTGCCATTACAGTGAAATGCTGCAACCTGTTTAATTTCATTTCATTTAAAGGGGAATTTTGCTTTAATGCTGTTGATGCAAAACGAAAAACTGATGCTAAATTTTGTTTTTTGCCAATGGAAATCAGATTTCAGAATTTATGGTCAGAATAAAAATATTAGAGAATAATTATAAGTTTAGGGTTTGTTTTTGGTAACATGGGAGAAGTGGTTGAGGGTGTGAATACTTATATAAGGCAGTGAATCCTGATACGTATAGCAGAGAGGGCTGGTGCATGTGAGCTCACAATCTCTTCTTTCTTTCTATGTCTCCACACAGTGAAATTTTCCAAGCGACGAAGCGTTTTTATAGCGTTTTCGAAGCGATTTTCCGAGCGATTTCCAAGCGATTGCAGTGATTGTATATAGAGATATTCAGCAAAATTCCATCAGATTTTGGCGTTTGGAAAAACCATCTTCCTTTGACGTCAGCTGATATCATCTTTTTAACCCAACAGCTCTTTTAAGAGCTAAAAAACTTGGGCGCAATGCTATTCTGCGCCCCCTGGAGGAAGGTAAGGCAACTGCTACTGTTTTATCTGAATTTAGGGTTTTGCTGTATAGAGAACAGATAAAGTATAGAATGTAATTGAATTTTTCTCTTCTCCTTCAGCCACAGGCGGAATCCAGATCCCTCTCCGAGATTTATAAGGTGAGTAGAAAGGAGGGTAAAACACTCGGCCGCTACTGCCGGAAGTGAGACATGGTTTTGTACCCTGGGGAATATTATGTTATCAATAAAAATCCTTCTTTTTCTTTTCCAGCCTCCTGATGGTCGGCTGACCAAGGATGTGCTTCTTGGAGAAGGCGGCACCGGAGACGTCTACAAGGTAAGAGACCAACCAATTAGAGTAGGGGAACTAAACAAGAATTGTGATCACTAGACACAATCACACAATGATTTAGGCAGACATATCAAGCTTCTGGTTGGGGGCTGCATTAGACCCCTCTCTTTCCTAATTGTATATAAGTCAACCTTTCTGTCTGTATTACAGGGACGACACCATCGAAGAGGCGTGGTAGCGGTGAAGATCGCCAACATCAGCCGAGTACTGTATCTTTATAATTCCAATCTCTATATATCAATCCTATTTGTGTAGTTGCCTATGTGACCTAAAGGGATTTCTATTATTCCACTCCAGGATGAAGAGTCAGTCATGAGGGAGCTGAAGTTTCTCCAGCAGTTCGGAGGCCACAAGAACATCGCCTCTTACTATGGAGCTTACTACAGGGCTCCACTCACGGAGTGCTCATCGGAGCACTTGGAAGTAAGAAATGATTTACTGTATCGTGTTCATTCCTCTCTCAAACTCCCTGGGAAAGTGATAGAATACATGACCTTAAATAATTCTATATATTGCAGATTGTTCTCGAGTACTGTGGTGGCGGCTCTCTCCACACCCTCATCAGCAGGACCAATGGGCAAATCCCTGAAGGAGACCTGGATTGGCTATGTCTGCAAGGAGGTTTTAAAGGTAAGGCCAGATTTACCCCTTAAAGACTTCTTTAATTGCATAAATTATATATACAATCTCTTTGTTGGTAATGTTTATTCTTATGTCTGTTAAAGTCTTATAACCTACATCTCAATCTCCCCAGGGGCTGCACCACATCCACAAAGAACCGGGCCGTTCATAGAGACATCAAGAGCCTGAACATCATGCTCACAGAGACGGCCAAAGTGAAGACCAGTGAGTAAAACTTACAGTTATAAGAGTAATGGATGATGGGGAGCTAACGTGAATATGGAGTCAGGGGCTTTCATAATTCAGGTTTTTATATTATTGTGGTTAAACAAGTTATTTTCCATTAATCGTTTGTATTTGTCATTTCAGTCGACTTTGGAAACAGCTGGGACCTGGACCCCCAGACTGGATTGTGCCACGAAGCAGACGGGACTGCACATTGGATGGCACCCGAGGCCATAAGGCAGAAGGGCCAGCGCCTGGCGTACGACACCAAGTATGTTGTACTTATAATACTTGTAAACAACACCGAGCATTTACTTATCAGTCCTAATGGGAGCAGTCATTTTCTCATGGAGAGAAAGGAGTTTTTCGAAACGTTGGGTTCTTAACTGTTTGCACAATGTGTTCTGCTTTAATATATTTGCTCTTTGCAATGTGACGCTGGTGTTCTGTAACTGCTATTGTTTGTAATGGAGATGTATTACTGTATTACACGTTTATATATTAATAAAGCATTTTTACACTTTTATATTGTGTTCATTTTATTAGGGGGTGCATTGGGCTATTTTAGAAGTTGTATTCTGTTCTGTTCTGGCCATAATTGAGCTAAGGAGAATGGCGTTGTACTTTTGCACCCATGATAATATATGTTATATGTTTCTAAAAGAGAATTGTATAAGTGTAAGCCTTTTACTTAGACTTTATTAAACACCCACTAACCCAATTCTCTCCTTCTAATGCTCTTTGGTGTGTCTTTTGCAGTGTGACATCTGGTCGCTGGGGATAACCGCCATCGAAATGGCCGAGGGAAAACCACGTAAGTAAATCCCAACAATCGTGGCTACTTTATTTTATACATTGAGCAGCAGAGGTTCTATATCAGAATGGGAGGAATTTGGGGTGATTTGCTATTTCCAGCAAAAAATAACTTTTTCTGTAGATTAAATAAATAACTTCTAGACATGTTGGATGGGCCTGATATATATGTTTTTCACTTTTAGCATACGCA
This sequence comes from Xenopus laevis, assembly GCF_017654675.1. Lineage (NCBI taxonomy): Eukaryota > Metazoa > Chordata > Amphibia > Anura > Pipidae > Xenopus > Xenopus laevis. The sequence continues at coordinate 12,030,867 of NC_054378.1, forward strand.
GATGAATACCCGGTGGAGCACCTGATTAGAGAAGCCCAACACCGAGGCTTCAATCAAACAACTGTGAGTCGGTCCCAGCTCGTGTCACTGTACATTGTACCTGCGCTTGCAGACATGGAACTCCCCACATTTTCTAACACTTGGGACATTTGGCAACTCCTATATCCACTTAGCCTCTTCCACAGTCTGCCCTCACCATGCCCCTTGTCTGTACAAATTTGGGATAATGGGGAGATTTCAGGGGGATGTGTATGTTATTGAAATACCTCCTAAATATAAATAGAGGGTTTTCTACTGCAGACTTTAAATGTGGCCCATGAGATGCAGGCAGGGATATGTGTGTTTTCAGGGAAATATAGATGAATGCAGAGTGGATATGATCTATTTTATGTATATAATCAGTGTCTATGTCTCAGGGGCATAACAGTATAACTATGGGCCCCACTACTGTGAGATTACAGGCCATGTGCACTATGGTGCAGTCAGGAGAGGGTGTGGGAAAATCACAGGACCTTACCTTATCCCTCTTAGCCTTATAGACATGTAGATATAGCACTGATATCCTTGTTTACCAGTTTGGGATGGTGGTGGGGAATCTTGGGTTGGGGATCACTTTTGGAGTAGATTTAATAATTCTGCAATACTATGGGTCTCAAATCAAGATAGATGATAGATATATAGATAGATGATAGAGGATGGATAGATAGATAGATAGATGGTAGATAGATAGATAGATGATATAGATTAGATAGATAGATGATCAATAGATTATCGATAGATTAGATAGATAGATGATCGATAGATTTTATAGATAGAGGAGAGATAGATGATTGATAGATAATAGATTGATAGATAGATAGATAAAGAGATACATAGATAGATGATTGATAGAAATATAGATGGATAGATAGATATGCTGCAAAATATATCTATATTCTAGAGTGTAGCTAATGGTTACTGGGTAAAAGCTTCTGGAATATGGAAATAATGATCTGGGGGATTTTTTTTTTCCTAGCTAAGGCTAAAATCTCTTTTTTTTTCAGGTCACAAAATTTTGTGTCCTTCTTGGAGTCGTGTCTGAAGAAGGATCCTTCGGAGAGAGGGAGTGCTGAAGAACTCCTGCAGCACCCATTTGTCACCCAACTGCCGCCTAAGAAGATCATCAGGGCTGAGATTGAAGAACATCTCCGGACTCTGCAGAACCGGCCCGGCCAAGAAAGGTGAGGGAATCCATTATATTTGATACGACTGCACCATCACACAGTGTAACTCAACAGCTGCAAGAGTTGGTTTTGTCATAATGGCGCGTGGGAATAATGAACATATTTTAAGGGGTACTTTAGCATAATATTTTAATTATATATATATTTTTAAATAGTCTTTATTGAAATTTCAACTATTACAAGTTGACTTGCAAACATATGTTCATACACATGGGGGGTCGATTCAACAAGCTCAAGTGAAGGATTCGAAGTAAAAAAACTTCGAATTTCGCCTAAGTTTTTTTGATCGAAGGATATTCCTTCGATCGTTGGATTTAAATCCTTCGAATCGTTCGATTTGAAGGATTTAATCGTTCGATCGAAGGAATAATCCTTCGATCGTACGATCGCAGAATTTGCACTAAATCCTTCGACTTCGATATTCGAAGTCGAAGGATTTCAATTCCTAGTCGAATATCGAGGGTTAATTAACCCTCGATATTCGACCCTTGATGAATCGGCCCATACAGTACTTCAGAATGTACATGGCAACAAATATATTTCCACATACAGAAAAATAAAAAATAAAACAAAAGAATATTTTATATTTTAGTATAATAGTGACAATGGAATTTGATCTTCAGTTTTTATTTTTATATCATATACAAGCTCTAATTCACATTTTATGAATCACAAAAATGTTTATGGTTATAGTTTGTACCCATTAGCTTAAAGGAGAAGGAAAGCTCCAAGACGGTTTATTGTCAAGTAGATTAGCCTCAATAGTGCAAGCTAGAACGCTATATTTATTCTGCAGAATGCTTTACCATACCTGAGTAAACAGCTCTAGACACTGTCTGTTTGTTTAGGATAGCAGCTGCCATATAAGCTTGGTGTGACATCACTTCCCTGCCTCTCCCTGCTCACTTACAGCTCTGAGCTCAGATTACAGCAGGAGGGAGGGGAGGGGGAGAGGAGCAAACTGAGCATGCTCAAGCCCTGCCCTGGAGGTTTTATGCTGAAAACAGAAGTCTGATACAGAAGTCCATGTGTACACAATAAAAGGAAAGAAATGCTGTGTTTCTTCAGAGCAGCATTATTTGAGGGTTTACTGGTGTGTTTATATAGACCTTGCTGATAAAGCTTACTTCATTTTAGCCTTTCCTTCTCCTTTAATCCCAATAGGAACCATTCCCTGGATAGGAATTTTTCTGAGGCCATATTCATATAAAATGATACTCATATTATTTTTAGATAATACGACAAAAACACGTCGGTTATTTCCTTACTATGATTCTTAATCTATACAGGACTGAAGGGAGTAGCTCTCTGGAGCCTGAAACAGCTGTGGCGTGCTTGTACACAGACATCGGCAGAAGAAGAAGCAGCTCTGCAAATGGCCCTGGAGGGCTTCTCCTGTTAGTGATCTTGTGGCACATTACATCAACAGCCCACAAGGAGTTTCCTTAATCACAGCGCAGGAAAAGAAACATCTACAGAGAAAGGTACCAATTTCCTACAGAGTCTTAGCCCAACATTTTCTCACTGGTAGGCATATGCCAGTTTGGTCCCCTGCTGCTGGTGTGTGTATATATTGGTAGGAACCAAATCCTTACTGTTTTTGGATTTTGGAAGAAGATGCTCAATTGTGCATTACCTGGGCAAAATTACGTAAAGGCCATCTGCCCAATAAAACTCTATCTATCATCAAATAATTCCAACGATTTGTAAAATCATTTACCTTATTTCTGTTAATAATTAAACTGTACTGTACTTTGATCCCAACTAAGATATAATCGAATCCTTATCTGGAAGCAAAACCAGCCTACCACCATTCTATTTAATGTTTTACCATTGATTTTTTTAGGAGACTTAAGACATGATGTATCCAAATTAATAAAGCACCCCTTATCCAGAAACCCCAGTCCCGAGCATTTCGCGATAACAATCCCATACTGTATATATATTCACTGGAAAGCTTTCCACTGTCGATGCATCTATCCTTGCAGACTTTCCACAGTAACAACTATTTTGATTTGCTTTTGCTGGCCAACGAGTGAATCTAAGTCAGTGACACCTCGGCGACAAGGGAAAGTAATGTGGTGACTTCCCCAGGGAATAAGGTGGGCTGAAATGTCATGCCTCTAATGAGAATTTATTATGATCAAAATTACTTGACTTGATTTTTATTTTGTTGGTCTCAACACAGACACCAGGACCTTTCTACAGCGCCACCCAAACAACATCTTCTTTCAGGCCCTACCGCAGTCAACCATGTGGGCTTCAAGATTTCTGCAACTACACCAACAGGAGGACTTTATCTCCCTTTCTGTAGCTCCATATTTATATCTCTTTCAGGACTACCACATCTCCACCAGCTGGTGTACTTCAGTTTCATCACTCCACCAGAAGTTTCACATTTAAGGCACATCTCCACCTCACTTCCAACTGCCATAGTTCCATCATGCACTTCTATTTTCAGGTACCTTTGGCTCCACCGACCAAAGCTCTCCTTCCACTATGTCCCAGTGATGCTTCCCACGTGCCACCTATACCCCATCATTTGACGCCACGTCAATCAATTATCTTCACAGCTGTTAAAGCTCCTCCATATCATTTTCATCAGTGCTATTTACATTGCCTTTAATAATCCCACAGCCCTTGCTAGGCCTCTTTTGACAGATTCATGCTTTCTCCATTGACCCCTTACAATTGAACATCGCCTCTTTAACTATCCCTAACTCTACCCGAGCATTGTTCCTTTTCTTTATATGCACTTGCTATCTCAATTGACACCACCCCAGTTAGTTTAACCTTTTATAGGCAGAAGGCACCACACTCAGATTTGGGGAGTTTAGTGGCCCAGCAACAAATTTCCTCTTACTTTCGGGAACGACTAATCTCCCCACACTGCCTCTTGCCGGACCTTAGAAATCTAAATTGCCGCGGTGGATGCCATCGAGCACTTCGTTTTTTCGAAGTCGCCCAAAGTTGCCTTCACGGAGGAAACTATGGGCGGACTTCGGAAAAAACTAAGTGCTCCGATACCACCCCGCTGGCAATTTCAGATTTTAGCCGGCGGGAGGCAGTTTAGGGAGATTAGTTGCCCCGAAGAAAGGTGTTTATCGCTGGGCCACTAAAAAAAATCTCCCAGAATGTTGAGTGTCTCTGCCCTTAGGCCCCCCAAAGCACCCCAGGCGGTCCCTCAAATCTTACATATAATCGTTTAGCCAATTATACCCCATATTATATTTTTGCTTTAAACACAAAGGCTTCTCTGCAATTCCCAACACCGAATTCCTGCAGTGGCTCCTTCTATTCAAATGCGTCTTCCCTATCCTTTCAATACCACTCAACACCAGTCACATCTCCTACTCTAAACCCTCACATAAACTTAGAGTACTGATACTGACATAAACTCTTAGTATACAGTTGATCCAGGGACTTGTTCCGATTGCCCTTTGGGGGGAGTCCAGAAAGGAATTTTTTCCCCCTTGAGGCAAATTGGCTCCGGCATCAGATGGTTTTTGCCTTCCTCTGGATCAACTTTAAATAGGAAAGATCCCTTTTTACAACTTGAACCTAATGAATGTTGAGTCCCTTCCCAACCTTAAATTAGTATGAATTAAATCTAAATGCATAAATTAAAACAAATCACTTTA